>NW_019154089.1:38156012-38287840 GCF_002288905.1 Enhydra lutris kenyoni | reverse complement strand
AAAAAAAAAAAAAAAAATACAGAGCCACCCTACAACCCAGTAATTGCACTAGTAGGTATTTACCCAAAGGATGCAAGCATAGTGATCCGAAGGGGTATCTGCACCCCAGCTGTATAGCAGCAGTGGCCACAATAGCCAAACTGTGGGAAGAGCGCAGCTGCTCATGTAAATGTTTTCATTTGCCTTTTGTTGCTGTTTGGTTCTCCCCCTGCCAGTAGCAGCTCTCAGTTTGTACAGTAAGTTGACTTACTATGGATATGTAAAGGTTGGTGGGCAGGAGTCCTGGAGACAGATTTTTCTACCTAGATGTTTTTGTTACCTAGATGCTTATAATTTTCTTATTCTTGACTAAGAGTTTGTCAGCTGTATTGATTTGAAATTGTTCCATTTACACGAATGATTATTCTCCTTATGAACCGTTCTCATACATAGAGGAACTTACAATTCAGGTGTAAGCTATTTGGGGAAAACTTGAAGGCTCTTTTGAATAGAGTTCTTCTGAGTGTTAGCACACTTGAACATCCATTTGTAGGAAGTTTTAAAAACATACTTTATGAAGAAACCAGTTTGGAAGAATACACATACGTGTATCTGTGACTTACCTGTCTGGTGCGTTGTCACATTGGGCCTTTAATCATGCGCGCTCTCCGTGGCCCCAGACGCGGGTGGTGGCACGTGTCACGTGGGGCCCAGTCCGGGAGCTGCACCTAGTTCGGTGGCATCACATTACAGCACATAGGCTTTTCTCTGTACCAGCTTCACCAGTGACCTCCAGATGATTCTCACAATCCTACATGTTTCCCCTTTACTTTCTAATTTCCAAGGCACCATCTATGCTCCTCGAAGGAAAGGGCAGCTGTCTGCGGACATCTGTATGGAAACAATAGGAGAAGAAATCTCCGAGATGCGCCAGATGAAGAAGGGCGTGTTTCAGAGAGTAGTGGCCGTTTTCATCCACTACTGCGATGTCAATGGGGAGCCAGTGGAAGATGACTACATTTGACTGGCCCCTCGTCTTTCCCGGGAACTCTGGCACAAGCCAGAAGGGGTCGCCCAGCAGCTGGCAAGTTCCACAGGGATTCAGGGCATGCAGTTTGGAGGCCCTGGCACATTTTGGTATATAGGAAATGTATAAGGAACATTGAAGTTGTATACAAAGATTTGTACATAGAGGAAATATACAAAGACAATTCCTGAGTACCACCTTTATATCCTATGTTTATACAATTTAATTTAAGAATTCATTTTAATGAAGGCAGATAATTGGAAAGAGTTCATTTTGTTCATTTTTCCTGACTTAGTTCATAAAGTTGTCACTTTTTGGCTGAGCCCCATTTACTATATTCTTAATAATCATTGTCATCCCCTTAAATCTGTGCCTTTTTCTTCTCGAGCAAAGCTGTTTGAGTAAATCTGTTGAAGAGTCTTTTTGTCTTGTGTGCTTTTTTCTGTGTTATTATTAAAACCAACGAAACCTATAGGAGGCAGCTTTATGTTTGTGTACAAAATGGTGATTCTTTTTTTTCTTGGTATTATAGTTGCCGTTTTTCTTAAAATCAAATAAAAAGATTTATGAGTTTAAAAAAAAATTGAGTTTGAGAGGGAAAATGGAAGTTTCCAAAGCATTTCTAATTATTTATTTCCACATTCAATTGTGTATATGCTTTATCTTGAATATAAAAATAAAAGTTTATTAAAAACGTTTTTCTTGCCTTGGACCTGAATCCCTGTTTTTAAAGAAGAGTAGCAAATAACTGCACAGAAATGGAACGTGTAGAGTTGCGTCTAAGTAAGATTCCAGTGTAATCCTGTCTCTCCTCTCTTTTTTCTCTAAAATCCTGTGGCCACAAAGTAGTAAGTAGAGCTCTTATGTGACTGAACACGGGGAGGGGCAGAATTTCCCAAAATACCTGGTCACTAGGAGATGGCCTTTCTCCTTTCTCAGAAGAGAACTTCACCCTGATCTATGATGCCTCATTATAGGACCAGGGGTCAAGAGCAAAAAAAAGCTTTTAGAGCAACACCTATGTTTGAGGGATAGCTTTGCCGCTTGCTAGCTGAGTGACCTCACAAATTGCTTAAACTGAAAATCTGTGGAAAAATTTTGTCAACCCTTTCCAAATGGAATATGTACAGATGATCTCTATGAGGTGTAATGGCCCTTAGAGACTGCCTAGTCCAACCTTTTCGCTTACGGGGATTGAAGCCCAGAGAGGGAAAATTTCTGTTATGGTCAAGAACTGGTCAAGGCTAGATAGGCAAGAATTGAAGTGTCTGTCTGATTCCCACTGGGCTGCCTCAGTATCACGTCCATAGGCATGCAAGGGCTCCAACAAGTTTTCCTAACACTAAAATAGTGTGAATGATCATCAGTGTCTTTTCATCAAAGTTCTCTCTTTTTCAAGACAATTATTTCTATCACATTGGGAAGAATTGTCCAGTACCACGTGCAGTCATCTTTTAATTACCTTATTTTTAACTCGGCCAATCTCCCTTTTAACTAAGAGTGTGTTGTACTCTCCAGTTTAGAAAAGGCAGGAAACAAATTCTAAAACATTCTAGATATTTCGAAATAATACAAACCTCTCCAACTTCGACTGAGTCTAACCCTGTTTTTTCAATGTAACCGTAATAACCAAATCATCTAGACAGTGCTCAGATGGGCCGCTAGAGGCCGCTGCCTTCTAACTTGTTGGATTCTCTCCTGCTCACCTAACCCACTGTAAGAACAGGGACAGCAGGAAGCGCGAAGATCATTGCGAAGGTGTCCAGACCAGAACATCTGAGAAAACCGTGAACTTGGAAGAAGACTCCTGTAGGAGGCATTTGGTCAGTGTGTGCAGAATGAACGGCTGCACAGCCATTGCCGCACAGCAGGGGTCCACCCACTTGCTGTCCGGGGCCAGAGAGCATGTTACTTCCAGCTCCCCCGTGGCCGTCCCTGGGCGGCTGGGAGTGGGAGTGCAGCCACAGAGGGTACTTCGACAAACGGACGTGGCTGTGTTACAATCCAACTTTATTTATGGACACATTTAAATTGCACGTAATTTCCACATGTCACAAAATACCTTTTGTTTCCCAACCACTTTAAGAAGTAGAGACCGTGCCTGCAGGCTGGAGGACTTGGCTCCCAGGCCGCCGTGCGCTTGCCCACACCTGCCACCGAGAATGGAGTTGTTCCATCCAGCCATGCAATGGCTTGTCACCAATCTGCGGTGCAGCGTCTGTCGCACATAAGAACTGTCGCAGACGGATGACTGAATTAACGTCAGTGAGATACTCGGCTCTTAGGATGCCGCCAGCTGTGACCGTGAATGACCTCTGGAGGGTGCGGTGGGCCCACATCTCCTACAGAGACTGCACCGTGAGACTCAAGACCTGGATTCAGATCCTAACTCCTCAGTGACTGCCGGGTGACCTGGGGATGGCTATAGCCTCTATTCTGGGGGCTCCGTTTCCTCAGCTGTGAACCGGTAACAAGGAATAATGGGCCCACCCCACAGGGCGGGTGTGAAGGTGCAATGAGAGCCTCCAAAAACGGAAGATGGTCCACAAGGGGACAAAACACTGCTTCTGCTGTAATTCCCTTCATTAGGAGAGGGGGTTCTATTACTCTTTCCATCACCTCCTGTTCCTTCAGCCCTGTTCCAGGATGGTAGGAAGCAGAGAGAGCTGGTGAGGCCATTAAGAGGAAGTAATGATACCATGAAGGCATTTTTAAAAGTGTTTCCGTGGGAGCCTGGGTGGTTCAGTGTTGAGTGGCCAACTTGATTTCAGCTCAGTGGTGATCTTAGGGTTGTGAGATCAAGCCCCCGTGTTGGGCTCCATACTCAGTGGGGAAAGTCTACTTAGAGTCTCTGCCTCCCCGCCCCCCAAACCCAATGTGTGCATTCTCTCAAATAGATATTTTTTGAAAAAGTTTTACCAAGTGCTTTGCGTACATCCTCATACTAACCCTTTAGAGTGTGACTGATCATTCTGTCTCTGCTTTACCGCTGGGGAAATCAGGGTTGAGCAAGTTAAATATCTTGTCAAAGGCACGCATCGGGCAACCAGCAGAAGCGGGATGCTGTCAGTCGGCCTGCAGGGCCTGTGCCCCTGGAGAAGAGGATCTCAGTCCCTCGAAGGGGGGCCGGGAAGCCCGCAGAGACCCAGGTAGGATGGGCCTTCTCCACAGGGCTCCTGCCCCATAAGCGCTAACCCGCGCTGGCTGCCCTTCACCTGGTTAGCACAGTCCCAGAAAAACGGAGGCTGCTGATTTTCCGACGTGGCCTCACACGCCCCGCTCAGCCCCGGGATGCAGCCAGATCAGAGGAGAAACAACCCCGCACGGCAGACAGCATCTGCTGTGTGGCCTGGAACGACGAAGAGTCCCACGTGTTGATCCAAAATGACCCTGACGGTGTAGTTGAAAAAGACAGGTTGCAGGTGATACTCTAGAGCGTTATTTATATATAAGAACAAAGCAAGACCATATATTTTTATCCATCCATTGAGACATATGGAGATAGACAGGACGCAGTCTCGGTAGAAGAGCACATACTTCCCTGGAGGGGAGTGGGATTAAGCTGGAGTCAAGGGGTGTTTTGCTCTACCCATAGTTAGAACTTTGTATCGTGGGGACGGACTGCATTAATACATTATCTGTGTAACCTAACCCATTTCGTAACCCATCATTTATGTCATCTAAAAATAGATAATTTGTGTATTTGGAAACAAATTTAAAGAAGAGGAGGAAAGCACTCTGCTAGAATGGAGTGCCCTGCAGTGTTTCGGCCCTGACTCCTGTGTCCTCGGGCAAATCACCTTCCCTGACAACATGAGCTTCCTTTTCTAGAATAAGCTGTCAGTAATCCCTCCCTGCAGGCTACTGTGAGAGGCCCAGGGACCTCATCGGGAAAACAAACTATAAAGTGCCTGCAGTGGTGAGCTCCTGGGACAGAAGAGCCTAGCCAGATAGTGTTCCAGGTTCCAACCACGAAGTGTGGCAAAGTCAAGTTACCTTCCACTAGAGCCACTCCTCATCTGCACACCCCAGGGAGGCTCTGGGATACAAGACAGTGCTGGCTCCGGCTCGCACAGCCCATCCTCAGGGTGTGCTGCTGGCTACTCAGTAGCCTGACAGCTGAATACTGGAGAGAGTAGGAAGGATCCATGCAGGAGGGCCTTTCCTCCCCATCAATCATCTACTGCATTCCTCCCTTGTTTAAAGACCCAAAGAGAGGCTCAGGGGGGTGAAAGAGAGCCAAAGAAGACACTAGAGCAAGTGCAGGGCAGGGCTGCACACCGGAACAGGCGCATCCCGGATTCCTGTCCAGGCTCCAGGCTGAGGCAGAAGGGCACTTCCTAGGCAACAGGAGGGCAGGGCCACCTCTGCTTGCTCACACTCTCTCCCAGCACCGTGCCCTCCACGTGAGATTGGAGTGAGCTCAGCCCAGTGTACCCTCGGTTAGGACTACTGGCTTGGCCATTACACCCGCTGCGGCCACACTCCAAACACACACTTCCCGCCCTGGGGCCTGGGCTAGACCTCTCAGCTAAGGTCCGCTCTGCTCCCTGGTGGAGAGATTTGGGCACTTACTTTGTAAGGATTTTATGAGGATTAAGATAATCTATGTAAAGCACTTACCACAGTGCCTACCAGAAAGGAGGTCATTAAATGTTAGCTTCTCTTATTATTGCTACATTATCATTACAATTATTATTATTATTAACTTAGATATGTTCTGGGGTGAGCTTAAAAAAAAAAGGAGGGGAAGGGAAAGGAGAGGCCATCTGAATCAAATATAATAGCAATTAAAAATATCACCAGTTTCGTTTTCCCTGTCTCTCTGGTTTCAAAAGGTATCTAATTCCACTAGTGATTAACCGCATTCATGCAGAAAGTTTGGAAGTTCCCCTCTAAAGTCCTCACAACCCTTCCCAGCTTCAGGAGCCCCTTGTTGGGTGGGGCACGCCCCCCGCCCTCCGCCCCTTCCCACCAAGTCCTCCAGCACTCAGTTCCCTTTTAAACACATGAGCACTGGGCTCAAGTTAGAACTTAAAAACCTTGTTTTGTTTTCATTTATTTACCTCTATGGCTGCTTTCTATTTATGGCAAGTAATGCTGATTTTCTATTCTGGGACCGATATAATGTTTCCCTCTAAAATGTTTATCTAAGTGAAAACTTGAATTGACTTCAATGAAAAATATTAAGTAAATCGCAGTATTAGGCAGGACACACGTTTGGGGATAATCCTAACGGGGGCCCTTGGATGTCTGTTGGAACACTCCCAACAGTCCTACCAGCTCAGAGAGTTTCTTCGTTTTGTGGACGAGACAAGCAAGGCACGAGCTGGTTCAGGTCCAGAGCAGAACACCGTCCCAAACCCAGGCCTTCAAGAGCATCCCTGATTTGTTAAAATTTAAGCCAAACACTCAGCCTCCTTTTTTCTAGACTGAATGAAGAAGAGATTGCAGATTACAGCTAGAAAAGTTAAGTGTATTAATCTTTTCCACCCATAAGACTAGCTGTTATAAGGAAGGACGTTGACCAGAGCACAGCAGAGTAACAGAAAGTCAAAAGCAACACTGCTCTTTCCCCGGAGAGAAATGCAACACCAACGAGAAAAACAGGCAGACAGCACAGCACCAAGAAAACATAACTTCGTTCTTCCTTGAAGACAATATTGAAGGCAGGTTTGTTATAGCCACGCGCAGCCCCTCCCTGGATCCCCTCCCTCGCCCACCCACCGCCCCCCCCCCCCATCTCCCAGGTGGACAGCAGCTCGCTCCAGGACAGAGCAAGCGAGCAGTGCGAAGTGGAAATGGGGGTGAGATGAGAAGGCGAAATCTCAGTAAGAACGGGTTTGTCCACAAGCACATACTTGGGGGTCAGTTGAAGAAGATGGTTTGGAGCATCTCTTTTGCTTTCCAGCTGCCGACCAGGAGCTGGATGGGGAGTTCAGGGCTTCTACCTGCCCAGGCCTGTGAGCTGGAGAGTCAAGTTAAGAAGAAGCACAGCTGTAGCCCCTCGATCCCACGTGTGGGGTTGTCTGGTGGCAGCAACCTTCACTGCCGTGATTGTCCAGGCTGATGTGGCAGGTGTGGCCCGAGGCGTACGCCCCCTCCCTAGAAGCATCTCTTCTTGACACCTGGGGCTTCCTGGAAAAGGGTGGTCTTCTCAGAGAAGACAGCGGAATGAGTCTCCTCCTTCCTTGGACAAACTCTACATCTCCTCCTTCTCAGTCTTCCATACGCGTGCTCTATTACTGGGACTCTGGGAAGCCAGACCTCTCAGAAATGCCCGGCTGGCAGCTGTCCAGACAAAGCACCTCTGCTCCTGTCCTATAAACTTCCAACATGGCTATTGGGTGCATCGCCACGTCATCCCAGCCCTGGTCCAAAGCCACAGCGAAGAAGAGACCTCCGCAAAAGAGACCATCTTCTTGTCGAAGGCAAGGGCTTCCATTTCCTCAATCACTACTGTTTCACTGGTCCAGGGTGCTCATGACCTCTGCAGACACCAATCAGGTGCTGACCCACAGAAGCGTGTCCCGAGAGTCCAGAAGATGATGGATATGGGAAGATCTCATTTTTCCACGTACGCTGTCCTCTGTGGGTCCCTGTTGAATCCAAGTTACCATTGAATATGGTAGACCTACCACCGAGAAATCATGGTTTACACCAGCAGATAAGCTTGCCAAGCTCCTGGGAAAAGAAGCATTTCGTAGGGAACCAATCCTACTGGATGTATGCTCATGTGTATGCGTCTACGTATGCAGTAGCAGGTACTGTCGACTTAGAGAGAAAAGCTTACCAGTTGCCACAAAGCACTAACCTATTCCTCCTCACGATGATCTGGTTCTCATGATCTCTTAGTTGTTCCCTAAGAAGTTCTTTGTGCTTTGAGATCAGAGACCTCATTTAGACAGCCTGGGAAGAACTGGACACCTGAATTCACTCAGCTCTGCCTTTTCCATGAAAAAGTATAGAGAGAAAATGCAGCTATGAGGAGGCCTGTTAATCTTCTCTGGGAGGGTCCCCTATGTGAGGTGACTAGCCGGCCTCCTTTGCCTGGAACTGAGAGCATTCCTGGGATGTGAGACTTGCAGTACAAAAAGTGGGGTGTCTGATCATCCTTCCCATTATTTCTGAGGACAGAGAGAAGGGGGAGAGCCAGTGGGTTCTCCTTCCACAGATAAAATAGGTGATAAGGAGGCAATTGTGGCTTCTGGGATGACTTAGGAAGGAAAGTGGGGTCAACAGATCAAACACAAGGGCAAGGAGAACTGGTGAGGCTAGAAACTTTGGGCCCATCTATATTTCGTAACCTCCCCCACCACCCAGCACCCACATTGCCTTTTCGCTGGGCTGGATCCCTAAGGACCAGCAATCCATCTTCGCAAGAGCATTTTTATCAGCAGTCAAAAGAAAGGCTACCAGAAAAAATCTGCCCTCAAGAGTTTCAACCTGGGGAGATAATTCGCCCCAAGACGAAATGATTTGCTGGTAGCTTCGAGATCAAGGCAGCATCTCCTAAGGAGCTTGGAGGAAGTGAGATGCTTAAAAAGATGCGGAAAAATGGCGCCCCAGCAGCTTCACAGGCAGGGAGCCAGTGAATTTTCCCCAGAAAGTAGTGGTCTGTGATTATGTCTTTGCCCCAGTGAGCAAAATGCTTGCCCTGTGCCAAGCACTGCCTTGGCACAGGGCCCAGAAAGCCCCTGAAATGTGTCTTATTGGAGCAACTTCATTTCCTCGCCAAAGACCATCCTTCAGCAGTGTTCTCGGTAACGGTGCCATTCCTTTTCCCATGTCATGGAAGGAAAGTGGATCAAGATTCATTCCACGTGACCTCAGACCCGGTATGCCGACGAGGAAAATGTCATCTTTAAACACATAGAGAAATTAGACGAACAGTAAAGATGCCTTTGGATAATGGATCCAAAATCAAAACCTGAGCAGTTTCCAGAACTATCCCCAAGAAAAAAGAGAAATGTTCATATCTATCAACCGGAAAATACTGACGTTTCACTTGTCAGCTCTTTTGTGCTTCTGGACAGACATCTTGGCATTGGTATCAACTTGATTTCATTACAAAAGCCTTGATTAATTCACCCACCAAAGTATGTCCAGGAGGTGGCCAGAATGGAGAAAAGACTTAAAAGGGTGCGTAGATGGCAGATCAGCGTCTACCAATATCTAGGGGCTCTCAAAGGGGATAGGGAGCTAACTGCATTGGCCCCGATGCAAGATGGAGCAGAGATAGGATTGTGTCCCAAGAAAGGGAAAAACTTTCTTATAATTAAAACTTCCCTACAATAGAAGGAACTGCAGTGGGAGGTAGTGAGCTCCTACCCCTGGAGGTGTGCAAGCAGAGACTGACCAGACTTCCAGGAATGCTATGGAAGATGCTACTCCTGCACTGGATGGGAGGCTGGATCTGGGGATGCCTGAAGTCCCTTCTCAACTCCAAGATCCTCCATATTCTGGCCTTGGGTCCTTTCCCACACTGTGCTCCATGTACCTTCCCTGGGCCCTTGGCCCCACTGCCTCGTGCCTCATGGGTGGTGATGAGGGTCAGGAGAGATACCAGGGTGTCCTGTTCATGCAGACACGAATGGGAATGAATGGCTTAATCATGAGCCATGTTCTCAATCAGAAGCATGATTCCAAGGATTCTGGGTCATTGTGTATGGGCAGTTTCTCAAGTTCCTGGTGGTGTCCACTGTGCAGAACTGTGTACCTAGGGAGGAAGGCAAGAAAGCATGAGAATTCAATAGGCGTCCTTCAAATGCCCCCAAGAGAGTGTTCCCACCCACTACTGTTGAATTCCTTTCTACCGCATGCTTCTGAGAGCATGGCGAGGTGGGGCCGCGCATGGGGGGACATCAAGAGGGAAGTCCCCAGAACTGAATCCAAGTTGCAAGCTAAGTTTCCTCCACCAGGGAGGGTTCTGAATTCAGTAATATCAAAGTGCTGAGATTCGTAAAGCACTCAGAGTCTGAGAGACACAGTAACTGTATTTGTTTCTTTGATTCCTTTTGGTGACATTTGGGAAAGTAAATCAATTAGACGATCAAACAGCCTAAAATTTACTACTTGACCGTGAAACCGTGAAATTTACTACTTGACAAGTGTGTATTATTTGTCTGCAGCATCACACAGCTGCACTCGTATGTTAAGTGCCTTTAAATCAATCTCAATCGCAAGTGGGTCTTATCATTAGTAACCCAGATTCCAGCATCTGGCAGTTATTCTTATGAAATTTCTAGAGTTTCAGAGCACGACCACCGCTCACTTCCCTCAGGCCAATGTCAAGCCCATTCAGTAGAACGAAGAAACACGTGCCAGTTATTTGGCATCATAGGTTGACGATCCACTCGGCCATGGCTTCTCATGAATTACATTAATGCTTTGCTTTGAATTATAATGAATTATTGCTGACTTCTAGTGACTGATTGGTATTTACCAGGTACTGTACACAAACTTCTCCAGTGTCACCTTACTTAATCTTCACAACGGAAGATAGTATTATATTTTGCAGTTGAACCAAGTGACACAGAGCTTCAGTGACTTGCCCAAGATAATAAAGGTAATAGGTGAAGAAAAAGTCAACCAAACTCTATCTGATGCCAATACCCATGTTCTCACACAACCCTTGGACCAGGTCTGGACTTAGAACAGTGGGTCTCAACAGGGACAATTAGGAGACATCTTTGGTTGTCATGGCCTTTATGCAAGGGCATCTAGTGGATGGAGACCAAGGTGCTGCTAGACATTGTGCAACACACAGCACAGTGACCCACAACAGAGAGTCACCTGGTCCCAAATGTCCATAGAGCCACAGCTGAGAAACCCTGATCTCGAATAAGAAGTCCTCTGAGCTGGCGGAAAGCAGATGTTAGCTGAGGAACAGAGACAAGGTGACAGACACGAGTCTGAGCTCTCAGAGAACTGTCCATTGCAGCTGCCGCTGGGCTTGAGGCTGGGTGGGGGAGATTGGGGATGGGACTTGAAAAACCACCTGCTAGCACCTGCTAGACGAGCGTTGAGAAGACTAGAGTGGAAATGGCTCTAGAGAGGAAGATCATGCACTTCTAATAAGGATGACCAGGCAAGGTGTCCTGGGGAGGTATGTGACTGAAGACCTCAGGGAAATCAGTGTTTCAGCTACTGAGTCATTAACGCTCAGCCCCACAACCACTCCTCTACACTTGGCTTTGAAAGGATGCTGCAAACCGAGTATCAGCTTCGTATGGGGCTCCACCTGGGTTTCTCCACCAGGGGGCGCTGCAGGAGGATGGACGCCTGGGAGAAGGCACAGGGCCTTGCTCCTCTGGCGGGTACCATCCCAGCCAGTCTTCTTCAACCCCGCAGCTGAGTCCAGTTCTCAGTCTAACTCTTGTATAAACAGCTTCACGGCAGCCCCTGAAGGATGGCAGCGCCAGCTGGCCAGCGCCTCCTCTTCAGAGGTCTCTGTCTCTGCTGTGTGGGATCCCTCCTCTAAGTTTCTGTTCCATCTGTTTGCTGTCTTGTCCTCTCAGCCCTGGAAGCAGTAGTTGCCTTAGACGCACCTCGAGGGACTGAGGAAGGAAGCTGGGCTCCAGGCACCATTTTCCATAATCACAGACATTGTTTCATTTGTATCATTTACTCTTCTCAACTCTAAGTGGTACCTACAATACTTAAACCCATTTTATAGATGAGAAAACCAAGACTCAGAGAAGCAAAGCAATTGAGAGAAGGCCACAGTGTCCGTGATGCCTGACCTCAAAACTCTTCACCCTTTACCCTGTTTGTGGCCAGTAAGTAACTTTCACAGGCCATCAAGGGCACCCCTCCCACATCAAGTTCATGTGAAGAGGGTGTCCTGGATGAAAATGAAAACTGATACACATGATCACATTAGAAAATGTGCTTTCACGGGGTATAGGCATGTCTCTCCAGCAGCCTTTCCTCTATCTCTCCTAAGCATCTGCTTCTCATGCGCCCTTGAGCAGATAGTTCGGGAATGACTAGAGAAGAGGTGTGGAACTGGAGTGGATATTGCAAGTGGAGGTTCCCTTTACCCAGAGCGCAGCTGAAGGGCAGCAGCCTTTTGAGAGATGGGAGCCGGCAGAAGGACATGCTTTCTAGTTACAACACGTGTGTGGGGAGGGTCCTCACCGTGGTGTGGCGGGTAGTACGCACAGGATGGAGGAACCAGTCTGAGACTTCAGTGGCGGGACCGAATGAGCGGCGGTGTGTCTGCAATGGAGTCTGGCCCAAAGAGGTACTCTCTGGGCTTGGGTGTACATTCCCAAGTCTCCATGAGATACAGATCTTTAACTTCATGTTTTCACTTTCATAGTGTATGGGTATTTAAGCAGATCCAGGGGTCATCAGGACAGCCACATTATGAACCCACACTGCCTTGGGAATTCGGATCCCACACTTGCATGAGGTTCACCCTGATGTCGCACTGACAGTGGCAAGCTTTAGGTTTTGTCTCTGCAAGTAGGACGCATGAACCTCCAGCAGTCTGTAAGTATATTCATGGGGATCTACACATCCCCAGTTTGAGGACCAGTGGGGAAAAGGAAGCACACTTAATGGATTAACCAACCCCGAAACAGAACAGCCTTCAAGCCCTGACGCGACCATCTGCTGGTTGTGTGAGCTGGTCAAGGAGATCAGTTCCACCTACCTTACAGCTTCTTTGTGATGATAAAATTACCATCTCTAAAGTGCTTAGCAAAGGGCTGGACGCACAGTAGATACTGGTATCTTCACTGTTAAGGAAGCCAAGGTTCAGAAAAATAGGACTTTCCTAGGGTCCAGGAAGTAGTTACAGGTGGGATGGTTAAGAATACAAACTCTTAATGCCTGGGTAAATCCTGGCTCTGACAGTCACTAACTCTGGGAATTACTACAATTCACAGGGTTGTTGTGAGCATTAGATGAGATAATGCACACAAAATGCTTATTAGAATATGATGGCCAAGTAGTAAGCACTCCATAAATGTTAATGAGCGCTGTTGCGACTTGACATTGGACATAAAACTTGAAGCTGCTTCTTGATCGCTGATTTGGTGCAGAAATCCATTCTTTAGTAATTGATCAGACATTTGTTCACCTAGCAATTGATCATAGAGCCAAAAGAAACCTTCATGATGGGTTTACAGATAAAGAAAGAGCCCCAGAGACAGCCTGTCATCTGTCAGAGTGGCAAGAGCCTCTCGGTTCGGTTTGGTTTACGATCTTACTTGGCATTCTGCAGCTGTGCGGGGTGGAACGCAGACCCCAGATGCATGGGTGTAAACCTGGGCAGTTTCAAGTCCAGATGAAAAAAACTCACGGCTGTTTCCCAAGCAACGGCGAGGCGGGAGGGAGCTCCCTTCAAGCTGGGTTGCTTCCCCCCTTAGCATTAATTTACTCAAACATGAAGGGAGCCACATTAGGTTTGGTAATTACCTGAGTCTACAATTCATTCACTGAACAATTAGCATCGCACTTAGAGCAGCTTGGATGCAATAATTAGTCGCATAATAATAGCCCCCTCTGCCTGCCCAGCCTGGCATTTTAAGGAAATGATTAGACTTTATTCCACGTCACCCCAGCGCTCCCCCGGCATGGCAGTGCTCACATGGGGTGCCCGCCAGAGGTTTTAATTATTAAAATAGGACATGCATGGGTTTAAAGGGATTCAACCCTAAGGCAGAGTTTCCTGAAGCTGGAGCCCTAACACCTGTGAACAGAGACCTCACATGGGGCATTTTCTTGATGTTGGGAAGAATGAGACTTTCAAGTCCTTGGCCTTTTTCATTCGGCCACTTATTTATTTAAAAACAGGGGCACATGGTGGCTCAGTGGGTTAAGCCTCTGCCTTCAGCTCGGGTCATGGTCTCAGGGTCCTGGGATCGAGCCCCACGTCGGGCTCTCTGCTCAGCGGGGAGTCCCCCTCTGCCTGCCTCTCTGCCTACTTGTGATCTCTCTGTCAAATAAAACAAACAAACATATTTTCAGTGTCTACCATGGTCTAGGAACTGTGCCACGCCCCAGAGACATGAGGGTGGTAAAGAAAATCTGCACAGTCTCTGTCCTTCTGGAGCCCACAGTGTGGCACTGGAGACCCACGGTCAGGTGCAAAGTCACAGCCTCAAGAGGTGTTGAGACGGGATGTTTGGGCTTGCCGTGAGACCATGTCACAGGGACACAGGTGAGGCTGTGCGTCAGGGTCTTGTGGGCCAGGAAGCGGTGGAGATGAAAACTGAAGGGTAGGGAGGGGCTCAGCAGGCCAGGGGAGGGGGAGGCTGGCAGAAGGACCACTGCCACAGGGGTGGGTGGGCACTTTGAGGGTTGAACAGGCTGCGGGTCAGTCTAAGATGAGCACGAAGGCACAGTGAGGCTCAGCACACCATGGATGACTTCACTCAGCTGAAAGCCACGGAAAGCTGGCCATGGCTGTGAGCAGAGCAGGTGCACGAGGACTTCATGTCTGGAAGAACACTCCAGCTGTGGTGTATAGAATGGACTGGAATGAGGTTGGAGCGGGAACCCAGAGGTAATTTAGGAGATGTATTAGCTTCTTATTGCTTCCGTACAAACAGCCACAAATTCATTGACTTAAAAGAACACAAATTAATTACCTTACAGTTCTGGGGATCAGAAGTCCAAAATGGGTCTCACTGGGCTACAGTCAAAGGATGGGGTCAAGTTGCATTCTTTCTGGAGGCTCTAGAGGAGAAGCCCAGCCCTTAACTCTTGTGAAGGCTGCGTGCAAGGCTTGGTTTATGGCCGCCCCGCCCTGCCCTCTGCTTGTACCAGTACACCCCCTCCATTGACGATCCTCCTGCCTCTCATCGTAAGGGTGCTTGTGAGTACAGGGGGCCTCGTGGACAATCCAGGATACTCTCCCCATCTCAAGATGCATAGCTCAATCGCATCTACAAAGTCCCTTTGGCCGAGTAAGGTGATAGATTCTCAGGATTTGCGGGTTAGGATGTGGGCCTCTTAGGACAGCCATTATGTCACATGCCACACATAATTCTCAAGGTGTCCAGAGGTGGCTCAGAGATGTTGGATGGGACAAGTGGGGGTGTTGAGAAGTCAGATTCAGGACATGTTTATCTTGAAGGGTCCGCTGATGCCTCACCCATGGGGGCAATGGGGGCATTTGGCGTTTGAGGCACAGCATGAGTGAGGTAAAGGCAGGGAGACAAGACTGAGCACAGAGTGGTATGCTTTTTGGAGGAAGGGCGGAAGTTCTAAGAATATATCCTATATGGTGAGGTGAGAGTGCTGGGAAATGAGGCTTAAAGGAGGGTGAGGTGGCAATATTGGGGATCTTAAAAGCTGGGCTAAGGAGGTTGGGCTGATTCCTTAGGTGATGGAGACTGAGATGAACACTGACTGCACTGTGGGAAATGGAAGGGATGGTCAGGGCACTGAAACCAGCGTGGAGGCTCCCTCGTCTGGGAAAGTTGAGGTCATGAGCAAGGCTAGTAGCAGAGAAAGGAGAAAGAGGACCTTGCAGAGAGTGATGGGAAGGATGCCGTCATGGATTGCACATGGGGACCCACTATGAAGGGTGCCCCAGTGAGCCAGAGTTTAGACGGGGCAACTAAGTGGATGCCATTCACGACGGGGCCCCCGACCCCCCAGAACCTTCTCTTCTCCGGTAGAGACACCTTCAGTTCCTCAACATTCCTCACAGATCAGAGTTTTTACTCTCCTCAGTTTCTTGGTTGTTCCACTCTGGACTAGCTTACCTTTGTAAGGTGGCTAAGGGTCCCGGGCCTCAGGCCCTCCCCTTGGTTATGTATCAGTGGAGTCAGGATAAAAATCCACATTTATGGTCCAGGTGTCCATTTTCATACAGGTATTTATAACTATTCCGAAACAGGGAGGGTTTCCTTTAAGTCTGCTCCCCTCACACTCCCACCCCATACTTTCAAGGGTGCACAATGTGCTTCACAATGTGAAGAAGCTAAATGTGCTTCTTCACCGTAAGATGCAGCGGTGGCCCCCAGCTCCTGTCTCCCACAGTCTGAGGCATGATCCCCACCCTGGCAGCAGGCTCTCCCTGGTCCCAGTGGAGGCCAAAGCTAGAGCATTCCTCTTCCATCTCCAGAGAAGACGTGACTGGGGACGACGTCAAGACACCGTGTCAGGCTCTTACTGCTTGAACAGAGAATGGGTGGGGCTGACTGAGGGAGCCGGGTTTGGCCCATGTGTTCACAGAAGCAGAGAAAAGTGGTCCAGAAAGAAAAGACTGAAGTTGATGTGTAGTACAAAGCAGGCCAGAGATTATGGCCTCTGAGAGATGAAAGAGGAATGCCAATCCCTAAAATCACCCCATTCCTTATTTCAGCCCTAGGAAAGATGAGTAAACTTCCTGCTCTGAGGTCTCTGTATCTCTCCAATAGATCTTTCTTTGTTTTTCTTCAGGAAGCATGAATGGATTTACAGCCTGTGGTAGATACTATGAATTACGTATTTTAAAGCCAGTGCCCATACTCTCTTCTTTTTTTCTGACAGGGGACGTCTCTTAGTAGAGGCAAAAGTGCTCGATGCATTGCAGCTGAGGGCTTGGCCAGTGATCTTCTCCTGATGGACAGGACCCGATGGTCTGCTAGGGGAGTCTGCTGAAAAATGTTTTCATCCTGAATGAAAGACAAGTGCAAAAAGAGTCTGCCTTATCTTTGAGCATTTGATTATGGCTATGGTTTTTGAGGAGGATGCAGTGTTTGGAGCTGTTGCAGCTATTTTGTGACCATAAGAGCATCATCCCAGGATGAAAACTAACAGGTTGAGAATGGCAGAGTGGAAAGATAAAAAGAATACAAAGCATCTGGGTCCTCCACGCTGCTGTTGACTTAATGGATTAACCAACCCCGAAACTACCCAGCTCTGGACTTTCTATCTTGGATAAATGATCTCCTTGTTTAAGTTAATTTTAGTTAGGCGTTGCAGATTGTCCTTGTAGGCCAAAGTGTTCTGAATGGTATGATGTCCATGCTCCCTGTCTTTCATGTCTACAGACACTTCCCAAATTCTGCCACATTCAAATCCTACCTCTCCTTAAAGACCCAGTTCAGTGCCCACCAGGAGGCCTTCCAGAAGCCTTCTACACTATCCATCAGCAGTTAGTGTCTGTAGAAATACAAATTATCTGTTAATGTCAGGTGTTTGACTGGACATATCTCTTGCCTCTTAACACTCCTGAAACAGAAGGTCCCTATCTTATAAGAGGTAACGATCTTTCAGCCCTCTATACCAGACCCTGCACTAAGTGCTTGGAAAATAATATTGCATTTAGTGCTTACAATGACTCTATGATGTCAGCACCATTATTTTATATATTTCCATTTCACAGATGTGGAAACTGAAACTCAAAGAGCTCTAGACTTGCCAGAGGTCATTCAGCCCTCAATGGGCAACGCCAGGTTTCCAATCCACACGTGTTAGAATCTGGAGCCCTTTTTGCTGTTAGTAATTCCCAACCTATTCCTTCTTAATCCTTGCTATAGAGTTCACGACACCTTCCACAGAGTGCAGAATATCATGGAATCTATAGAAATGAAAAGCACTGAATGCATTACAGAATGAGACAGTCCTCCCTAGCATTGCTTGGCATTTATATTGATTACAGAGGACGTTGGCAGGTCTTCTGTCCCTGGTCCTCACGTGGCTCTGTGTGTTGTCCTGCTCAGATAATCTCTGCCTCTGTGATGTGTTTTTCATCTTTTATGTTCCATGCCATAGCTTCTGGGGGCAGGGTCCCCTCAACATTTGGAAATGGCCCTGCTTGTGGGTAGTTTTCGTTCTCAGTCTCTTCATGGGAAGGAGACTGAGAAGGCTACCTTAGCATGAAAATCACATCATGGGCCGGGTCGTTCCCATGGAAACACCCTGACAGAGAAGCTGGGATTTTCAAGATGAAGAAAGCCATGTTTTCCAGCTGGTAGAGGATTGAAGGTATTATGCACTAAATGCATCCCACCCCAAATATGTCCCTAACTTCCAATAGGATGGTATTTGCAGGTGGGGCCTTTGGGAGATAATTAGGTTTAGGTGAGGTCTTGAGAGTGGGGCAGCCATGAAGGGATTAGTGCTCTTATAAGAAGAGGAAGAGAGACCATAGCACCTTCTCTCTCTCTTCCTCCCTCCCTGGTTCTCTCTGCCATGTGAAGACTCAGTAAGAAGGTTACCTGTCTGCAGGACAGGAAGAGGATTCTCACCAGGAAACGAATCTGCTGGCTCCTTGATCTAGAACTTCCCAACCCTCAAACCTGTGAGGAATAAATGTTGGTTAAGCCACCCAACCCATGACAGTGTGTTACGGCCGCCCAAGCAGACTAGTACTGGAGATCTTAAGGAGCCAAAGCAAAAATGTGCAGGGAGGGAGAAGGAAACAACAGGCTATGTTAGAGAGAGGGGACTTTTTGTCTTTAGGAGATTAATTCGGAAAAACCCGAGGCATCAAGAGAAAATAAATGACCAGAAGGGTGAGAGCCAGTGGGTGCTTCTGTGAATCTTTTACTAACACTTCATTTATCTAGAGGTGAAGCATCCAGTGACCTTACCTATCCAGAGACCTGACTGAGAGGTTTTTATTTGTTTGTTCTTTTTGAAGGCCTCTGAATCATCAGAGTAGCTATCACAAGTGTGCTGGCTTGTCTTAGCCCTCCTTGGTTTTTCACTCAGAGAATATTTACACTGGGTTTGTGTGTAACTCTAAAAAGTTTGGTTCTTCTTCCACACATGGCAGATCAGAGCTCGCTAGAGCTGGACAGACAGGCTGCCACACAAAAGGACAGTGGATGTGTGCAAAGAGCAAATAAACAGAAGCAGGTTGACAGAAACTGACCCAGTGAAGCCAACAGCGGCCACTTGGTGAAGACGAAAATGTTTCCGTCCATCTCTCTAGGCTGTGACTGTACTAGGATGCCTTAATACAGGAAAGCCAAAACCACAGCTTTGAATAAAGTGGCTCCAAAATCTGATTCGATACTGGGGAATCCAAGTAAAGTCTGTAGTTCCGTGGCTAGTGTTGGGAAAATGCTAATTTTCCAGCTTTGATCAACTATCCATGGTTGTGTAAAATGTTAGCATTGGGGAAAGCTGTGTGAAAGGTGTACGGGAACATTCTGTACTATCTCTGGACTGTTCTTCCACAGACAGAAATCTGTTTCCAAATAAGATGTTAATAAAATACTATCAAAAATCGTGCTCATCCTGATTTGGTCACAGTCACTTGTTTAAGAAGGATGAAGGGTGGTGCGCCTGGGAGATGCCGCCGGTGAAGCAGCTGACTCTCGGGTCTGGCGAAGGTCATGATCTCAGTGTTGTGGGATCCAGGCTTGTGTTGGGCTCACACCCGGTGAGGAGTCGCTAGAGAATCTTCCACCCTCCCCCTCGGCCCCTCCTCCACTTGCGTTCATGCACTCGCTCGCACTCTCTCTCACAAACAGATAAATCTTTGAGAAAAAGGAAAGATGAAGGAGTTTACCACTCATAGCTGAGGAGAGACAGGATGAATGGGGACCTGGGATGACTCAGATGACAGATCTGAGGACCATGATTTCATGGGGTGAATCCAGCTCCGGCAGGGGCCCATCTCCCAGAGGCCCGGGGAAGGCTGTGCTCCCAGAACAGGGAAGAAGCCCCAAACAAAATCTAAAAATTAAAGAATAGAAAAAGAAAGAAAGCCCCCAAACCATATATTTCTCCGGCCTTCAGATCAATAGCAGTGGAGGTCCAGAAGGAAGTCTGGGCGTGGTGGGTTTCTGGCAACAACTGTGATGTTTCCCTGTCAGGTGACGTGTCCATGGGACAAGCGGGTCCAGTGAAGACAGAAGAACAGGCAGAGACCAAGGACATGGTGTAGGAAGAAGTGACGAGACAGACACAGACAGACTCAGAACACAGTGACACACTTACAGAGTCAGACAGGAACTGGTCTATTGCAGAAGAGCAGGAGGAAGCCGGAGACAGAGGAGCAGCCGCTTTTAGTTGAAACAGAAAACAGCCACAGATGAGGGAGAGCCAAGCAGAAGGTGGGAAAGAAAAAAGAAAGAAAACACAGAGGTTAGTGGACAGGGGATCTTAGCCTAAAGGACTATTCCAGCAGCCTCAAAGTGCCTTTAGGGAGGATAAGGCGGGGAGCATAATTATTGCACAACATGGTTACGTCACACTGTCTAGAAAGCACTTCACTAGTTGGCATCTCATGTGGGTCTCACAGCAGCCTGGGAGGGTCACTGTGCAGGTGACCCCCTGAATTTACCATGGAAGGTCACAGGCCTAAAGAGTGCAGTCTCCTGTCCACAGATACCCAGCAGCGAACACTGCTGAAAGCCACGTGTTCCGAGTCAACCTTGCACGGTGATGGGTCTCCAGGACGCACAGACAGCCACCCCCTACCCCTGCCTCCCCTTCCTCTTCCTTATCACTAGCCCCCATTTCCTGAGTCCTTATGGCTGCCAGGTCCCATCCTGCATTTCTTATGTGAACGAGGAGTGATCCCATGTCATATTCACGACCACCTGTGAGGCAGGGTGTCCTGTCCCCATTTTCTGCTGAGGAACTGAGGCTTTGAGGCAATGTGACCAAGCTAATCTGGTGAGCAAGAGGGAAAACACGGCTCGACCCCCAGGGTCTGACTCAGAAGCACATACTTTTAAACTGTGAGCATCTCAAATCTGAGCCTTGATTCTAAAATCCTGGACTTCCTGTCCACTCCACCCCCTGCCTTGCTCCAGCCCCCGTCAGACTCTGGGCCAGGAAAGCAATGAGGCTCTTTTTTTTTTTTTTTTTTTTAATTGAGCTCTGGGTCCCATTCTAAGAAGGAAGAGCTGTCCGTGGCTCCCTCCTGTTTCCCAGAGACACCCTGAACCCCTGTACTAGGAAACCCCACCCAAATATCTATCTCCTTCAGGGCTCTAGGCTCTAAAAGGCTCTCTTAACTCTGCCCATGTCCCCCCCTAGCAAACATCAAGTTCCACTTTAGATGAGACAAGCGGTCAAGAGAAAGCCAGGATCCCGCACTCAAGATTCTTAAGGGCAGTCTGATAAAATGAATTGCCATAAGGTTAAAAAGCACAGAACATACCCTCTTCAGCTCTCCTCTCTCTTCTTTAGCTCATCCCCTATGATAGGTCTCTGTCAAAGAATCTTTGAAAATATCGTTGGGTCGATATGGCCACTTCCTCCATTCAGCTATCTCTGACCATGTCAATATGATGACGCCTTTCCTTCTTGTAAACAGACATCGCACTTCCTGCTTCTATAATTTATTTGACAGTATAAGCTGCCTTGTGACAGGCCTTGATGTAGCTTAATGAAGTGCAACCTATATGCACGTTTACCTGGTATGTTTCCCGATAAATTACAAGCTGCGGCTTATTCATCTTACTGATCATTATTCGCTAGGCAATGCTGATTGAGAATCAAACGTCCAGAATTCTAATCTCAGCCCCACTGCTCAGTAGCCCTTCAACCTTGGACCTCCCCATGTCTCAAGTTCCTCACCTCTACCCCAGAAATCACTGAACATAGCACAGGGAGTGTTAACAGAAACAAAGCACGCTCACCACGTGCACGGGCTCAGTCAATAAGAGCTGGAACTACTCTCAGCAAACTTTCAGTTAACGACGTGCTTAAATGGCAACTCGGACCCTCAACTTTTGCTTCCTTCAACTGATTCTCTCCAGTCCTTCGTTAGCACCGTGACGTGTTTCCCAATCCTTCACTAACAAAGCTCTCTAGGGCTTACTGTGGGAGCGTTCTGAATATTCTGTGGAATTCTTCGATTTCAACAATACACAGGCTGGTGTGAAAATGTGGGAAACTAGGAAACTTTCATCAGGCCATAAATAATCAGTTGAAGACTTAAATGTCTGGTTATTGGTTTGCCTGACGTGCTTCCCTGGCAGTCAGACTACCAGACCCAGGGGCTCAAATACCAGAAGCCATGGTGTGTTTTATGCAAGAGGAGTGGAAATCACCCCTTCTCTCTGGGTCCTCCACCCCCAGTCCTACTGGTGTAGGGCTGGGATTACTCACAGGATAATAGAACTGTAAACTGTACAAGTAACTAATAGTTGGGGGAGTGTGTGTGTGTGTGTGTGTGTGTGTGTGTGTGTATGTGTGTCCTCAATATTCTCATTAAAATTTTAACTACTCTTACATATTTATTTATAACTTTTTCCTTTTAAATGCAAGCCACAATACTGTTTTTCTTGGCTATAAACCTTAAGGAGTCCAATGCATGAACTTTTGGAAGGGCGACGTGTGGGGAAGTTTATAAACATGTCTGAACATAGCAGATGCTGGCCAAAAAAACAAACCAAAAAACCAAAAATTTTTTCTTGTGAAAATCTTAGACTAGAATGTAATTCTTAACACTTTTTCGCACTGCCTGATCCTTAAAAATGGGAGATGTGATTAATTTTATACCCTGAAGTAAGGTTAAGATGAAATTTAAAATATGAATAGGAAATAAAAATTTAGATTATCAGAAAATTTTTTTTTTTTAGATTATCAGAAATTTTATCATTTGTATTGAAAGACCTTATCGACGTCCCCTGTCCACGTCAGCCTTGCTGGGTTAACAGGACAGTCTTCCTGGGACCTCCCACTGCTTGGGAGCTGGAGCGATCACCGGCTGGAGCGATCACCTAAAACCACGTCCAATCAGATCTGTTTTTATTTACAGAGATTGTTTCTTACGTTTGTACTGCAGACCGTGATCTTACAAAACCCCTTTGACATCCATTATTTTTATACTCACCACACACTCATGAGGTGGTGTGAAGATCTGAATGAAAAAATAGGTCCCTTGTCCCCTTCCTCTGCCCAGACAGTGGGGGAGACTTTAAATGATCACACGAGACCATGCTCCCTGGGCAGGCTTACCTTTCTGAAGCATGTTCAGTCCAGACACGACCTCTGCTGGGAGCTTAGGACAGACCCAGCAAGCCGCACGAGGCGAGCTGCCTTGGCTGCTCTTCAGAGGGGATGTGACTGGCCAGGGATTGGGCGGCGGTTAGCCAGCTGTCTCGCAGCAGGTGTTAACGAAGCTCAAAGCCAAGCAGACGAGGCTCAGTGGCAGACAGAGAGACGGGCCTGGCCGGGAGCTGGGATCCTGGAATAATGGCTTGGAGTGCTTGGAAACACCCCGGAGAGCTCCTGCAACCTGCTTGGACATTCTGAGGTCCCTGGCTTCTCTGATACAGCTCCACTCCTGCCACTCTTAGAGGAACGTTTACTTAAAGGTGCCTTATTCACAAATATTGTGTTACTATCCCGACATCATTGCCATAGGCTCATATGAGAAGACTCCATCAGGCTTAACACAGAGACCTACAGGGCTGCCTTCCCTGGGCAGGGAGGTTGTCTTGTCCTCCTGCTGCTCAGACCGATGGTTCTGTGTCTCCCAGACAATAGGTGGGGAACAAGTCACACACTGTTTCTAAAGCAAAGCTGACCACCAGGCAGACGCAGGTCATCAGCTGTCCCTAGCAGGGGAACGCCCCTTCTACGCCCCTTCCAATTCTTCTGCCCTATGCATCAGGGGCAATGCTGAAGCTCCTTACGGGTCATTTTCTTTTCTTTTCCTTCTTTTTTTTTTTTTTAAGATTTCTTATTTATTTATTTGACAGACAGAGATCACAAGTAGGCAGAGAGGCAGGCAGAGAGAGAGAGGAGGAAGAAGGCTCCCTGCTGAGCAGAGAGCCCGATGTGGGGCTCGATCCCAGGACCCTGAGATCCTGACCTGAGCCAAAGGCAGAGGCTTTAACCCACTGAGCCACCCAGGCGCCCCCTTACGGGTCATTTTCACGACTTCTGCAAAGATAGCCTCAGGGAGCACGACCTTCCACACCGCCCAGCAATGGAGTCTGTTTGCATCTACGGCCTTAACGAGAACCTGAGCTAATGCGGAATTACAGCTCACGTTGGTCAGAAATGACAGGGACCCTTCCATGAGCGAACTTGGAGACGTTCCCTATTTCTAGTCATGAGCTCACTCTCACGATATCTACCACTCTGATCTTAACAACCTGCTATACACATCACTCCCAGGAAGCGCTTTGCTCAAATGTGTTTTGGCTTTTGGCCAGAACCAAATACAATACAATACGCATCTGACCACACCAGCTCTGTTGACAAAAACATGCTGATTTCCCCTCTCACGCTTCCCCATGGCAGGTAGCTCGGCTGGTCACTAGTGGCAGACTGAAGTCTGGCACATCCTGAAGCCAACTCTGTCCTGAATGGAAGTATTGGGAGGGTGGGTGCTGGCGCTGTTGATGAATTTCACTCTCAGCAGCATAAACAATGAGGTCCTTAAGGGGGGTTGTGTTTGTTTGCTCAGGGCTTTTTCCATTAGGCTTGGTCATCCGCGGTTGGCTGGTTACATATGCGGTCCTAAGATCAAATGGCTGGAATCCAATTATCCCAGCTTCCTGTCTGCAGAGCCTTGCCAGGGAAGAACACAGTCGTGTTTGCCTGTCTTGTCAGGCTCCCAGGACTCAAAGTATATCATTTGGAGAAAACTAACAAACAACAGATCCTCAGATGTTTTATGGGAGAGGCAGCATGGTGTGGAGAGAGGACAGGCTGGTCCAGAATGCAAAATCTACGCTCGCCTTTATTCTCCCTCTTCCTGGCTCAGTGTCTAGCCCTTCGCTTCCCTGAGTTCAGTTCCTTAGGTATTAGTGGGGGATAGTAACACCAACTGCTGGGTTGTTGGGAGCTTCTGGTAGGATGATGTAGATGGTCATGGAGATTGTAGTAATGAGGGTAGCTGACATTTACTAGTACCTTTTGTGAGAAGGGCACCGTACTAGGTGCTCAAGAGATGCTGTCTCATTTAATACTTGCAAACACCTTTGGAAGAGTTGGTCATGATGGCCATAATGATTTTAATAGCAATGGCTAACATTTCTTCAGTGTTTACCTTAGACCAGCATCCAGTCTCAGCTTCGTGTGTAAGCCCTACATCATGAGCAGTAAGTGTTATTATCACTGCTTCCTGACATCGGAGGAAAGTTAGAGACAGAAGTTGGCTAATCTGCTCAAGATTGTGCTGCTGGGAAGAGGCCACAAGGAATCAAACAGGCATCCTGATCCTAGAGCAGGAGTTGTAAACTTTTCCTCTACAGGGCTAGATGGAAGTACTTTAGGTCATCGTACTATTATAGAGCTGACTTCCTCAGGCATGGAGGTCCTATCATCCTCATACAGTCTCTGTTGCATACCCTTCTTCTCCTATTTCGCTTGTTCTTTTTCTGTTTGGTTTTATGTTGTTGATTTTTTGCTTGTTTTTATACCCTTTGCAAAAGTGAAAACCACTCTTAGCTCAAGGGTGGTAAGAAACAGGCCGATGGTTAGACGCGGCCCATGGTAGCTTGTTGACGCTTGCTCTAGAAAGAATTTTACTTTCACAAATAAAAAACCCAAACCTTAAGTGGTTAAGTTCCTGATGTTAAGATTCGAATCCAGTCTGTGTCCTTCCAGAAACTGTCAACAGCCTTCATGGGTGCTTTGAAAATGGAAGGTATTCTCACTGAGTTAGGGATGCTGGACTCAACCCAGTCAATTTCCAAAGAGAACAGGCTTTTTCCTCTTGGAACAGACTTAGGAACAAGCCAGAAGTCTGAGATTTGGCAGACCCAGAGCAGAGGACCGTGCCCGACACACACATCGCCACTGAGTGAAATAATTCGGAGTTCATTCAGTGATTCACTCAGCCGTTTGCTCAAACTCTTCTAGACCTTGCGTTGGAGTCAGAACATGAAGGCAATGACACATTCCACCATCTAGCTCAGGGGAAGTCTGTAGCAGTTTATGAGATAATTGCCACAGAGATATCTCGGGGGAAAGAAAGATGTTACGAGAAGAAATACGTTCTTTACAACCAATCACTCGACAGACAACAGTGGCACTGGAGGCCGTATTTACGACTTTGAAATAAATATCCCACCAGCCAGAGGCCTGGCAGGAGAAAAGACTCTGTGACGTCATCAAATCAATATTGTCATATCCACAGACACGGCCTCCCATTAAGCAGGGGTTTTCATCTTGACCTTGAGTTTCTACTTCAGAGAATAAATGAGCTTCTTGGACATGTATCTGACAATCTGTGCCCATGTTCAGATCTTTAGGGGAAAGGCCAGAGATTTTATCTGGCTCTCAAAGAGTTTTATTGGGCCCAAAATGTTAGAACTGTAATACATTTTTTGCCGTGTAATTTTCACGTGATGAGGAGAAGGGAAAGATGAAATTTTCTGGTGTGTAGTAAGTATTGGGTTTTGCAGATGGCCCTGTCAGTACGATGCTTCCTTAAGCCCTCGAGATACCCATGTGGGGTCCTCCCCCAAGCAACTCACCAGTTCCCCACTGGCCCTGGTGTGTGGGTCTGCACATCCAGTGGGAGGGTTAATCCCCAGTCCGGGCTGGCTACAGTGAGAGGCACTCAGGGTAAAGCAGACCCACCACTCAGCAAGACAGTCTCCTCTGCTTTCTATTTCTCCCCAAGATGGGCCCCCCGCCCCGAGACCACCATGACAAGCCCTGAGGCTTTTCTCCCCATTATTAGGGCCTAGCAGAATTGTATTAAACAGCAGGTGTTTTATAAAAGTCTATCTGAATGAAGTTCAGGATACTAATGAAATTGATAGCAATTACTCCTTACATTCCTAGGGTGATTAATAAGGTTGTTTCTTATTATATCTCTTGAGATACTATCTCAAGGACACCGTCTCTATGCGCCGACCGTCTCTATGCCCTGGTTGGTCTTGGTCAATTAGAGGACATTTTTAGTCGGTGTTGTTTGTTGCTGATGGTAGTTTTGTGCTGAGATGCCTGGTTTGGAGGTTTGTTTTGTGTGCGGGCCTCAGAGCATCCTTCCTCGGGGACTGTGGTTGTAGCCCCAGGGAATTAGGTCCTGTGGACTGAGACCGGGGTGGGCTGGATTAGGCTCCACAGACAGGGTCGCCCATGAACTGGGACTTGGCTTTAACTAGCATGTGATGGGAGAAAAACCCAAGTGGGCTGCAGCAGAGCTGGGAATGGCCACATAAATGACCTGACGGTTAGAGTGGGATTGTGTTCTGGGCACGGATGACATATTGATGAGCTACTGGGAACCACCTGAAGTTTCTCAGGAGCATTGTTGAATATGGAAAATTTTAAGCAAATGGAAAATTGGGGGGAGGGGTTACTTTATTTTTTATTTTTGTTAGTTATTGTGTGCCTGCATATAATTTAAAAATACATTAACCTAGACAGACGTAAAGGAAAAAGAATTGGAAAACAGTGTTGTTGTCTGGTATGATGGAATTGGGAATGAGCCCTGACAACTGGCAACGAAACAAAAAAGCAACAATGAGATAAAAGACCTTTCAAAGGAAGAGAATTTGGAAACTGAATGTAGGAGGCAGAGATGGTCGAGAAATCAGGAATGACTTCCCACCGAGAGTACTGGAATAGTGATGATGATGACGGTAGTAAAGATGATGATGATAGTTGGCATTTGTTGCCCAATCCTATACATTTTAGCATATTGTTTCTTAACCTCACTCAACTTAGCACTTCTTGCCCGGTTTCTAGTTTGGGGGACCATATCTTTTCCCGCCTATTAACATGGAAGCCCTCAAATGCCAGCTAACAACATTCATTTATTTCTCTCTCCTCTGGAAGCACATAAATCTTTTTGTCAAGTGAATAAAAAATATTTGGTATCTGTGAAATAGGCTAGGACACTTGTTTCGTGAGGGATTTGAGGCTCAGAGGGGAAGTGGTTTGCCAAAAGCCACTCAGCAGGCAGCAGAATTCAAGGGGACATCAGAGTCCATGTTTTTTTTTTCCATCATACAGCCTATGGCAAGTGAAACCATCAACTGCAATTGGAAGGTTTGAATAGCAAATAAATGCCAGGAAATTAGAAAATAAATAGAGACTGCTCTCCCCTGAGAGGGCTACTATTAGATGAGACAGAATTCTGGAATGACTTTGGCCTTTTACTTTTATAAGCTCAATGTTTCCAGAAGGCTCTGTGTTGAGGAGAGGAGATGCAGTAATAAGGGTGGCCCCGATAAGAATACTCTTTCCTGGTTCCTTCCATTGACTCACATCCCCTTGACCAACTGCCCACTCTCTGGCTGGCTGGGACAAGAAGTCCCATGAGAAATGGTGCCGTGGCTCAACTAGCCAGAGACTTTTCACTTGAAATTAGAAAGCCCTCGCTCCACTTCCTTTCCACAAAGCCTTAGTAATGGATGACTCACAGGCTCGGGACAAGTTCCTGAGGATGATAAAGACACATTGCTTTATCAATGGCTTTGGAGGAAGAATGTGGGGTGAAGAGGGGGACAGTGTGTACTCTGGCCAAGAACTTCATCATTAAATAATGGAATATGTGTCCCCATTTGGACCCTGTTGACCAGAAGACCATATACAAATGATTACCATGCTAACTCAGGGGACCGGGGCTGGAATGAAATGACGTAATCCCCTCATGTCATTCAATCCTGAGAAGGACTCAATTGAAATTAAATTATCTGGTCTCAACCACGTTTTTTTTAAAAACACAGATAATGTCTGACCTTTCATCCAAGGCTCCAGACCAATTTAAAGGACTATCCATCCAGGCTACATGTTACTCACACATGTTATAAAATGTCTTCTAATTTCGGAGGGAGTGTCTCTTCAAATTCGATGGCCTTGCTTCTGTTTCTTCCCTTCTACACAGGCAGGAAAGTAAAGCAATGATCCTCAAGACAGGCAAATCTAGGTTTGTGTCCTGGCTCGGCTCATTATTATTTGTATGACCTTGGTTAAGGAGCTCAGTGTCTTTGGGCCTCATTTTATTTGTCCACAAAATAGGGTTTATCAGATAAAATAACCATGAACACAATAATAATAATAATTTTACCAATTATCTGCCTGGGGGTGTTCTAATCGCTAGCATACACGTAGTTTGATTTAAATTATACAATCTCATAAATTAGGTAACCTTGACGCCTCTTTTATTCCTGAAGAAACTGGAGCTCAGAGAGGTGAATTCCCTTGCCCAAACAAGCTGGAAAGCTGGAAAACCAAGATTCAATCCAACCAATCCTTTTTTTTGGAATGTTAATAAGTTACGGAAAGGGCCGCAGAAGCACTGCCATGTCTTAGGGGCTCAAAAAGTGGAGTCCCTTTACCTCTCGGCAGGTAGAGCGTGACTATGGCTTAGGAACTTCATGAACTGGAGCAAACAAAGAGACATTTCGGTGTTCTGTAATAAGGCGACTGGGTGACAACTTGGGCTCCTGTCCCTGCTCGTCACGTTGGAGTTCTCCGATTCTGCAACCCGCTTCTATCTCCTCTTGCACGGGAGTCACAGCCTGCCTGTTTCCAGGTCACGTGACTGACACAGACACAGCCAACACCCGCCCCTCTCACCACTGCCCTGCCCCCGGTGTCTCAACACGCTTCCTATAGCACTCTCCATGTGGCTTTGGAATTTCAAATTTCATGAGATCCAGAGTAAAAATGGTAGCAGCTCCCCCTCTGTGAGCACTTCCTGCACGCCTACGCTGCACTGTTTATGAGCCTGCACCTTCTCCGGGCTCAGGGGCTCATTACAACACTGGGGGAGGCACCATCATTTTCTCTGTGTGAGGGAAAAAAGAGAGGCTCAGATAGTCAGGAACTTGTCCAAAGTCACACACCGCTCAGTAGTAAAGCCTGAATTTAAACCCATGTCTACCTAATGTCAAAGCCCAATGTTTCTCAAAACTTAAGCCGGAAAGGAGCAGGGACCCGCACCGAGCCAGTCATGTAGCAAGTTAGTTAGAAAACTGAGGGCGGGGGCGCCTGGGTGGCTCAGTGGGTTGGAGCCTCTGTCTTCAGCTTAGGTCGTGGTCCTGGGGTCCTGGGATTGAGCCCCGCATTGGGCTCTCTGCTCGGCGGGGATCCTGCTTCCCCTCCTCTCTCTCTGCCTGCCTCTCTACCTACTTGTGATCTCTGTCAAATAAATAAACAAAATCTTAAAAAAAAAAAAAAAGAAAGAAAAGAAAAGAAAACTGAGGGCGGAGGACACAGACTTGCTATCTCTTGAGCTCGCCGCACTACACCTTAGCCTGAGCAATCTCGCCTTGGCCAACCCACACCCACAATCTGGCTCAGCCATCAGTCCCTCTGTGCTCTGTGCTGTCTCAAGAAGCCTCACTCTTGGTGAAATGGTGGCCAGTGTTCTCTAGTAGGTCACACGCCTGGAGCAACCTCGGTCTGATCCCCCACTGCGTTCAGCAAATACAAAACCTTAAGCTTAACTTCTTTTTACAAGAGACAGACAGGAACCAAAAGAGAAAAAGGAAACCCTGCATAAACCAGGGAAATAATGATATTTTAAGGCCCTAATCCTTTTGCTCCTTTCAAGAAATATGATAAGCATCTTGATTTTATTCAAGACAGTCACAGGAAAATTCTCTTATCAGAAGGCTGCAGGCTTTGCAATGGGTGGAGACACACCAGAGCCCCGGCCAGATTTGGAGGGTGCAGTGCGGACTCTGCGGACAGTGAAAAGCTCCAAATTCTTTCAAATGAGCAAATTCAATGAATTTATCGGACAGCTCCAGGGCATAAAAACCTGTGATGGGTGAGAGAACCAAAAAAATGACCCGTAAGAATTGGCCACTGTCCTCCAGGAGCTCAAACTCTTGTAGGGAAGCTCAGAATGTACATAATTAATGAACCACAGGGAAAAAGCGCCGGAGAAGAACAAATCAAGTGCTTTGGGGGTTGGAATAGGTCAAAAGCCTCATGCTGTTCTGGAGGCTGGAAAAGACTTCAAGTAGAAGGTGTCCTCTGAGAGGGACCACACTGGGGGGCCGTGGGCCCAGAGGAAAGAAGAGCGGAGCCGACAGCCGGACCGTGAGATACAAAGGTTAACACACAATGTACTGTCTGCTTTGCAGGCATGCAGAGGAAGGACTGGAGGAGATAAAACTAGACAGGAGGCTTAGGAAAACAATGTGGAGCCCAGCATCTGGTAGGCAGTGGAGAATCCTTATGGGGTTCTGATTAGGGAAACAGCATGCTCCAAGTCGGGTTTCAGAGCTGAACACCCGGTCCAGAGGAAGATAACATTAGTTGTAGAAGGATGATGTCAGGAACAATGGAGATAAGGAAATGCAGGAGAAAAAAAAAAAAATCTGATTATACAACCAGACGGAAGGTGCCTCCTTAGCGTGGTAGGCAGTGCATCAGTCTCATATAACCAGATCGAATTTCCTCTTACTTCTGATACAATGAATAGTTTTCATAGGAAACCACTTTCTGGCTGGCCAAGAATTAGTTTTTACTGCTAATTAGATGGTATTTGGAATTAGCTTATTTAAAAGCAATGAAGAGCCACTGTATAAATGCATCTTTCTTTGGACAGCGAGCACTCCATGGAGAAAGATGGAGGCAAAAGGGAAAAGGTGTATGGGAGAAGGATTCTTCAGTTTCAGGGACGGTGCTTGCTGCTGAAGAGAATAGGCCTCTTGTGGGTCAGGCTCCCTCAGCAAGGGATATGGGGGAGAAGGGATACGGGGGAGAAAGGCTAGCCTGGGCAGAGACTGGGCCCCATTTCTAGCTCCCGGTAATCTCTGCATCCTTTAGGAAATTTTGGGTTAACCTCTCAGCTCTGCTTCTTCATCCATGCAGCGGGGAAATGACACTTATCCCCCAGGGTCTCCTATAAAATGCTTCCCACCATGCCAGCACCTAGTAAGTAACTGACAAATAACATCTAAATCTACTCAATCGCTATCAGCTTTCACGTCCTCATCTGACCCCATCTCATCACGTTCCCCACATTCACTGAGCACCAGCCACACACGCCAAGCTCATTTCTGTCCCAGAGTCTTCACACGCACTGTTCCCTTCACCTGACATAATACTCCTCCAAACCAACACATGACTGACTCCTCATTAGCATACTTGTCCCACGTCACAGGGCTGACCTCTTTAAAGCTTTCCCTGGCTGCTCCAGATAAGGAACACACTGTATCCCATCTGTACTTTTTATGTTCTTTATGGCACTGGTGAGTATCTGAACTTGTCTAATTTGTGTACTTTCATCCCCTTGTTTATTTTCTGGTTCCCAAAGGGACAGCAGACACATCGTCTGTGGTATTTATTAATGGGCCTCTGGCAACAGACCTCTGGCACATAGTAGGTTTTTGAGAATTTTCTGTTTCTCTAAAGACTGTAGCGCCATTGGCAGAATTAATCCATAGAACACATAGTAACCACGTAAAACACAGTGAGTACTTCATCAACAGCAGTTCCTCTTCCTTGCATGGGTCCAGAGACTTTCTTCACTTTGGCTGGCTCCAAAGTGAAGAAAGACAATCTGGAAGGAAAGCGAGGAAGGGGACAGGGGCCCAAGGCTAAGTCAATCAGGTTTCTGAGGTTCATTCTTCCCCTGGGCACAGTGGATGCTTCACAGGGGTGGGGTCTCAGATGTTCATTTTAGGAAAGAAGTTTCGGGCAATGGGGCATTTTCTGTATGGAGGAAGAAGTTTTGAAAGTAAGTGGACAGGCGTGATTTGGAGACAAATCACCTGGAGAAATAGTTCATAGGAGTCTTATGAACGCTTTATAAAAACTAAGGAAGGGGGGAAACCAAGCACCATCAGAGATTTTAGAAGAAAAAGTCCAGCCCAGGGGCACCTGGGTGACTCAGTTGGTTAAGCGTCCCCCTTTGGCTCACATCATGATCCCAGGATCCTGGGATCAAGCCCCGCATTGGGCTTCCTGCTCAGCGGGGAGTCTGCTTCTCCCTCTGCCCCCCTCATCCCTGCCTCATGCTTGTGCACTCATTCTCTCTCTCTGATATAAATAAATAAAATCTTAAAAAAAAAAGGAAGAAAAACCTCGGCCCAGCTGCTTAGGGTTTTAGGCTATAAAGAAGGCTCTATCCGGGAATATAATTATTATATTAGAATGGATAATATATTACATTGTAACATTATAATATATTATAATTATTACATAGTCATTATTATAATATTAATGAGCAGAGATGGGGAATCCAAATCTACCTGTTCCCCATCCTACTTTGACTTATGTGCAATGGGGTTCCCAGAAAATTTGTGTATGAAGAAAGGATTTTGATTTGAAAACCTAATTCTTATCCCCCGCCCCTGCATTTTATATGTGAGATGATGGGGGCTCCACGGATGAAACAGAAGGGTTGACATGAGTACCGTGCCCTGAATGCTGATGGCATCTTTCCACTGCCCCACACTCAGAAGAGATTGAGCCTGGATTTCACAAACACCTACTCTAGGCCTAACCTCCCGGGGGTTCCAGGGTAAGGGAGCTAGACTCCAGACTCTTGGATGATTCATGATACCAAAAAAGGTTTTGGTCAGGAAGCACACGCTTAATGACCTCAATCCAAGACTTCTGGATATACAACTGTCCAGATGCCTCGAATGTGTGTGCCCTGAGAGTGGCTGGGCCGGAACCTTCTCTATCCTCTGCTCTTGGGATGGCCATCTCAGAGGCATCTGTCCTAGGGCATGAGGCCCTAACCAAGGTGACAGGCAGGCAGACAGGTAGAAGCACATTATTTAAGGGTCCTGGGCTTCTGGCTTCACCTTTCGGAGAACCTGATGCTGGAAACGGGAAATTCTCTAGCTTCAAACACCAAAGCATCTAAGAGATGGGCTGGGCTACCAAAGTGACAGAGAAGCTCCACAAAACTGAGGCATGGGATTGACTTTGGCATTTTATTGTGTTTCAAAATTCAGTTATTAATTTTGAGACTTAAGATTTCCCTCAATATGTAATTTATATAAACAAGTACAGAATGCATAAACAGATGGAATTTATCAAATATTTATCAATAAATAGAGAGAATTTATCTATTACAAAAGCAAGACTATGTCAATTCCTGTTTCTCCCAGAATGCATTCCTGGGAACCGTATCAAGAGCAGATCAACATAAACTCAAGGGTGTTTTCCAAAGAGACAAATTAGATTGAGGGACCCCAGTACCTTCAAAGCTTCAGCCTCCAATAAATCACAGATGTAACTAATAATCTCATAAAACCAAAGATACAACCATCACTAAAATTTGCAATCCTTTAAAATTATATAATTAAATTCCATGTTCTCTATAACAGGCACATATGTACATTACATGTTGATTATACAGGACACTTAGGGCATTATAAACTGTAGGAGTGGCCCCACTCTAATTCTACTTTATTGAAAATGTAAACAAAATTTAGGTGGTGCCTAAATAATATTAAACCATAATTAACAATAATTTACATGGCTATCAGATTAGAAAACAATTTTTAGAATTATCTGGTTCAGTAGCTCAGTAGCTCAGTAGATTCTTCCTGTAACAGTCTTGTCAGCTACTCGTTCATAAATAATCCATGTTTGAGTTTTTATTTGCACAGAATTTATATGTATATATATATATATATATTTATAACATTTACAGAGTGGGGATCATTTTGATGACCCAGGTCTTTATTCTCGAAATAAATGTTTTCATGGCAAACAGGCATGTGAATTTTTGTCATGTGACTTTAATGTTTCATGAAATCAAGGCTCATTATTACCCAAATTAGCCTGTGGTCACCATCTCCCTCCACCGACTCCTTTAAGAACAACAATATCCCTTCAAATGAGAATGTTTCTGCTGTATAAATTTGCAGTGTGGGTGTGTGCGGTAACCAAACGAGGAGGGGTGGATTTGGAAGAAAGAAGCCCTGAAACGTGCTCCCTTGGTATGGTTTTTCAACATGGGAAGCTCATTCTCTAAACTGGTTCACATTTTGGTGAGGAAATTCTTTGTCCTTGGGTGCTCAGGAGCATCCAAAGTAATCTAAAGTAATGATAAACATACAAAATAGCATTTTATGATTTACAGGATGTTTTCACAAAAATTATCTTATTTATCTCCACAACAACTTTGCGAAGTAGCCAAGAGAGATTCTTTAGAGGCCAGAGAGGTTGAGGGTCTCACAGCAAGAGTCAGCAAAGCTTCACTGCCCCTGGTGCTTCTCTACCACATCCATCTCTCCCTCGCGCTCATAGAGGCAACAGGTAGCATGTCAAGTCGAGCAGAGAGTTTGGGGCCCATTGCTGACTTCAGGACCTTGGGACTCAGAACTTTGTTGCTGCCTCCCTTGTATTAAGAAAGAACCGTCCTCAAGATGATGGTTGTCCCCTAAGCCTGAATGCAGTCGGCAAACACGGACTTGAAAAAGCAAAAGAGATTGGTCCAGCCAGAGTCATTAGCCCATTAGGACTCGCATAAACTGTTTTCGTCCTGGATGAGACTAGATCTCCAGTTCAATCTGATCTCCACTGGTCAGCGAGAGTTCCAGCCTAGACAGGGAATGTTTCAGCACGATGCCGTAAGTCTCAACCGCATTTCAGGAGTACTAAATAATATTTCTCTTTAGAGGCTTTTCCCCTTCCCTAAGCCGTGACTTTCTCCCCAATAAAATTAAGCTTTTGCAGGACAGATGTTTTTTTTTGTTTTGTTTTGGGTTTTGTTATTTTTTTGTTTGCTTTTTTGTGGTTTTCTAGGCATTTAAACGGTTTGAGGACAATCTTTTTTTCCTTATTTCAGTCTCTTTCCTTTCCAGTTCAATTCCAGAACTAAAGTCGACATCAGCAGAAATGGTAACTGACATGTCTTAAGCAGCAGGAACAATGAGTATGATAAAGTCCTGAGATGCGATCAAGTCACAGCCAGGATCACTGTTAGAACCTTACATGGCTCTGGGACATGGCGGTGTCTAGTTCCCTGGGACTTTTACTCTGGGGCAGTTGGTAAGAGCCAAGGACCTCAGCTTCGACTAAAAGACTTCCTGGTTAATTCGAAGGACAAAGTTGGCAAGATCAAGAGTCTAGAAGGCCCAAATGAGGAGGGTGACTCCTTTGAAACAAAGTCAAAAGGCAGGCAAGCCATGGGCTTTTCGAGGTAGCTGAGGGATGTAGCAGTATCCTTGGTCCTAGAACCAGAAAGGGATCTTGGAGATCCCGGAGTCCGAACTTCAGTTCACAGATGTAGAAAGTGAGGTCCAGGAATGGAAGAGCGTAGGCCAAGATCTCACAGCATGTTAGGAGCAGAGCCAGGGCTGGAATTGGGGTCCTTGACTTCAAGTCAAGCACTCGGTTCCCTCCCCAGACACGGCTTAGTCTAGCCCTCCTCCACGTGCAGTGAGGAGGTTCACTTCTCCCCAGTGTGAGCTGCCAAGAGTTCTTTCCTTTGGGAGCAACAAGGCCAGATTCAAGGCTTTTAAGCTGCTACTGTGGGTTTTGCCACAAGTTCAAGGGAAAGATTCCAACGTCTTTAAAAAACACTACAACGTTGTTGGCCCTGCCTTAGGCCCTTCAGCAGATGATGCTGGTTCTAGTCCAAGAAGGAAGCAAGCATCTCGGAGCAGCAGAGCCCGAGGCCACGGCACTGGGGGAAGCTGTCTCTGGCCAAGCTCCAAGGGTGCCGCAGACACTGTTTTCAGATAGATCTCTGCCCCCATTTCTTCCACGGTAAGTAAATGGAGTATGTCCTGAAGAGGACTGGAACTGGCCTCAAGGAAGAGTGAGCAGGAGATCTGCAACTGACACGGGGGCTGGCCAGGAGGATGCAGGTTTGGACCCAAACACCAGGAAGAAAGCGTATTAGCGTCTGGCCCAGAACAGGATCTGGCCCAGAACAAGACAGAGACAAGACAACGAGGAGTTTGAACATGGCTTTAACAGGCGTGAACAAGCAAGAAATGTGTGCTTTTGGAACATGGCTCTGACCAAGACAGGCACGAGGAGGATGTGTTTTGACAATGTCTGTGCGCAGACACAGCAAAGAAGGCATATTTGAAGACATCTATGACTGAGATAGGACACAGTGAGTTCCATGGTGTTTGGAACATGAGAGAGACAAACCAGGAACAGTAAGGGGACATATTGGGGACAACAGAGAGTGTGACACAAGGGTGAGACGCCAGGAAGAGGGAGTGCTGGAAAATGAAAAAAAAAATCCCTTCATAGAGGATCTCTGGAAGAGAAACCCCAGAGAAAGACGAGGCCTCCTGTCCCCTGAGTCCCTCCAGCGCCACCTGCTGGAGCCCCAGAGAAAATCCCGGTGGGCGTGGCTGCCCTGCGGAAGGCGTGCTGGAGAGAATGGCAGGAGCGGTCCCACACAAGCAGCAGCTTAGAACCTGCCCTCTCTCCGAAGGATGGTTGTCTTCTGAGTCACCGCCCCAGGGACTAAGGGTCACCGGGCTGAGCAGCCACCAAGGAAGAAGTTGCTGGAGGATGGCAGTGACTCTCCCATTGGCCACCACACTCCACCGCATCCCTGGAGAGGGGAGATCATAGTACCTTAGATTTGGAACGGACTTCCCTGATGATCTCAGCAAAGGGCCCACCCAGTGCACACCAGGCCCTCGTGCCATGCAGATGGGTGGTCATTTAGACCCTACTTAGGAATGAATCTTCAGTGACCCGCCAGGCCTTTATTATTTTTGAGCAACTTTGTTCTTAGGAGAACTTAATAATGTTCAGCCAAAATCTTCCTACTGTGATTTCAACCCAGTGAAACTACTGTGCCCTCTGGGCTCACTTAAAATTCTTCCCTCTGCTAATTACATCCTCCCAACTTTTCTCTTCTCCAGGCTACACATTCCCATTTTCTTTAATGGTTCATTATATATTATGGTTTCCGGATTACTGCCCATGATGATCATTGTCCTCTGAAAACAATCCTTATTATGATTATCTCTTGAAACACAGCACCTGGAAAGAGCACAAATCTACACAGTGAGCCTGTCATGTCTGTATCATGTACATTTCATCATCAGTTTGGTTTACTTCTATGAATGTGGTCAACACCAAATTCATTCCTGTTAATGGCAACATGTTCTTGGCTTACACTGAGTTTGTTGCCAATTTGTATCTTATTAACACAAACAGTTGTCCATGCCTGTGGTGCTTTATTACACCGGTGCAGCCTATTTTATTTTAATCTTATTTTATTTTATTTATTTATGCCAAAATACAACCCATTACATTAGTCTCAGATAAATTTCATTTTATAGGTTTTAGTCAATTGAGATCATTCTAAATCGTAACAACTGCGACATTCAAGATATTACTTAGCACCCATTCAAACCAGACTTCAAGGGTTTCATAAGCTCACAGAAGATCAGATCATTTATTGCTACCTAGATCTTTCAGCCTGGTGCCATCTGCCTCCTAGGTCTTCAGGCTTCAGTCAAGATAAAAACAAACAAACAAAACAATAACAAAAACCCCCCCACTGCTTAGGACAAGGCTAAAACCAAGAATTGTTTTAGGCACAGACTGCCTTCCCAGTAAATAGCCATCATTTGGTGTGCCTGAGAATAAACCCACCCGTGGAAGGCTTTATCCAGTGCCTTGCTGAAATGTCACTGCCATGCAATAAATCTGTCCTGATAATGAAATTAGTTGGCATGAGGCATAAATTGTTTTTTTAATGAAACAACATTGACTCTTTGGCTCACAAATCCTTTGTGTAATAGCTGCTGTCTTGAATACTGGTAAGGTCTATTTCAAGCTATGAGTCTATAGTTTCTGGCGTCTAGATTCAGTCTTTTTTAAGAACTGGGGCAATATTTACTGGTCTCCAGGCTGCCTTCTCTTCCCCGCCCTCGAAAGAGTACCAGTCAGAGATCTTATCAACCAATTCCTTTAATCCCGAGATAATACACCCTGGCTCAGAGACAGTTAAATACTTTTCATGAATCTTGGACAGCAACCTTTTCCCTATAATATTCTCATCTTTCCGGTTGGAAGACTATTCTTATTGAAATAGAATATGTAAGATTTCTTCCTAAATATTGAGATCTAACTATTTCTGGGTTTGCTACTTGCTCTGAACATAGCTTTTGATTCATCCTTGGCTATATATTCCCTCTTCCATGCTATTTTCAAGTATAAGTTCTCCAGATAACTCAAGATGCAGCCTCAAGTCTTTATATGCCACCCCCCATTGGCATGACTTAATCACTGAATATATCTATTAAAAGAAAAAAATAAGGAAAAGGAAGGAATGAAGGAAGGAAGGGAAGGAAGGAAAGAAGGGAGGGAGGAAGAGAAGGAGGGAGGAAAGCATAGTGTTTCTCATTTCCCATTGGCCAGTTTTCCTTTTTGATCTACTTATTATTATCATTATTAGCAATAATAAAAATAAGCCAGGCACACTATACTATGCTGCACTATATGCATTAATCTATGAATTTTATACCCACTTAACAGAGAAGCAAACTAAGTTTTAGAGAGTTTAAATAATTTGCCCAAGTTTACTCAGTTAAAAATTAGTAGGATCAGACCTTATATTTTGGTCATTTTTGATACCAAAGTCTGTGCTCTTAATTGTCCTAATATATGGTCACTCATGTTCTCGAGAACTGGCATAGCTAAGCCCCATGTTCAGGTGCTGGTAGGTCTCTAGCATCTCCTTGTCCCACTGCGACACATTCCCAGGTCAAAGAGGCCTGTGCAGAGGTTCACACCATGTCTGTTCCACCTGGGGGAGAGCCCGCAGGGTGACGTGGCTCCCCCTTTTACTGAAACGCAGTGTGTCTGGGATGTTAACGCAAGACTCATCCCCGCGAAGCCCCCTGCTCCCTAGAAGAGAATCTTTGCCAAGTGGCCCATATACTTTTTGTAATGCGGAACTAGGGAGACAAAGACGAAAAAGAAAAAAGCTTCGCAAAAGGCAGGAGAAAAGTCGGGAGGATAGAGTCAGAGAGAGCGGGTGGGTGAAAAAACATAGCCAAGAATGAGGACAGAGGATAGGAAACACGCCAGGAGATCAGGGCTGAGGAGAGCCATGGAGTTGGCTATGTGGAAGGCTCCAGAGCAGCTGGGAAGAATGAAGGAGGCTCTTTGAGAAATGTTTCCAAAGGCTGCATTGGCTCTCTCACACAATCCTGCTGGGGAGTCAAATAAAGATTGAGTTGACCATGGAATCCCTGCTGGGTGTCCGCCACTCCCAATCCAGGCTACCTGAATGTGCAGGGTGTAGCGACGCGAACGGTAAGCCAGCATGCAGGGACCCAGGAATGAAGGCCTTTTTGGCTTTCATCCACACGTCCTCTTATGACTTACTCCCTTTCATGTGCCTCACCTTCCCCACTTGCTGCACGAGGAGGAGGATTATCTCGAAGATCCTCTGCAGCTCTGACATTCTGATTCCAATGGGAGCAGAGATGGTGGGTGACAGATACAGACTTTCTGATTGGGCACCAGCTGTGTGTGGGACTGTTCTCCAAAGCTGTGGGTAATTGCTTGAATTTGGCTTTTAATATTCTATTGTTAGTATCTGATACTTTATATTCTGTAGGGAGGGTAGAGGTTTCACTGGAAACACAGAGAGGGTAATTTTTGGATTTGTATTAAAGAATCTGAAAGACCTCAATTTCTGAATCTGTGAAATTACATTGCAAAGCTGTTAAGTGGATCTGGGTAGGATAGGCTTGGATAGCCGAGATGCCACAACTTAAAATGCAGCGAGACCACAACTGTCTCTCCTCAAACATATGCTTGAGCAGAAACATTGGCATGAAATTCAAATGAAATCCACTTGAAATCCCTGACGCCAAACATCATTGAGAAGGAACCTCTGACATGTTAACACACGAGTTTCAAGTGCAGTTTCTTGTTTTAATGATGTTAGTCAAATCTTCTATAATTTACAAAGTACTTTTACATCTTTTCCTACATTTAATCTTAAACCCAAATCCCTAGGAAGGAGAGTACAGAGTCTCATTTCAATATCAGAAGAGGAAGAAGGTCAATGTAGGGGCAGGGGTCGGCTGATGGGAAGTGGGGCCGGTGCTGTAAACAGCCTTCTGTCTCCCAAACCAGGGATTCTGTCCACGGGGGAATGTGTGCAAGTCATCTGTGTGGAGGGAAGGGTTTTGTGGTGAAGTTTAACACTAACAGTTCTTGAAACAGACTTAAAATTACCCGTGTCCCAGAAGAAAAAGGAGGAGAAGGAGGAAGAGGAAAGGGGAAAGAGGAGAAAAACACAAGCTAAGTCATCCTTCACAAAGTGGTCTAGAGGTTACGTGCCTCAGAATTATCTTGGGAAGCTACAATAAATTCAGATTCCCAGGATCCACACTTGACCTCTGTCAGTGGGGGTGAGAAGGCAGGGGTCAGGTGGGGACAGCAGACATCTGCACTTACTTAAAAGATTTTATTTATTTATTTGTTTGAGAGAGAGAGAGCGAGCGAGCATGAGTGGGGGGAGGGGCAGAGGGAGAGGGAGAAGCAGGCTCTCCACTGAGCAGGTAACCAGATGTGGGGCTCCATCCCAGGACTCTGGGATCAGCTGAAGGCAGTTGCTTAACCAACTGAGCCATGCAGGTGCCCCGACATTTGCGTTTAAGAAAAATGCTCTTGGGTAGTTCCTGTGCACATAGGAGTAAAGATTCCCTGAGCAGGTGGGTATCCACCTGCCTCACACCTGAGCCAGTGCTTTGGGCCAGAGGCTTAGGGGGAAGCACAGGTGAGTGGGAAGGGCCAACTCCACAGTTTGAGGCACTTGGTGGGGCTCCAGAGGGGATGAGAGTGTAAGCACCGAGATATACACAAACAGCGCATTTTAGCCAAGTGGATGGGGAGGTAGTTACTGGTTTTTATGACATTAATGATGAAATAAGAATGGATGGTGACTCATTAATATGAGAATTTAAAAATGTGAAGAGACACACAAGGCAAGTTTTGGTAGGTGTTTTTTACGTGATGAAAAAATAGAATGCTTGGGTACAAAGAGCTGATAAAAATTAATTGAATTGTCTAGAAACAGTAAGCACATAGAATTGTACTAAGTTATCAGTAAGTTCAGTCACTCAAAAGGCAATGTCCTAGGTCGATTTCTTCATTTATCTTTAGATTCACTATCAATCAGAATAGAATATGGACTTGGAAAGATCCAGTATTTCCCAAACGTGGGATGTGTTCTGCAGCTGAAATGTCAAACACTGGGATCAAGTTATATTTGAGTAATAATAATTTCTACAAATAACAATTTGTTTTGTTTTCATTGCATTTATATTTAAAGTAACCTTCTGTATATGATTTTGAATTCAGGTCATGACACAGTTTCCTTTACAAATACCTTTATTTAGATTAAAAATGTATTTAGGGGCACCTGGGAGGCTCAGTGGGTTCAAAACCTGACTATTAATTTTGGTTCAGGTCATGACCTCAGGGTTGTGAGATCAAGCCTGTACTGGGTGTGCAGCCTGCTTAAGATTCTCTCTCTCCCTCTGCTTCTGCCCCCCGCCCAAATAAATAAATAAATAATAAAGCTTTGCTTCCCCTGTTCCTGTCTACTAAAAAAAAGAAAAGAAAAAAGAGTTGTTTTAAAAAAAAAAGAAAAAGTGTACTTAAAGGTAAATAGTAAATAAATAATGGCATGAACAGAATGCTGATATGGTAAAAGTTGTGAGAGTCACAGGCAAGTGACAAAAGGTCCTATCAGACAGATGAGAAAACTGACTTGCAGGAAACACAAAGTCCTAGCAAGGACAGAATGCAACGTGTCCACCAGGTAGAAATTCTAAAATCACAGTTAGCAAGCATTCTGCGATTTTGTGCTACTTGTAGAAAAGACCCAAAGAGCTGAGTCTGCACAGTTTGAGATGCCTACCCTCTGGCCTCTGGACAAAATGTGTTCCCAGAGCTTTTTAATTCCATCACCAACCTCAGACATGTCCATGCTCCAGTCTGCCAAGGGGCAAGATCAAATTGGTGGGCACAGCTCGTTTCAAGCCTAGTACACCTCTTACCCTATGCCTCGATATGCACATATAACTAAGGTCAAACCACTCTCCTGTGAGATATTTTCCCTTTGTCTACCCTGATTCCTAAATGGCAAAAAAGAGGATTGTAACTTTGAGTCTTTGGGGAATCGGACTGACTGTCCGTTTTTTTCCACTGAACTGTTTCAATATGACTGAACCTAAACATTGTCTAGGAGAAAATGCCTTCAAAGTAGGAACCCATTAAAAAAAAACAGCCAACATCTATTATGTGCCATTCACTGCCACTCACAGAAACAAATAATCGAATTACCGGATATAATTTTCACCACAATCCCCGACCTGGGTTTTATTATTTGCAGGTTCTGGTTGAACGGCATGAAGCCTGTAATCTGTTCCAAGTCAAACATGTGTCACGAGGGGAGCCTGGATCTGAGCTGGGCAATCCAACGAGCATCTCACCACTCCAGCCTGTGCCTCCCAAGGTGTGCCTTCCCTGGATGGGTACCCTTGGCTCCCAGCCACTTCAGGTGAGAAGATGGTCTGCTCTTGACAAGCTTCCCAGGTGATGAGGGTGTGTCAGGTGCATAAGAGCATACAAGATCCCTTGTGATGAACTAAGCTTCCAAGAGAAGGAGAAGCAGGTGGTAAGGGAGTTCAGAGGGGGAAGTGATTGGTTATTGCTCAGAGATTGAGGGGGCGGGGATCAGAGAAGTTGGAGAGCTCATGTTGGAACTACGCCTTGAAAGATGAGTAGGCTTGGATGCCAGGCAGGAAATCGAGAAAGAGCATTTAAGACAGCAGAAAGAATCCAGATGCAGGAGAGCTCACTATTTATTTGGGGGGAAACTCATCAGTCTTACACGCACATTGCACAGGGAGTTAGGTTGGGAAAGAATTGAGGGAAATGAGCTGGACACCCAGATTGGGCCAGGAAGGAAAGGCTTTATATGCCCTTCACTCTCTGTCCATCCACCCCAAGTCCCAGTATGTTGCTCAAGGCTGTTCCATTAAACTCAACCCAGCGGGCATTTACAGTTTAAAATCCTACACACCTGAACGGGTATTTCCATCCTCTTGATACACATGAAACAGGTTGTCTAGCCATGGGTATATTCCACAAATATACCAAAAGAAAATCAGAGGTAGAAAAAAATTATAATTTGCAATATTGTCAAGAAAAGGTCACCTTAAAATTACCAAATATGTGCATAGCCTTGAGTTGAATCCTAGAGCCCATTCATTTGGAAAGTCATGGGCAAACTGGACCAAATGCAGAAGAAGTTGTCCAGGATGGTTTGTTAGTGTCGTGTGTGTGTGTGTGTGTGTGTGTGTGTGTGTGTGTGTGTGTGTGTGTGTATTGTTTCCAAGGGCTCAGACCATCAAAAAGAAACTGGATGGTAACATCTTGACCGTGAACTCCTTGACGGCAGGGATCTTGCCTGTCTAGATTTCTGCCATGTTCCCACTGCCTAAAGCAGTGCCTGGTCCATATGAGATGTGTAAACAGAGGCCACTCATGTATGAATAAGTGAGAATGAGCTAAGCGTTCTGAGACTTGGATTCAGATCTTAGTTCTGTGGATACAGCAGCATTGTCTTAAGCAAACATCTTAAGTGTTTGAGCGTCAATTTTCTTGTCTGCAAAATATTGGGTTTACCAGCCTATTTTCAGGTTATTTTCTTAACAAGACTAACAAATAAGCCCATGGAGTGGCCACAGGAGACACTGAAGGGAGGGGTTGATGGCTGTGTGCACACACATGCGCAGATGACCATCTGTTCTGCCAAAGCAGTTAGTTTCCCCATTCACACTTCCAAGTAGGATTCCACTTGGACAAAAGGTTTCCACACCTGAAAAAAAAAGTGTTTAAAAACTGCTGGACTACTCGAGCTCTGTTATCGCTCCCAGTTATAAAACTTTTAAGTTTTTATAATGTCATGATATAGAGAAGTAAAATCGGACCAAAATCTGCAACGGGAGGGCTTTTCAAACAATAGAATGTCTTGCTTTGGATCCTAAGGAGCTGAATATCTCCTCGGGAGGGGAGATAGACAGCTGTCAGATAAGTTACAGAAGAGACCACTGCCTGGGCTGGAAGATGTGACCAGATCACTTCTGAAGCCTTTCTCGTGTCTAAGAGCCAGAAGTTCTATATTCTTTCCAAAGTTTTCAGTTAACGAGTATGGAGTATAGCTTAGTGGTTTTCAGCAAGGGCTCTGAAATCAGATGAATGCGGTGTGAGAACCCTGGTCCTAACCCTCACCAGTTGTAAGCCACCAGCCGGATTATTTTCTCTCAGTCTCAGTTTCTTCATCAGTAAAATGGGAATAATAATAACAGCTGCTCCACAGAGTGTATTAAAGATTCAAGAAGATGGTACACGTAAGACAAGTAGCTCAATACCTGGCATTTAAAGCAATGTACTATACGTTGGCTAACTGAACATAATAATAACAAAAATGAAGCAATGTTCAGTAAATGGTAGATGCTACAGTGATGATGACATAGAAGGAGGAGGGGGAGGGTAGGAGGAAGAGGAGGGAGAAGGGGAGAAGAGGGGGCTGTCTGGACCAGGAAATCAAGTTATTCCTGAAACAACGAATTATTATGCATGACAATCACATATATGTATATGTGTGTATATCCCTATACGCGTGCACGTGCACGCGTGCGCGCACACACACACACACTCCTTTCCCCAAAGCCAGAAACTTGAAAGCAGCCAATGCCCATTCACAAAGGGAGGAACAAATGACATTAAGGCAGCCAGCAAAGGAAATCTAAATCTGGAAAGAATAAAGGAACAGGAGCCGGCACCAAATATATGTGTTTGTCAGGTTTATCAAAATATGGATTCACTCATTTCTTACAGAATAAAAGGCTCTCCAAGAACAATTCTAACTGTGAAATGTTTCTAGGAATCTTGTTAAAAATAACCTGAAATAGGCAGGGAAACAAGAAAAGACATTCAGAAATCATTTCGTGAAAAGTGGGTTCTTGGCTCTTTGTTTGACTGTCACCCAGAGCGCACTCAATTGTTTGTTTCTATAATCAGAAGTCGTTTACTGGGCTTCCTCATTCAGGGCTTGCAGATGATTTCACGGCATTACCAGCAGGGCAGCAGCTAGAACTTTCTGCCTACCTTTCTCCACAGTTCCCCTGTCCTTGCAGGTGAAGTACTTCTGACCCCAGTGCTCAGAAACTATCTTGCCCCTTATCAGAAGGATATTAAGGTGGCACCAACCCATTTCCCTTTACCACCTGTTCTGACAGTGAAGCAGTGTTCCAGCAATCGCAGCCTTGCTCTACAAACCTGTGTTCCTGATTTTTGCCTCAAAAGATGATGATCGTGATAATGAGAATGAGAATGAGAACACAATTCATCAATAACCTACCTGTTCCACGATCCATATGCACGAGATCTCACACAAACCTCACCACCATCTTATGAGGCAAGAACCATTTTGCCCCGGAAGACACAGAGGCACAGGGAGATCAAGCAACTTGCCCAGGGTCACACAGTTTCAAGGCAGCAGGACCTGAAGTCCAACAGGCCCATGAGATACCACATCCTATGCTTTTAGCCACAACACTAAGCTGCTCTACCGGGACTCTGGTTCCCTCTAGGCTGGGATCCCACCTTGTTATTTCCAGAGGCTGAAGTCATGGCCCTGACATCTCTATGTGAAAAAAGAAGAACATGGAGACCACATTGAGGGCGGTGTCTCTTTAAATCCAGCCTTGGGGTCCTTCTTCATAAATATATTTAGATAGCAATTGTGTTCATATGAAGGGCTCGAACAATAGAAATTTATCCTGATGGGTGGACGACAATGTTTTCTTCAAATGGGATCTCAGACACCAAATTAGCTGTGGAGCACTGAACATCTACAGAGCCTAGGGAGGGATTTTCTTCCTTAGACAAGTCTAAATTGCTTTCCACCCACAGACTGCCCGAGGAGTCGTGAACCAAAACAAAATGGCCCCTGAAATGAACAATATCACCTCTGGCACATTTCTTCCCACTGGCAATCTTTCCAGAAGGTGTCCGGCTTCAACCAAAAGAAATAGTACGCTGGTTGAAATAGGTCTTGCTCTGTCTTGAGTTTAACTGTACCGAGGGGAAGACTTCTGGCAGTTCTGTAACTCACACAGCCACAAAGGAAGGTTGTCCCTTTAGACAACCCGCCACCTCCTGGGCTATGCTGACAGTTCAGTCAAAGCTTCCAGTGACCGATGTCCATCATCACTTCGATGTGGCTGACGGTCATACAATTTTCTCCTTCTGTTCTATTCTACTCATTCTCTACTTGATTCTCCTTATTAGGAACACCCCCCTAATGAGGCAGTCCATTCCATTCTGTGCTGAAATACGGACTCTTAAAACTTCAATCTTCTGTCCCTACTTCTCTCCCCTAGGACCTTGCAGAACAAGCCAGACCCCCTTCTCCTGTAACAGTCCTTAGATAAATAAAATCAGTGCTTACGGCCTGAATCTTCTTTACGCTCTAAGCTTAGCATCCCTTGTTCCTGACATGGTTGCTCCCAGGTCATTAATTCTGCAAGGAAACATCTCGGTGTCTGCCCTTTTCTGGACACACTCTAGTTTGTCAACCCCCAGTATAAAACAGTGCTTTACCACCTCTATGGGCCGGGGACCTGCCTCCGTACGCTGCGGACCGAACCCGCGTTTACAAGGAGTATGTTTTCCAGTGGGTCTCTTGTGTGCTCTGGAGGCGATTCCTTCCTGAACAGCTGCTCTGACTAAATCGGGAGGGCTGTGTCGCTGCCAAGTACATGCTGTAAGGGAACAAGCTCTGGGGGCCTGCCTGCTGGAAAGGGTTTGTCGGCAAGGTGACTGCCGGCACGCTACCCTCAGAAATTCCGGGCCCTTCTTCGCAGCAATAACACCAACCGCCTTCTACAAACAAAATCACAGGGTGGTTTGTTTATTTATTTATTTATTTATTTGAACCTGTCTTGTCTTGGCAATGGGTGTAACATGAGAGGAGCCACATGGTGCCAGAGCTGCGCGGATGTGGGCAGGGAAAGCACAGGCCCCTCCTGGCACCAAGGAAAGACCCCTCTTGTGGGGCCCTGGCCGTGGTAAGGAGATTCTGTGTTGTGAAGCCCAGAAGAGTTGTTTAAAGCGGGGTTCCTCAACCTTGGCCCTATTGAAATCTGGGGCCCGACCACTATTGCTGGAGTGGGGGTCGGGGGCTACCCCACGCATTGATGGAGGCTGAGCGGCGTCCCCGGCCTATGTCTACTGGGTGTCTGTAGCACCCGCTGGTGCTGGAAACCAAATGCTTTCAGATGTTGCCAAATAGCCCCTGGCGTACAAAATGGTCCCCAGTGGAGCACTAATGGGTTAGACCCACACCATCTCAGCAGTTTAAGTTGCGGAACAAACCCTAAACTTGAAGCATTACCTCCAACTTCCCTGTTTTTTTTGTTTTCGTTTTTTTTTTTTTTTTTTTTTTTTTTTAAGACTCTATTCATCCACCTGAGAAAGACAGAGAGATCTCGAGAGCAGAGTGGAGGGCAGAGGGAGAAGAAGACTCCCCACTGACTGGGAAGCCCGATGTGGAATTTGATCCTGGGACTCCGGGACCATGACCTGAGCCGAAGGCAGACGCCCAAACAACTGAGCCACCCAGGTGCCCCACAACCTCCTTGTTTTATTGGTGTCACAGGAGATGATGCGCTGCTTGGTGACTGACACAGGCTTCACACTCTCTCCTCTATACCAGCGGGTCTCAGTACGGTGGTACATTGGAGCTTCCTAAGACATGTGCATTTCTGACTCCCAAGTGGACCCAATAAATAGACTCTCTACAAGTGGAACCCAGGCTCAGCTATTAAAAGCTCCTAATGTCTCTAGTGTGATACAAGGTCGAGGGTCAGAACGGCACACTGACTGCGTCCGTGACATCAGACCACCTCAGGCATCTCTAGAGCTGGTGTGCCCTGGGAGTCTGCCCCGTGGAGCAGCACACACCATCCCTCTGTGCTGTGGGCACCCATGCCAGGGGGCTGATACACAGAGCCCTCGCACCCTAGCAACAAGTGTGCCTGCAGAGCCAACGGGGAAAAACAAACACACACAGAACGCACCCAATTCATTCGACATGGTTACCATGTTTTAGTTTGGGTCTGAGACATGCCTACAGGTAATTCAAAAGCCAGAGGCGTATTCAACATAACAGCCCCAACTGTTGAGCACAGGGCACGATGTACCCAGGAAACAAGGCTCGTCTCATGTTGCTTAAACAATTATTTACAAACAGTGTGATTAATTTAATTTAATTCCTCTCTGGGTTTTTTCTTCTGGCAGAGGGAGCTCTGCATTCCTTGTCTGAGGGCAGTGATTAGAACACAGAGATTTCTCTTGACTCATTTCTTAAGAAATGCTTATCAGGAAGTTGAGAAAATAATTGGAGAAGTTTGTTTAACCAAGATATGAATGATGTTGTATATACAACTGTAATAACAGCAACTGCACCTGCTTCCGTTCAGGGAGCACTTTCTGGGTAACAGCAGGAACTGGACTCAGTTCTGCACAGAGATTTCACCTTCACAAAAGCCCGAGATGATTCTTTTTTTAATATTCAGTTGGCCAGCATATAGTACATCAAGAGGCGAGTTCTACTAGTATTCCCATTTTACTGATGAAGGAACAGGCACCCAGAAATGTCTGGGTTACACGTTAAAGGTTATTATCAATAGTAAATGTCCAGTCTTGGGACTAACAGCCAGGTGTGCCAGACCCCAGCACTTTAGCCCACCTTCTTCTAACTCAGGGGCGGGAACTTTCCTTGAAAAATGTCTCAGTGGAGGGAATAACGCTTTTGCCTCAGCACTTCTGCACAGAAGAGGGCATCCTGGAAGGCAGCTTAAGCCACCTGATTACTAAACTCAAGGCAAAGGGAGCTCTTCCAGTGTTATTCTGCCCATGTTCCTGGTGTAATCCCAACAAGCAGGATATTTCCTGAGACATGCTTTAGGTTGTGACTGGAATGACGGGGCAGGGTGGGGGGAGCAGGCCAGCTTCATGGTTGTGTGACCAGCACAGACAGATGGGCCAGCCAGATGGTGACCAGTGTTGCCATCTTGAAATTCTTAGGAAGTTTATCTTCGAACCTATGAGGTCTGAAGGGAAAATAAAACATGCCTCAGTGACAGGGGGCACCTGGGTGCACAGGCTAGGTGTGCATGTGTGTGTATGCCATAGCTCCTTTCTGCCTCAAAACATTAATGATGCCCCACAAGCACAGAATTCTGGGAGATACACCATGCATTAGGGTTTACTAAGACTCCAAGCAAATGCATGGTGAACACATTATATATAGAAAGCACTTCCTCTTTTCCATGGCCTATCAGCAACTTCTACAACATGTTTACCACCGAGTCTTACTGAATTCCCACAGGTCACGGGTCCACCAGAATCCTGTGCTCATGCTTCTTACCAGCACGTCTATGACTGAATGACTGGGAATGCAGACAGCCCTGAGTGGTCACAGAGTCTATTTGACCAGACCTTGTCCAATCCAGGAGAAAGGCAGTGCTGTGCTAAGAAAGAGGAACCAACCAAAAAACCCTATCACATCTTTTCTCACTCATGTTGCTCCACTGTATTAGCCAACACTTTCTGCTAAAAATATCAGCACAGAAAGAACGGAGAAGATAGGGCCAACCATGGCCCTTTTCCCTTTTCAGTGCTTCCTTGCTGAGCAGGAAGCTGAAGGCGGCAGAGTGTTAGTGGGGCGTGTGTGTTATCAAGAGGTGAAGTACAAACGGTTGCATAAGTTTCATGCGCCGTCTGGTAAACACAAAACACACACGCACACTTAAACTGTGAAATAGGATTTGTGTGACTTGTGTCACTTCGGTGATTCCATACAAGCAAAATGCTCTCATATTTGCACTAAAAACTGGCACTGGATAATACACAGATGAATGGTAAATATTTGCTAATCATTTATTTTTTTTTTCTTCTTGAGGAAGAAAGAAAGAAAAGAAAATATGCCATGATAAGTTGAGAGAAAAATTGCAGATGAAAGAAAAAGGCTTTACATCTTAATACTTTCGATGGAAGTTTATACCTGCACTTTGATCAAGGGACCCTGCATTTGCATTTTGTGCTTGGCCTGCCAGTCAAGCCCTGGAGGAGGCTGGGGGAGATAAGACAAGGTCATCCTCACCCATCTTTGATTCACCCAGATTAAGTCTTGCATTGGTTCAAAACAATGCGTTAAATGTTGAATCCAACTATAACCTCCAGAATACAAGGCAAAGGCCACAAAATAGCTTTTAAATGTTAAACAACTTTCCAACATTAGCAGAAACCTCTAAGCACCCAAAGTAAAATCAAACCTAAATTATTGTCTCATCTGTGGGTCATCTTCCAACCCACAGTATGAAAATCTCTGTTTAAAAGGGAAATGCTGGTGTATTGACATTGAAAATTGGCAAGTGATGGCACCGTGAAAAAGACAATGATTCTGGTTATGGGATTAATAAGTATTTATTTAAAGAGGCGAAAACTTGTAAGTATACACATTCCAGGTGAGCAACAGGGTCTGATAAAAGCGTCCATCCGTTCAACCAATAAGTATTCGAATTGAATCATGTGCTCTCCCCTAGGGGAACACTTGGGAATAAAATAGACCTGTTATCTGGCCTCATGTATGGACAGTCTAACTGAGGAGATGGATAATAAGCAAGTCAGCAAAAAATACATACAATGATAAATTCTGATAACTTATTTATAAGGGAAACAACAAAAAGCAATAGCCTAGAAGAATTTTTTTTCTCCTACTGTTCTTAGTGGAACCCTCATTCTGTTTGCCTCTTTCTCACTTTCAATTTTTCTCTATCCTCATTATTTTCCACCTCTACTGATTTCATATTTAAACCTAAGCATACTAATCTTGTGCATGGAAATGCCAAAGACTTCTATAGCACATCCATTAGAACTGGCTTATTAATTGAGCTATGGTTGGTATAAGTAAGTCTGAGGAAAAGCATATACTGCCTTATTCCAGAGAGAAGGCTCTAGAGCTATTTTGCCCAATAGAACTTTTTACAATAATGAAAATATTCTACTTATAATATGTGGCTATTGAATCCTTGGAATGTGGCTGAGGGTTACCCTATTGGATAGCACAGCTCTAGAGATCCCCAAGTCAACAAAAAAAAAGCTGTTTATCAGGGGAGACTGAGGGTGGGTAATGGAGGACAGTAGCCAAGAGTCCAGTTAGATTGACAAGAAGTTCTTAGGGAAGTGCTCGCAGAAGTTCTCAGTCTTCTGAGGAACTGGGTGAGTGTCCTAGGTTTGGGCAAGGTCTAAACCTGGAGAACCAACAGGAGACACCTAAGCCTGGCCTGAGAGCAGAGAAATCCATCCCCAAAGCTAAACTCCATGTGCCATCTCTGCATTGCTAAGCATGCAATCTTAGCTATTTACCTAACTTATAAATAGTCTGTTCTCATAACATAATTATCTCTCCCCTGAGGATGGAGCTTTGCAGTTAGCAAAGCAATTTCACCTCCATTACCTAGTTTGATTTTCACAATGAGGTAGTGAGATAGGCAGGGCAGAGATTATTTACCCAAGAAGCCAAAATTGGAATCCTCCGTGGATTTCATCTAGAGAAAAATCTGTGTTCTAAGGTTACTGTCAGTGCCAAAAATCCTTGCTCTGCCTTGGATCTTTGGGGCTAATCTTCATAAAGATAGTTAAAAGAAGAGAAGCGAGACCAGGGAAAAGGGGCAGAAACATTGCTTTACTCCTTGTCAAGCCTCACAATGTGCCAGGCACTTTACTAGGCTCTGAACACTTAGCAGAGAATGGTACTGGCAAGATCCTAGACATTTTTCCAAAGATAATGAAAAAACAACTCCAGAATCAAACTCCCAATGGACTCCAAATCACAATAGGATGGCTTCTTCCTATCTCCTGCCACACTATGTGGTCACAGCATATATGATCACACTTCACCCCGCCAAGTGGCTAGAATCACTTGGCTTGAAGAATGGCTGAGCTGAGGCAACTTCCAAAGAAATTTTCCTAGTTCAATCATGTAAAAGTATTACCCTTTAACAGAATCTTTAGGACCTAAGAATTATAATATGTGTCATAACCCAAAAGCACAGTCAATACCAGCACACACTGGACGATTCTAATCCACTGGGGTCAGAGTCTATGGTTCTCCAACTTGAACATGTGTAAGAATCATCTTGGCAAAAATATTATGTTCCTTAACTTGCCTCAATTCCGTGAATGGGGTCCAGGAATCTGTGTTTTTACTCAGTTCCCAGGTGATTTTAATGGGAGGGGTCTCCTGACCACAGTTTGAAGAAAAAATTATCAAAAAAATAATAACAAAGGTTACAAATAGGGGGACATGATCCTGTTCTCCAAACCTTTAACAATATTGCATGGAGAGTAATGGAATAATGAAGAAAAGCCTCAGAAGGGACATAGAACTAAAACATACAGAAAGATGTAGCCTTATTTTCTCTTGCTCAAAGCAGAACTAGGGCCAGTAGGCAGAAGTCATAGGGATGAAGATTTCCCCTCAATATAAGGAAGACCTTCTCAACTCTAGAGTTGCCCAACCACTGAGCAGGCTCACTGAGTAGTACAATTCTCTCATTGCAGGAATTCAAGCATCAGTGATGATGAGAAAAGGACTGGTTAGGAAGCAATCCCTTTGGCTCCCATTAAACCTTGTGCACAACGCCAGCAATGCCCACTGTACTGTAATTATGTACTTATGTGTCTCTTTCCTCATTTAGGCTGTGAGCTCAGAGAGATTCCGACTCTCATTTATCTTTCCATCTACCACCTCATACACAGTGCCTGACACATTAGGTGCTCAGGAAATAGTTACAGCAAATCAAACCTTAGAACCTAATAAATCAAGTTCCAGAATCTGCAAACCTGGTTTCTGATGAGTTTCCTATAACTTCCAAAGAAAAATTTGGATGTTTTAGTACCCTCTTCTGCTGTCCACAGTGGACCCTTAACAAGATCTCAGATTTCTCCTTCAGTTAAGGTTCTAAAATTCCTTTCAATATATGTCTTATATTTTCATTTTAGTAACTTTAGTTACTGTTCCTGTGGATGATGGTATTTTTCCTAATCTAAATTCTAAGTGATGATGTCTAGTATGTAGGAGTCACTGAATGTTGGGTTAGTTATTCAGTATCTGGACATCCTGTCAAACGTCTTAGTTCTCATGGTTTAGAGTGGATTTTCATGTTGTTTATAAATAGTCACAGTTTTGCTCTTTTTTCTCTAATTTTTATATTGCATAGTTCTCCCTTCTGTCACTTGGATTTTGTATGCAATGTTGAATAGCAGAGGTGACAAGGCAACCTTGTCTTGTCCCAGACTCGAGTGGGAATGCAGCCAGTGTCTTCCCACTAGAGGTTATTTCTTCCCTTCTCTGCCATTATGTCTGATGGGAGTTTCCTAGAGTGGGAAAGGTGACTTCTATCAGACTAAGAGACAGATTGGTGGATGGGGAAAACAACTAGAGAGCCAGGTTAAAGATGTCACAAGGAGAGAGAAGCTGGCTCCAAATTTGCTAAGAATCAGTCCACACCCAGGATGAAGCTCTTAGAATCCATTGTCCACATGATGGCATGATGCCTCTTCCTAATGTATATGGGCATACAAATTAAAACTGCCCAAGAAACATATATATGACAATAATTCATGTTTGGAAGCTCTTTTTAAAAGGCTATGTAACCTACATATCTAGACAAACTACTTCATCAGCCAACCAAATGGTATATTCACTTCTACTCTGATCATGAGCTGGATATTCCAAAAAAGATGCTTATCTCACAGAAAACCTAAACATGACTGCAGACATCTCTGCTACATTCTACGTTAGTTCGTTCAATTTGAGTGGTCAAAGTCCAATAAGACTGTCTGGCAAAAACATACTTTATTTCATTGGCTGCCCATATGTTTGCTTAATAATAAGATGTTGCAAATAAATCTTAAAAAAAAAAAAAAAAGGAGGGCAGAGGTGCCCAGGTGGCTCAATCAGTTCTGCAGCTAGCTCTTGGTTTTGGCTCAAGTCATGATCTCAGAGTCCTAGGATCAAGGCCTTCATGGGGCTCCAAGCTCAGAGGGGAGACTTCTTGTGGATTCTCTCTCTCCCTCTGCCTCTGCCCTTCCCCCTGCTCATTCACACACACACTCTTTCTCTTTCAAATAAATAAATAAATTTAAATAAATAAATAAATAAAAATTTTGCATGAGTCAAAGGACTACAAGAATGGGACCAAACTATTCCAAACCACTGAGGTAGACTGGCCTGTTTTTAGTTCAAACTGGCAAAGTAAAATTCTATTCTATTCTTTTTAAAAGAAAAAGGTCTCAAAGTTTTGGAGTATTGTCATGTCCTGGCTCTCCCCAGTGTGATTCTTGGGTTGCAGACTAAGTCCTCTATACATTGTAGAGGAAAGATTTTTTTTTTTAAGGGCAAGATAATTTTCAATTTTGAGTGTTTTAATCTTTCATTAGCCTGAAGACAATCATGAAGACTTTGTGTGACCTTGGGCCAGTTCTATAACCTCTTTAAACCTCAGTTTTCTCATTGTTAAAATCATGATAATTATAAGAGCAACCTATTTGGTTGTTGTTAAAATTAAATGCAATAATGCATTCAAAGTTCTTAAATTCAGTAACTGGCACATATTTCTGGAATTATGCTGGGCATCATAATCATTATTATTAATAACATAGAATGACATAATTTGCCAATGAATGCCTTGCATGAGGAAAATGAAGTTGCACTTAACAAATTCCAAATTCTATTCATTCTCCTTTTTATTTTTTTTTTAAGTAATCTCTACCCTCACCATGGCTCAAATGCATGAACTCGAAATCAAGAGTCACATGCTCTACTGATTGAGCCAGCCTGATGGCCCTCAAATTCCAAATTTTAAACATGCAGCGGGATGTTCAGGCATCATTCTTCATTTCTGTGGTTTACATTTTTGCCCCTGTGTTGGATTCTGTGTTTCACATTTATTTAGATCGAATTCCATATTTTCAATATCAGCTGATTGGTTTTTCTTTCTTTTTTTTTTAAAAGATTTTATTTATTTATTTGACAGAGATCACAAGTAAGCAGAGAGGCAGGCAGAGAGAAAGGGGGGAAGCAGGCTCCCTGCTGAGCAGAGAGCCCCATGTGGGGCTCCATCCCAGGACCCTGGGACCATGACCTGAGCCGAAGGCAGAGGCTTTAACCACTGAGCCACCCAGGCACCTTGATTGGTTTTTCTTTTTTAAAGCTTTAAATCTGCAGCTTAACATGGTAGTTCTCCCTGAGAGTGACAGAGAGTGTCCAGATTCAGTAACGTGGTAGATGGCAGGTCCACTTACGGAGACAGAGGAGAGCCTGGAAGCTTGGAGTAGGGGCTGGGTGAGGTATGCAAGAGAATTCTGTTTAGGTACATGAAATGTGAGATTCTTAAGAGGCACCTATGTGAGGCTGTCAAGGAAGCAAATTGGATTTTGTGGTCTGGAGCTTAGAGGACAGCTATGATCTAGAGCTGTTAATTAAAGAGAGATTGATGGCACAAAAACTATGGATGGTCAAATCTCATTAAGTGAGAAAGTCATTTGAGAAAAGTATGAAGAACCGAGCCCTGAAGAACTCTAACATTTAGAGGCCAGAGAAGGAAGAACCTATAAAAGATACTAAGAAAGAGTTACTAGTGCGTCGGGAGGCAAACCAGGAAAGTACACTGTTTAGGAAAATTAATGTGAAAAATATTTCAAGAAGGAAGACAGGTTAACTGTAAGAAGTCAAATCAACAGTGCTTTGCAAATTCAAATACTTTTTTATGAAAAGAGTTAAAGTTCAAAAGCAAGCAGAAGAGAACAAAGTGTATTTGCAAACTATAGAAGAAAGGATTAATATTTAGAATATAATATTCAGAAATGAATTAGAAAAATAGAACAAAGTTGTCAAACAAAGCACCACATATGTGAAGATGTGTCTGTACAAGGATAAATATATGCCAACAACTTTTTTTTAAATTTTTTAAATTTATTTTATGCCAACAACTTTTAAATCAGTCAGTAACTAACTTAAAAGAGATTCAACTTACCAAATCATCTGGAAAATGCAAATTAAGTGACAGTGCATTTCTGTAATTAGCAAAATAGTAAAAGAAAAATTATGTATCGTGTTGGTGAAAGGAAGGAGTAGAAGCTACTCTCACAGCCTACTGATGGGAATGCAAATCACTACAGTATTCTGCGAGGTTGATCTTACAATAAATCTAATATTTTTAAATGGAGCGATTTCACTTTGGGGAGCTCTCTAAAAGAAATACATGAACACAGGGACGCCTGGGGGGCTCAGTTGGTTAAGTGACTGCCTTCGGCTCAGGTCATGACCCCAGAGTCCTGGGATGGAGTCCCACATCGGGATCCCAGCTCTGCAGGGAGTCTGCTTCTCCCTCTGACCTTCTTCCCTCTCACGCTCTCTCTCTCAAATAAATAAATAAAATCTTAAAAAAAAAAGGAATACATATACACAAAGGAAAGTGTTCAAGGGCATTAAAAACAATACAGATAGATACAGCAAAAGATTGGTAACGCCTACACATCCACTGATGGGAAATTAATAAATTTTAACACACTTGTGGAACAGTTAAAAAGAATGAGTTAGATCTATATGTTCTGACGTGAAGTGAGCTCTAAAATACATTCATAAGGGATAAAAAGCAAGGTGCAAAAAAGTACATATAAAATGACCTCATTTATATAAAATAAAGGGAATAAGAAAGTGGTCCAGTTTCATATTTTTGCATGTGGCTGTCCAATTTTCCCAATGCCATTTATCGAAGAAAACTGTCTTCTTCCCATTGTCAGTCATTTCTCTTTTGTCAAAGGTAACTAAACTGAAAATGGAGGAAAGACCTAAATGTGAGACCTGAAACCATAAAAATCCTTTAGGAGAGTACAGGCAGTAATTTCTCTTATACTGGCAATAGCAAACTTTTTCTAGGCATGTCCCAGGAGGCAAGGGAAATAAAAGCAAAAATAAGGATGCTTGGGTGGCTCAGTCAGTTAAGAGTCGGCCCTCAGCCCAGGTCATGACCTCAGCGTCCTGGGATAGAGTCCCACCATTAGGCTCCTTGCTCAGTTAGGAGCCTGCCTCTCCCTCTGCCTGGCACTCTCCCTGCTTGTGCTCTCTCTCTCTCTCTGGCAAATAAATAAAGAAAATCTTAAAAAAAAAAAAAAGCAAAAATAAACTATCGAAATTACATCAAAACAAAAGGTTTCTACACAGTAAACAATCAACAAAACTAAAATGCAATCTATGAAATGGGAGAAGATATTTGCAAACGACATATCCAATAAAGGGTTAGTATCCGAGACTTATAAAGAACTTATATAAATCAACAACCAGAAAACAAACACCCCAATTAAAAAATGGGCATAAGACATGAACAGACATTTCTCCAAAGACATCCAGATGACTAACAAAACACATGAAAAGATACTCAAACATCACTGATCATCAGGGAAATGCGAATCAAAACTAAAATGATCTGTCACTTCACACCTGTCAGAATAGCTAAAATCAAAAACACAAGAAAAAATAGGTGTTGGCAAGGATGTGGAGAAAAAGGAAATGTACAGTTTGGTGGGAATGCAAACTGGTACAGCCACTCTGGAAAACAGTCTAGAGGTCACTCAAAAAATTAAAAAACAAAACTACTCTATGAGCCAGAAATTGCACCACTGGGTACAAAAAATACCCCAAAAATACAAAAACACTAAATCAAAGCTACCCATGCGCCCTTATGTTTATTGCAGCACTATTTACAACAGCCAAACTATGGAAGCAGTCCAAGTGTGCACTGATAGATGAATGGATAAAGAAGAAGTGGTATATTACTCAGCCATAAAAAGAATGGAATTTTGCTATTTACAACAACATGGATGGAGCTAGAGAGTTATAACACTAAGCAAAATAAGTCAGTCAGAGAAAGACAAATATCATAAGATTTCACTCATATATGGGTTTCAAGAAATAAAGCAAATGACCAAAGGGAAAAAAAGAGAGAGAAACCAAGAAACAGACTCTTAACTCTAGAGAGTAAACTGATGGCTCCTAGAGGGGAAGTGGTGGGTGGTGGGTGAACTAGGGGATGGGGGACTAAGGAGTGCACTTATGATGATGAAAAAAATAAAAGAAAATAAATAAAGGGAGAGAAATCTATGAATGTGTATGTTTTTATGAATGTTCGTAAATGCATTTAAAAAATCACCAGACTAGTTTTAACTGTCTCTGAGGTGAAGGGTAGGATCAACAGGAAAAAAGCTGATTTTGCTTTTAATTGTTTAGGTCTTTTATTTCTTAAATCCATCTGAATGTGCTGATGTCCTGCTTACAGGATTTTTAAGAAAAACATACATTGTTCTTAAATGGTGCTCATACAATTGATCTAGAGAATTAATTGTATGCTTTATTAACTCACCCATCAAGAGTTTAAGTTCCCAAAAAATAGCAACTTAAAAAAAAGAGTTTAACTTCTTGTTGTACATCAGGCAACATATTGGGTATTTGGTATGAAGCCGTGAACGAAACAGGCAGGATTCCTGCCCTTGCAAAGCTTACACTGCAGCAGATTCAGCCTTCAAACAAGTCCTCTCTGTGTCGGCTCTTAAAACACTCCTTACCTCCCCCAGAAAAGTATCTCAGACCAACTTCCTGCACTCTTCTCTACTTTATGCAGAAATACGAAAACTAAAGTATGGAGATTACATCCACAAGCCACCTCAAAACTACCATCTTCGCTTTTATAACCCACCACAGAGTTTCTGGATGCAGCGGGAATCAAACACCATGTCAGTAAAACAGATCTCTTGGGCTGCCCTTGAAACCCCCAAACAGTTTCTGGGATGGTTTCTACGGAGAAAAAGCCCCTCCAGTTCTGAACAATGGACTTATTAGCAAAGGCATGCTCTGTGAGTCGCTGACAGCCCGGACTCAGGCAACTGCTAAGGCAAATAGCTTTTAAGCCCCCACACAGAAGTTCTTGCACACACACTTCCTGGTTGGATTCTTCATACGACCCTTGCTTAAGGAGCACTAATCAGGAGAGAACGCCGGCCTAGAGGAGTAGTCTTGGAGGCTTTTCCACCTGCTGGAATCTCAACACCAGACTAGGCTTTAACTATAAGTCTGCCCACCCTAGTAGCAGCAAATTGAATTCAGGCTTCTGAGCAGTCTCTGAGGCAAAGTGTTTCTATTTCACTGCAAACCTTATTTTCTCTTCTTTTCCTACACACGCAAATGAAAATTCCCCAGTTTTCAGCTGCTGGGACAGCTGAATACTGCCATCGGAAAAATTAAATGACTGTGTCAACGAAGGAGCTGCTTTTTAGAAATGCCTGTGCATCTCGAGGCAAGGAAAGAAAGTGCTGTTGACAATTTATCTTTGCTACAGGATGAATGGACTTATTTAACACATGCTTTTTTACGGCTGAGAACGACTCTAGCCCAGGGGAGACGGAAAATTCTCAGGGTTTAGAGAAAGGCATCGTGACTGCTCACTGAACATTCAGCTCTGAAGTTGCTCCCACTTCCATCAACCCAGGTGACCTTGGGTAAACGACCTGACCTTCCCATGTTCTTTCACATTGCATTTCTTGACTCATGCTGTTCGATTTGCTAGAAAGGCTTCCTTGATCTTTCCCCCAAGTCTCAAATTCTTAAAAAATGTTTTCCTTGGAAGCTTTTCTTGATGTTCTAAAGCCGAATCAGCTTCTTTCCTCCTCAAATTCCCTTTCTCAATTACCCACACCCCCACTGTACCTCTTACCACATGGTATTACTGTTGCACATCCATCCTCCTATTTATTTCATTTATCACATTATTTTGTGGCCATCTTAGGGCATCAGGCCATATGTTATTACTGCTGCTCCTACTAATCATATGAGTAACATTATTAGGAGTATTATGAGTGCTTACCTTGTGTCAGGCCCTAAATGAATACACTATCTCTAGCTGTCACAAAAGCCTTATGAAATGGATGTTACTTTTTTTTTTTACAGTTGAGTAAAGTAAAATCAAGAGAGATTATATAAATGGTTAGTAGTGGCACTAAGAGTCAGAATAAAGTCTTTTTTACCTTAAAGCCCATGCTTTTAACCACTACCGAAAATACCACCTATAAATAATAGCAGATAATATTTGCTAAGTGCTTACTAGGTGTCGGGATCTGTATTGTGTGCTCTACCCACATTAGCTAACTTTATACTCAGAAAAACCCTGTGATGTAGGTACTGTGATTGGGATCTCAATTTTTAAAAAAAATTGAAATTGAAGTTCAGGTGGTTAAATGACTTGCCCAAGGTCACAGAACTATGGAGGCTGGATATGAATACAGGCCAGTCTCCCCCAGAGCCCAAGTCCTCCTTATCCACTATTCTACGTCACGACCAGATAGTAAATTTTCTTTAATCTTCATAAATGCTTCCCAGCTTTTCAAGAACAACCCCTCTGGAAACAAAAAAACTGGAGAGGTACCGGTTCCGAATCATGCAAATAAACTCCACCAAGCCCCCCCGCACTCACCTTAGCACGTGTGTGGATCCATTAATGGTTGTGGTTGAACAGGGGACAGCCTGGCCCAAGATGGAGGGTCTTCGGTAGCGCTCATCGTCACAGCAGAGGATGATGAGGAAGGCACGTCTAAAAGACTTATTCAAGAAGGCGTAGAGAAAGGGGTTCAACCCAGAGTTGATGTAGCCAAGCCAGAGGAAAGCGGTCCACACCTGCCCAGGAACGGTGTAGTCTATGAAAGGATCCACGATATTGGTGACAAAGAATGGCGCCCAGCAGAGGCAGAAGCAACCCATGATGATGCACAGGGTCTTGGCTGCTTTGGTCTCTGTCCTCATTCGATGAGTGCTGTGCTGGTCAGCCGGTTGGGGCCTGCCTTCTGAGGAGGCCCCGGCCCGTTGTAACATCTGGATCTGGTGGGCGTGCTCCTTCGCTGTGACGTAGATGCGGTAATAGGCCAGCACCATGAGGAGAAATGGGATGTAGAAGGCCACCACAGAGCAGGTGATGGCGTAGGGCTTGTTGACCATGAAGATACAGTATGTAGAGTTAGAGTTCTGGTTGAACTTCCTTTTTTCTATCTGAGAGTTGGAGGGAGAGAAGACATAAGGAAAGAAGGGAGAATGGGAAGGAAAAAGTGAAGAGAAAGAAGCCAGAGGGGAAGGAGGAAAATTGTGAGAAAAGAAAAAAAAGATGAAAAAGCAAAGGAGGGATTAGAAGGGAGAGAGAAAAGGAGGGGAACAGGGAAGGAGAGGAAAAGAAGGGGAAACCATGAGAGGAAAAAAAGGAGGAAAGAGAGAAGAAGGTTTATCAACCAAGTTCTCTTTTCCAAATAAGCCTACAGCACATAGAACTGCAAAGGTAGAAAGGAATAGGATTGCATCCCGGGGCGCAGAGGGACTGTCTCTGCACAAGGGGCTGAAGGCCCCGGGAAAGAGGAGAAATGAGATGGGGACAAAATCATCCTTCAGTTCTCTACCCAATGGAGAGTGGAGTTTGCATCTCCTCCCTTCCCCGTCTGCCTGCACACAACATATCGGGAGTAAAAGTCTTTGAACTGTGGCCCCTCTCCTTCAAGACTGTTCTTACATCTCAGCGTTTCCTATATAAAATTTAGAATTAGCTTATCAATTTCCATACAGATCTTTGGGAATTCTAATTGGAGATGTGGTAGAATGACTGAGGAACATGGACTTCTTTCCCATGGTAAGCCTTCCAATTCACAAACATGGTGATTCTTCCCTTTACTTAAATCTTTTAAAATGTATTTCAGGGGGCACCTGGGTGGCTCAGTGGGTTAAAGCCTCTGCCTTCGGTTCAGGTCATGATCCCAGGGTCCTGGGATCGAGCCCCGCATCTGGCTCTCTGCTCCGCAGGGAGGCTGCTTCCTCCTCTCTCTCTCTGCCTACCTGCGATCTTTCTCTGTCAAATAAATAAATAAAATCTTTAAAAAAATGTATTTCAGTAATATCTTACAATTTTTTTGTGTAAATGTCTTGCAAATCTTTTGTCAGATTTATTCCTAAGTATATGACTTGCTATCCTATTACAAATTGTACCACCTTAAAGTCCTTGACCCTAATTGCTTGTTGCTGGTATGTAAAATCTGGTGAAAATTTTTTTGTATGGCAATGTATCCAGCAACTGTGTTAAGTTTGTTATAAATATTTCATCTCTAGATTCTTATGAATTTTCTCTATAAGTATTCATGTGATCGACAATAATAAACATTTCACTTCTTCCTTTCCCATCCTAGTATCATTTTTCTTGCATTATTGAACTTGATAAGACCTTTCATGTAATCCTGAATAGAAGAGATAATAGTGGACACCATTTTACATTCTCAGTTTCAGGAGGGGAGTTTCAATATTTTACTATTAAGTATGATACTTGCTGGAAGTTTTTTATGGATGCTTTCTTCTGTTTTTAGTTTGATGGGAATTTTTAAAAATCATGAATAGATACTGAATTTTATTAATGAATTTTTGGCAGTAAAGAGACGATCTTGTGGTATTTCTCTCTTTCTTTTATTAATACAGTGAATTATAGTGATTGTGTTACATTCCTGGAATAAACCTCACTAGTATTAGATATTGTGATACACTGGATCTCTTGTAAAGTTTGACAGACTCTTCTCCCTACTATAAACTCTGTCTACTGACAGCTCTGTGTTATCAGCTGTCTAGGAAGAGCCCTTGGCTGAAGAGAGCTGTCCGAGGTCAGCCAGCATCCGCTGTGAACACATACATGAGCAAATGCATGAATAACATATATGATACACACATGTTATCTTATTTGTGTTTTATCTAGCATCTTGTCTCATAGCATATTATAAGATTAAAATATACCTTCCTATTGAATTGACCTTTTTGTCATAAGGAAATATTTCTCTTTATCTCAAGCAGTATGACTTGCCTTAAATATATTTTATCACTGATAATAGTACAGCTACACCAGCTTTCTTCTGATTAGCGTTTGCAGATTCTATTTTCCATTATTTTGTATCAGCCTTACAGTCGCCATATATCTTGTGGGCCTCTCTGCTAAGCAGCATATATTATGTATTAACTAGTCAATGAAAATATTGTGACCAGAACCTATAGGAAACTAGCCCTGTATTTCTCCGAGGAGCAGAGTCAGTATTTGCTAATTTGGGACTTGGGGCAACTTTATAGAACCCACTTACTGCGAATGGTGAGAAGCAGCTGTATCAGTATTGTGAACGTATGGGTCGTGCTAGCTTCTCTCTAGGCCAATTCAGTATGCAGGTGAGTGGAAAGATAGGCAATGCGATCACAGCATCATGGAGCAAATACTAGGCATGTTCACAGCAAGCAGATGCCCCATTCCCCAGCTGCATGAAGTGAATTGGGGATGCCTCTATCTCACCCTCAAAATGGACAGCAATTCTCTAAAATGATTTCCCTTAGAAATTCTATATCCAAAGGTAAGAGTGTTGTACTTTTTTTGAAAGTTCTGATGCACAAAAAGCTTATGTTTCTAAACGCCTTCTTCATTAGGGAGTAAGTCTAACACAGGGATTAAGAGCCTAGACTCTGGAGTGCAGTAGCTAGAGTCACGACCACTCCCCTGCCAATCTGACTTCAGCTCATAACTTAACCTCTCCGATGCTCCTTTACTGAGGGCAATTATAGGATCAACCTCATGGCATGGTTGTGAGGCCCAAGTGAGGGTCACAGAAGTGATGATTAAGTGAACATGGACTCGGCCAACAGTAAGTGTTCAACTTGGCCGGCCATAATTATTACTCTACTGGTCACTGGAAACTTGAATTTCATCTCCCTTGAAAATGGTAAAACTGGAAGTTTGAAAGAAGAAGGATAGGACTCAAGAAAATATCCATACAGTCTCCCTGGTATGAATCCCCTTTTACTTCTCCACTCCTTTGTCCCCAGCATTTCTTTCAGAAGCCCAAGGAACTCTTGTTCTGACATACCACATGCAAATCCTGGCCCAGCCTTGGCTTGGGTATCCTTTCCTGGACAAAGAACAAGGCAAGATTAGGGGCTGGGAATGTGGTGGACAGAAGAACAAGCAGCTCCTACTCTAACTAGGATTTTTGGGGGGAAGCCTGCTCTCAATCTGTCATCTCCAATCCCCTTCCTACCTCAACATGGTCCCCACTGCAAAGTGACTGCTTGACAACTTCCTTAGGGATCTATCACTGCCAGTGAACCCCACGGTAACTCTGGATCTTCACTGCAAGTTTGGCGCTATCAGCGCCATGTCAGAGCTGGAAGACTCTGGAAGATCATCTGGACAGAGGCTGGCAAACGCCTGGCACGCACATCCCGTGCTCTCCTACACCCCTGCAAGACACGCTCCTCCACTGAAGACCAGTGCACCTTCTCATTGCAGTCTTTCAAGGGTCAGGGACAGAGCTGGGCTCAAGGTCCAGTTCTCTCAACTCCTGGCCCAGGAGCCTCTCCCCATTCTCTGGAAGCCTCCACCCATGTGACGTGTGTTCTGCGGATCACTGGAAGCCACGAAATGGGCTGAAGGCCTCTCGGGGCACCTCACATGCCTCGGGCTCTGTAGTTTGAACGCTAAGCTTTGAGTACCTGTTCCGCTATTTACTGGCATGTCACTTCACCTTTTTGAGCCAGACTTTTCTCATCTGGATGAGATGAGAGAAGGATGTTGTCAAGATCCTACGTAGAGTCTGAGCATACTTTCTGGCATACAGCAAACATTCCAAAATGTTAGCTTGCATTTTTCAGTTGTTACTGTTATCACTCAGACCACTATCAGAATCTTTCTTGGACTATCCACCCAACCTGATATTGTTTGTTTATTTAGAATCCCAAGCAAATAAAGTTCATCAAGAGAGGAAACTAGCAGGGTCTGCACAGGTACTCACCAGATCAATGATGCCAATATTATTCCAGCCTTGCATTATAGGGAGGAAAGAGATAAACATAGGGATGACCCAGCAGCCTCCCAGCATTAATGCGATGCGCAGAGGGGTCATCTTGTTCCTATAGACCAGAGGCTGGCAGCAGATGGCATAATACCTGGAGAGAGAATAGAAGGTGTGGGTACCATGGGAAAGGAGGAATGAGAGGGAGAAGGAGGGAAGAATGATTCAGGAGAAAGAGGAGTGGAGAAGGAGCAGAGAGGAGAGGGGGTGTACGAAGAGGAAATGCTGGGAAAGAGGAAAGTTGGAGGGGGGACTAAGAAGAAAAATAAGGAAGGAAAAGAAGAGAAAATAATGGGGAGAAGGCAAAGAGAGAGGGAAGTAGAGGAAGGGAAGATGATGCCAGTAAAGGACAGAGGTAAGAAAGAAGCAATTACATAATGGGATGTGATATTGCCCATGACTTCTGTGGACATAAGTATCAACCTTAGATCACGGCTGAGAGTCACTGCTGGAGTTGGCCCCATATCCCTCTTCTTCTCCCTGCTGTCACTGAGAAGCTTGATACACACCTGAGGGCCTGCTTTGTCTCAGGCATGGCTCCAACACTTACCTCCGTGCCTGGGGACTTTAGGATCTTCTGTCTAGCTCTCTGGACCACAGTGTCCAGGCATCTGTGGCCCCCTTTGATAACAAGATGAAGTCTCCCAGGCTTGCCCCTATATCTGAGCACTAAGAACTGGATGTCAGATTTGCCCCCGTCCTCTTGATCACCTGGCTATCCTAAGGTGAAGTTCTAAATCAGTGTTCCAGAGACTCCACTCTTCTCCCTTGCATCAGACTCACCTGAGGAGGCCCATTTAAAATGCAGATTCCAAGGATCTCCTGAATCCGAGTCTGTTGGGGAGGGAGTCTGCATTTTAACAAGTGGAAGTCATTGCTGCTGTTTGCTAAATATGTCCAGCTCCCCCTTCTGGGCACACGTGCTTCTGACCTCCTTGTAGTTGGATGGGGCCAAATGATTTGTCTGGCCAAGGAGTTATGAACAGAAGTGACATGCAATACTTCAGGACTAGGCCATTTAATTGTTTCTCTGATGCCAAGAATGTAAAATTTCAAATACTCCCTGCTTCACCATGTCCTACCTACTGGTAGAGACCACCTCACCCTCATTTATTGGGATGTGCTCTCCCTCATGGGACTCACTGCTTACCAGTCCCTGCTCCACCAGTTACTAGCTTCCTTCTTCCCTCCAGAGAGAGATGCAACCTGCTCCACTCAGTGATGTGGTCTCTAACTCTCAGACTGCTCCCTGCATGTGTTTCCAGTCTTGGAGATCACCACCTTCACGCCCAGGGCATTCAGGGAATTTAACAACAGGCAAAATACTCCAGTAGGTCTATTAGCTCTTTGTTCTTTGGAAGTTTCAAAGAATAAGTGCAAACAGAAAGCTTGGAGGATAAGTCTATTCTTTAAGATTTTATACCATTTAATGATGAGACACCCCCTTATATCCCTCATTTTATGCAACTGGTTTTAATTTTTCCCACCTCTTCTTTTTTCTTAATTCAAAGCATAACTAACATAACAATGGCTATATTCTTTGAAGAGGTGGTGGTGGGATGACTTGGGAAAGAGGGTGGAATAAGAAAGAGAGCCCCCTCCGTGCCAGAACATGAGAAGTGGGTGCCTCTGAAGTGGAGAGGGGAGAATTATACCCTTCCCTCGAAGGCATCAGGGAGCAGCTGACGGTAACGTGACAGGAGGCTTCCTGTGGCCAGCAACACAGCAGGTGTCCTGACCTGGACCAGAGTACAGGGAACAAGGGACCAAAGATTGGGAGAAAGACTCACTTGGAAACTAATTTTCTCTATCTATAAACCTGACATGGTAGCAAAATATAACTAAAGACAATGCAGTAAAAGAATCATGATTAGCTGGAATTCCCTCCATGATCTTGACTTGCAGGAAAGGCAAATCATATCAGATTGACAAACTTTTCTGAGTGGCCATATTAATAATCATCAAGGATTTATTATGAACATAGAATTAATCATGAATTTGGAGTACATGAAAATATTTTTTCCCAAATTGTGCTCCCTTCCTCATTTCCTGCTGGAGAGTCTAGATAAGACATTTAGTTTTATCCATTTAATATCCTACCTCCTTTATTTTGGTAATAGCAATCCAAAGCCTTTGGGAATTATCTCTTCTCTGTTGTTTTCGTGTTGTTGGGAGAGCAAATGATGGCGCTCCCGATTTTTCTGGCCATGTAGTGACCCAATCAGACTTTCTCCTGGGATTCTGAATGCCATGTGGAGTGATGCAAAGATGGAGAAGTCAGTGGAGGTCGCTTGATACAGCAGCTTCCTAGTGGGGTTGGGAGTAGGTCCTGCTTCTTGGGTGGTTGGGCAACCATGCTCTTGCCTTTTTAGGTCTTCTTGCTTTAGCTCTTCTTTCAATTATGTAAGTCACCAAATATCTTTCCAATAAATTCCTTTTTTTGCTTAAGCTGGTATCCCAGATTGAGTTGTGTCCTCTCTCCCTTTCCTAACAGATATGTTGAAGTTCTAACCCACAGTCCCTTAGAATATGACTTTATTTGTACATAGAGTCTTCACAGAGGTAATACAGTAAAAATAAAGACATTAGTGTAGGCCTTGATCCCATATGGCTGATGTCCTTAGAAAAAAGGAAATTTGGACACAGATTCAAATATACTCAGAGATGGAGGATTGGAATGATGCCTCTGCAGGCCAAGGAACACCAAAGACTGCCAGCAAACCACCAAAAGCTAAGAAGAGCCAAGGAAAAAATCCTTCCTCTACAGGTTTCAGGGGGAGTGTGGCTCTGCTGACACCTTGACCTCAGACTTCTAGCTTCCAGAACTATGAGACAACACATTTCCTGTTCCAAGCACCTAACTTATGGTACTCATTATGACAACTCCAGCTAACTAACAAAGTTGGCTTAAGTTAGTCTCTTTCCAGCAAAATTTTCTGCCTCCATAAAAATGATTTTGAATGTCAGACATTTCCTTCATAGATACTTTGTTCTAGGTAAGATTATCTTTGATTCAGTGTACTTTCAGATCATAGCTCAAAGTTATAACATCCCTTCATCTACCATCCTGAAGGAAGCAATCAAGGGCTAAGTGAAGAACAGATGTTGCCCTATCTTTGCTGTACGATTTATGATTTTTGAGGCTTAGAACAAAAGTTAAATGAAGACAAGATTTCAGGGATTTTGGTTGGGTCTCCAATGTTACAGAAATGCAAAAGTGCAGAAGACAAGGCAAAATTAAGTATGTTATGGGACAAAAGGTCAGTTTGAGGAAGCAGGACATCTTAGCTGCAAAGAGACTTTAAACTTCCTTATGTGGATACAGATATTTAGAAGGTCATGTTGGGAAGACAACAGAATGTACAGAAGAAGACTTTAGAATAGATAGTCATATTAGCGCTCAGAACATTTTTGTGAAAGTTTTTCTTGGTCAGAGTGATCGCCTCATTTCCACGGCATGATGAATATCTATCTTGTGCACAATAAAATCTCCTCGTGTTCATAGTTGGGATGGGGGAGGATGGGCAAAATAGGTGAAGATCAAAGGAGACCAACTTCCAATTGTAAAAAAAATAAGTCATGGGGATGTAAAGTACAGCATAGTGAATATGGTCAATAACACTGCAATACCATGTATGGTGACCAATGGCAACTAGGCTTATTGTGGTGATCATTCGTAAAAAAGTACGTAAGTGTCAAATCACTGTGTCGTACATCTAAGTAATATAATATCGTATGTCAACTATACCTCAATAAAAATAGTTAGATTTAATTTTTTTTTAAATGATCTCTCCATGGTCTGCTCATCCAGTGTTCTCACTTTATTTGGATTACCTGAGGTTACTAGGAGCTCCTGCCATAGAGAAGTAAATAGTGATGGCAGATTTCCCTTTGAAGTTCAACCTCAAGGGGGAATACCATGGATGTCATACACATTTCACCAGTCTTTTCCCTATTTGACCTAAGCAGTAAGTATGCTGGATAATGGATGCCTGAAAGAAGGTTACTTGGACAGCTCATTCCACAGGGGTTAAGGGGGAGGCATCCTTGGTCTCTTGCACAGACAGTTGTAGAAAGTTACTTTCGCATGCTGTGGGGTGGTTGGGTAAGCCTAAGAAAAGTCCTTTATTTCCTACTTTAAAAATCAGCAATCAGTAAAAGGAAAAAAATAATTTTATGTTATTTATGTTATTTGAATTGGATTGGCTAAGTTGGAAGGGGTAGGTAAGGATGCAAAGGAAAAATACCAAACTGTGTCTTGGTATCTGTTTGACTTGAATCTTCCCCTCTATCATATCCAGCCTGATGCTGTCTAATGACAGACATACTTTGATTTTTAAGTAACACGGAGTAGAAAATATGAGGTTTTTATTTGGAACTCCGATCATAGCAGCCACGTGACTGATGGGTTCAAGATTCTTACCAAGGCTTCGGCACGTGTGAGGCAGCTGCCCTAAGTAAGCCACGTCATATCCTTCTATCTTTCTTGATAACTTTCTAATCTTTCTTTCTAGCAATGAATTGAGAAAAATAAACATTCTCTTGATGTCTGCATTCAAGAATCTAAATTAAGTAAGTGAAAATAAACATCACTGAATAAAATGATTAATAAAAATTGAGACCGAGTGTTAATTGACTAATGGAGTTTCCTTAAAAATTCTAACCTTTGTTTACAGTTCAGGAACCAGACAGAAATCAGACTGGTTACCTGACATGGCTGTTTTTTCATTTCTATATTTGAATTATATTACCCCTGCAAATAACAAAACTATTTATCCTTTAATGAACTGTTCCAAAACACACATAACACCACCACTAGGCAGAAGTAGCTAAATTTGCAAGCTCTCTGGAGATCAGGCAAAGCGCATTGGCTGAGTTTACTTACCAAGGGCTCTCCCTGGATTATCTCATTTAGTCCCCACAGCGACTCCTGAGACAGGAACTACAAAGGCACCGGTTTTGTAGATGAGGAAACAAACACACAGAAGGCTCAGAATGTGCCCAAGGTGAGCGCTGAGCTGGGATCTAGTCCAGGCAGTTTGACTCAAAGGCCAGGACATCAATTTCATCGTTATTACTTCACTCTGCCCCCTTCCCAAAGTCCCCAAGGGATGAGTCTATTTTTTAAAAGCCACTTTAGAAACAATCAGAATGGCTGAATCTCAGAACTTGTAGGATCCTCAAAATCCTGAAATCCCCAAATCTTCTCTAAAATGAAGTGTATCCAGACCTGGATTCCCAGGGACGGGGAGCTCACCATAGCCCACTGCGCTACTTTCTAAACTTAAGACTGTCCTGAAGTTAAGAAAATTCCTTCCACAACTGATTCTCTTCAACCTCCAGCTTCACCCTCTGGCTCAACTGTACATTTCTATCTCGAATTCTTTTTCTGCATAATGCTCCTACAGACATCTAAGGAGAGTTTTTATATTTTTCTGAAGTCTTACTTTCTGTAGGAAACATACACCCAGTTGGATTCAACTCAGGTTGGTTTGGCTTACCAAGGGGTACTTGGCAAGGTCTAGCGACATCTGTTGTTGTCACAAGTGGGAAGGGTGATGCTATTGGCACCAGTGGGTAGAAGTCAGAGGTGCTACATGTCTCACAATGGATACGACTGTCCCTCACTCCACAAAAAACAATCACTTAACTTACAACGTCCACAGTGGTGAGGTTAAGAAAGCCTGGTTTAGAAGGAGTGAGGTGCCCCAATAGTATGGCCTCCGTTTCCTCAGCACATGCTACAGTGTGCCACTACCAATGAGAGCACAAGACTCCCGTGCATCCTCTGAAGACCAGAGAAGACTAGCACGTTGCCTTCTGCCCTGCTCACCATAACTTAATACAGCCTGGGGGACACCTGGAGGTACAAGACACCCGCACTCCCTCAAAGAGCTATGATCTATGACAGGGGGTGAGAAAAGTCCACCTTACCTGATTTATAAGATCCAGAAACGTTTGCTTCGTTTACCACTATATCCCCAATGCCTTGTACAATGCTCGATAGAGGGGATGTTCACAGAATGGGTTGAATACATAATAAACCCGTAGCCACTACCATTTAAAATAAATTCCATTACAATGTGGGACCAAGTTTTTGGGATGTAAGGTCATATTTGGTAGAGGGATGGAAAGGTTTTCTCCAACAAATGTCTTTTAAAGTGGACACCAGAGCCTGGGTCAGGATGGTAGAGAAGAAAGTGTAATCCATGTACTATAAACAGTCTGGACAAAGGTCTGAAAACAGAAATTTTATATATATATATCAAAAATATATAATTTATATATAGTACATAAATAAATTTATATTATATATTAAATATACAAATAACTATATATTTATATTTATTACATATATATTTTTATCATATATAAATATATAAAATAAAACCATAAATCTATATCCATATCTCCACATAGCCATATAAACGTAAAAAGAATACAAGTGAGCTGGACCACAGAGTGTTTGTAAGGACATAGAAAAAAATACATTTAAAAAGTCTGGCTGAAAGGCAGTGGCTCTCAGACTTCAGCATGCAACAGAATTGCCTGGAGGCTTTGCTGAAACAGGCTGCTGGAAGATCTGGAACCAGGCCCAAGAATTCGCATTTCTGTTATGTTCCTGGGCGACGCTGCTGCTGGTGGTCTGGGGACCCTGAGAACCACTGTCTCAGAAGTTTTTGCATGTTATGCCAGGATGAGTCACCAAAAGTTTTTTGAACTGGAAAATGTCCATTGCAACCAACATTGCTGCGTGTTCCACTAAAGAAGCTGAGTTACAACAAATTCAGGAGGAAGGATTGCTGGTTGACAGGCTAGGTGGGTAGTGCTCATCAGGGAAAGCAGTTTTGTCTCATCTTAGGGATAGATTTATCTGCAATATCTGTTCTCTACACTTCCTTTGGACAAGTCCCATTCTTCTTTAATTAGAATACTTTTACAAAGCGGTTAAATGAATGTTTAAGTGACAAGTGAGGTTCCAGATGGCCTGGATTAACTAAGATGTGGCATGAGTTTTTGCAAAGAAATGTCTTATGCAAAAGCATTTCAAACTATTGCTTATAGAACTCCATTAAAATCCCCTTTCATACACCAGCCACCCGCTTCCCCAACTGCAGCCATGTGTAAATGTGTGCTCAAATTGCTTTTAAATGTCTCTGGGGACACAATTTACTTTGACAACTCTTAGAAGACAGTCATGTATTTTAAGCTCCATGCTAATCTCTTCCCCACTCGTCCTGCAATTAAGGAAAATTCTTCCTCCTCACTTCCTGCCATCCAACCACAAGGAAAGCAGAAGGAGCAAGGAGAATAACTTGGAACATTAGATTCTCAGAATTAGAGGAGATTTGAGCAGTCAACTCTATGTCTTGATCTGGGTATCAAGTCTCCCTGCCTTAACTGTTTATTAGCTCTATGGTTTCAGGATCAGTTATATGACCTCTCCATGATCCAGCTTCCTCACATGTAATGTGGGAATCACTGTGTCCACCTCCTTGTTTGACGGTCAGAATTGATGACAAAATGTTTTAAAATAGAAAGTTCCTGGCACATAAATATTAATAAATAATAGTTATTATTTTTACCTCTATTCCTTCTGATCTTTTATGTATATATCTAATATCTAAGCATATAAGTATATATACATATTTGTGTGTGTGTGTATACATATACATAAATAAGTAAAAGATCAGAGAGTATATATAGATATACACACAAATATATATGAATTCAAATAGATTCAAATGCATTTTGGAATCAGGGGCTCTAAATTATTTAACACATAAAATGGAAGTCACTTGGTTCAACATCTCTTCTGGCAGTCAATTATAAGAAACAAAATGGTGAATGAGTTGGCCCCTAAAAGTGAATGGAAGCATTGAGACCATATTGGTTATAAGCAATGAATTTGATTATATGTAGTATCTTCTTATGGACTTAATCCAGGCCCAGTTCTCCTACCTGAAAGGATCTAAGGCAACATCCTAGACGGTCACTGAGACCAAATGTCTAATCAAGATCAACTAAAGAGAAGTATCGAGTGCATGAGAGAAGAGACAAAGTAGCACCTGGCTGCTGAGACCCAAGTATCGCAATGGGATCAGGAAGACAAATCTTTCACCACAGACTTACCCCCCACGGTTCCCAACTCATAAAGTGCAAGCTAGTGGTCTTTAGGACTTTGGACTAAGGGGATAGAGAGCTCCACTGAATCAGTAAATTTATTAGTTACAGGGACATTTTTGCCTTTAGCAAGAAAAGCAGTTGTAGTCCCAACTCTTTCATGGCTATTCCTTCCAACATTTGACAAATCACTTGGCGTCTTTGGGTCTGTTTTCTTATATGTAAAAGGGGATTAATTACAACTTAGTTTTTGTAAGAGGTTGTGATTGTGTTGGATGGCCACAAATACTTTGACCCTTCCCATCCACAAGTGGAGAGCCCGTCCCTTCCCTTGGATCTGGGCTGTCTTGTGACTGCTGCAGCCAAGAGTTCATGAAAAGTATTGTACGCCGGTCCTGAGACTAATTTTTAAGAGGACTCTTGGTTTCTCAGAGCCTCTTAAAAAAAAAAAGAGCCCTGTTAGATTTCTTACATGATTTAACATGAGATCATGTATAGAGACCTGGAACCCTGTGGACAGGGAGAGGGGCCCAGCTTTCCAGATGACCTCACCAAAGTGCTATACATGTGATAAATTGCCTTGGACCCTCCTAGGCTAGTCCAGTCTCCAGCTAAAGACCACCAAGAGACTTTAGCCAAGCCCAAATTCCTGGTGCACAGAATTGTGAGATCTAATAATAATACATTGTTGTTCAGGCCATTACATTTGGGGGCAGATGTTATATAGATAAACACAACAAGTGAACAAGTAATATATAGTCTGGTTTAATTGTGGGGTTCAGTTAAGTGTGGCTGGATAGCAGTGCTCCCTCCAGTAGGGGGATCTAGCCAAACATTTTGTGGCAGAGTTCTGGATAAAGAGATTTATCTTTCTGGTTGTAGTAACTGGTTTTGTAATATTCCAGTTGCTCTGGTTCCCCTTTGAAAGAGATGGAGAAGCAGCAGAAGCTTCAAAAAAAAACCCAAAACCAAAAACAAAAACTAAAGGGCTTTCCTTATGTTCCCCCAAGGAGCTTGGCAAGTGGTCAGTCACCTAGAGGATCAATGAAGAAAGACCCCAGCAGGGATATTCATCAGGAGCCAAGGACATAAAGGGGAGCTGAGGATGTACCCAAGAGCAGAGTGAGAACTTGCGTTCCAGGAAGAAAAAACTGTGTGGGTGGTGAGACAGGGAGAGAAGCCTTTCCATCAGAGACCTGAAGGGCATCAGACTGGGCCTCTGCAGGAGCCATAACCCCCTGTGCAATTTGTAGATCTAATGTTTACTGTTCTCCTCTCTGTTAAATATTCTTCTGTGCCTTTGAGATCAGAAAACTTGCAAGAAGGGGAGTATCATCTGTCTAGGAGGGGGTCTTCTTGAGCTATTATAGACTAAAGAAAAAGGAATAATCTGCCAAAACTGTCATCTGAAAACATCCTGGCAGGGCTTACTGAACACACATGAAGGTTTCCAAGGTATCCTAAGTTTAGGACATGTGTGGATTGAATTTAGGAGAGTCTGGCACCAGGCACTGGATGACTGCCCCATCCACCCTTCCAGACTCAGCTCAAGAGTCCTATCACCTAGAAAGTTCTTTCTGCACCCCCCCAAAAAAAAAACAACAGGAGAGAATTCTTTCTTTTAGAGATCTGTAATTGGTTCCCCATCTCCGGTCTGGGTTTTCATAGTTCTTTGTCTATGCCTGCAACACAGCTGCTCTCCAGCTGTACCATAATTGTCTGTTTCTTCTCTCTGCTACAATGACTACTATTCCTACCAGAGGTGCCACACACTCACTGAGGGCACACTATGCAGCCAGAGGTGTATTTTATATTGTATCTAATTCTTATAGCCACTCTGAGTGGGGGGGAGAGGCAGAGGGAGAGAAAGTCTTAAGCAGGCTTCATGTTCAGCACAGAGCCTGCTGCGGGCTCGATATCATGACCCTGAGATCATGACCTGGGCCAAAATCAAGAGCCACCCAGGCACCCCTCATCCACATTTTCAATATGAGGAAACTGAGCCCCAGAGAGTTCAATCCACTCAACTAATATCATACAGCCAGGATACAGTAAAACTGGGACTTAAACCCATTTCCACAAAAGGCCATTCTCTGGTAATGCTGGTAAAAAAATGGGCAAGTTGATATCAAAGCAAGCCTATTTAGGAAGAGGAAGGAGATTATGTAGCACCCTATAAGCTTTTTGAGCTGAGGACCCACGGAAAAAAATGAAATATATTTAAATAACTTAAAGATACTCCTGACAAATAAGATAATATACAGGAATAATAACTAAAAACCTACTGCAACAACCAAGCAATGGGAGGGGGGAAAGGAGTGAGGAGGAAGAAGATGGATTGGAAAGATATTTATGAAAATACATCTACGATTTGGCATCCAGTGGTCATGGTAGGTAAGTCAAAGATGATTTCAAAGAATTGCATTTAAATGACTAAAAGATGACTAATAGATGCACCTTTGATGTACAAAGTAGAAAAGGGTATTAGTTTATGATGGAAATTTCCACTTTGGGCACATTGGAATGAAGAAGACAGAAGCTTAAGGCAAGATGCTGAAGAGACAGGCAGAGATGGGACCCCAGAGTCCAGCATGGGACACAACTGCAGGAGAGATGACAGTAGAGGTGCTGGTGAGGCCATTGAATGGGCGAGCTCTCCAAAGGAAAGGGGGAGAGGCCCAGTGCTGGCTGGCTGAGGGGCAAACCTTGAAGGACTCTCAGTCATTCAACACAAAGGAAAAGGCAGCTACCAGTGTCTGGGAAGGCACCCACACCAACCAGTAGAAATTTGCATTTGAAAAAGAAAACAATAATGGAATGACAGTGTGGCTAACATTTACTGAATCCTTACTACTACGTACCATGTACTGATTTATGTTCTCTGCATGCATTCCGCTATTCATTCTTCATAAACTCCAAAGAGAAGGTACTATTATTAGTACAATGTTACAGCTGAGTAGATAAAACCTAGAAAATTTAGGTAACTTCTCAAGATTAGACAACTGATAACTGCTCAAGCCAGGATTGAATCCAGGCTGTCTAACATCCCAGGCCTCGTCCTTAACTATTTGCTACATTGCACATTCTAGAAGGGCAGAAAAATGACATTGAAGTCTGCCCAAGCAACCACAAGTCACATCTCAGAGCATCAGCTAAATGTGCCTGGAGCAGCTACTGGGGACTGATCAGAAGAGCACAGGACAGGTGAATTGGAGAATGACTCTCAAGGAGCTTCTAGTCTAGGCTGAGAAGAACCTAAACCAATGATTAAGATAAATGATAATTGATATTTAACATTCTGTGGGCACTCAGAGGAAGAAACAACAAATCTTTGGGAATGAAGCCTGGCCAGTTGGTAGAGAAGGTGACATATTTTGCCTGAATAGTGAAAGGTAAGAGTTCATCAGGAAAGAAAAGGAATGCAAGACACAGGCAGCAACATGGGGCTATGAGGAAGCATATACTCAGGATATGATAATGGATCACTCGTGGGTGGGAGCTGAGGTAGGAAAAATAGACTGAGGACATGTTGGGAAAAGCACTAAAAGACAAGGTAAGAATTTAGCCTAGAGTTGATAAGATGTCACTGAGAAACCTCTGGGACTTTGCACATGCTGTTTTCTGGAACCTTCTTTCCCCATGCCTCCTCTTCTTCCCTTTACCTACTGACATGTGCATATTCCACAGATCCCAGCCTCACCATTACTTCCTCCCAGAGCTTCCCTGCTCTGGAGGCCAAGTTCTCCTTGATTTCTAGGGCCACCATTTTACCATAATTCCCTATTAACTACCAGTATTCCTCTCCAAACTAAAAGCTCTGTGATTCAGAGCTTTTTCTGGCTATTCTCCACTGCACTGCTCTGCTCAGCTCCTAGCAATTAGCAAGTGCTCAAAGCATATTTGATGAAATGAATATAAAACTAAGAGTTCATATCCTCTAGCATGAGATTCACTCAACAAATATTACTATTATGTACAAAGCATGAACCAGGCCTCAGAGAATATGTGAGAAGGGGAAACATAATACGCTTTCCTGACAGAGCACATTTCAATCTCACTGGGAAAACAAATGTCACTGTGTGACACAAGTTCACAATGACAGCCACTTTTCACGTATATGTTATAAAACTGAGCGGTGCTACCAGGAGAGCCTGAAGACGTGTGGACATGTTTCTCTCTAGCACAGGATGAAATACGCAATCTTTGAGTCAGAATCATATGTTTAACAAGTAAACCTGTTTTAAAAGAAAACCTGTGACTAAGAAATGGTTGGAAGAGTTTTTGCAGATAAAACTCATCAAGTTCTTGGGCTGCCAAGGGAAAGGGTGGCAATTTGGTATCAACGAGGAGATCTTGCAATGCTATAGGGAACAGTATACTGGGTGAAGTGAGACATTTTAAAGGGAGGTCGCATTTGATGCCAAATACAGGACAAAGTACAGCACTGATAAGGGAAAGGGGATCAAAATGGTTAAAAGTCTAAAAAGTTTGGCCTATGAAGCTAGTGGAAGGATCTAGGGATGTTTGGCCTAAAACAAGAAGAGGTGGGAATAGCAAACCTTTGTCATATTGTGGAGGCTCCATAAAGATATCTGCATGTCCCTCAACCAGCTTAATAGAAGCTGATGTCTGCTACTCTGGTCTGCCCACATCCTTCTTCTGGAGGGAACTGCTGTTCTCCCATGCCCTACACTTTAGGTAAACCTGACAGCCACGTTGCCTCACTTCTGCCCAGCAACCAGGTGTATGGTCCCACCATGGTGATTAGTCAAGACAAGCGTGACTCAAGCAAAGGCTGCCAAAGTTCTTCCATGAGAAAGAGCATTTAGGTTTCTGCTCTTGCAGATTCATGGGCTAAGGATGGTTTAAGACTCATTTTTCTAACCCCAGTCGAAGACTGAATCCAATAAGAACACAGCATAGGGACAGAGAGAACAGACAGAAAGACAAGAACACAGAGAAATGTACAGAGAAGGAGAGGGAGACAGACAGAATGAGAAGGAAGAGACAGAAGAAAGAAGAAAAGGCAGACACAAGCAGGAAAGGGTGACAGAGACAGACGGAGAGAGCGAGTCTAGGTGGCATTGTTCAAACCCTACTGAGAGCCATGTCTGACGCCAGACTTTTTAGCTAACCGAACCAATCAATTTATTTTCTGTCATATGCTGCTGAAAAGATCTTACTAATATATCATTTGAGAAGCAATTTCGGTCAAAACGCTACGTTCAGAAAATTCATTGGGATATATACAGGGAAAGCCCTTTTCAAAGATTTATTTAAAATATAAATCCGTTTGAGTAAACTAAAAATATATTCACTGAAGTCTGCTTCTTGCATATAAAATGACTAGTTACAGAAGGGAGCTACTAGTTATGGTGGTTACCTCTGGGGTTTTCAGCTGTGGAAGTGCAGAGGGAAAATGGAGACCTTTTTTATGTTCTTACTTGTAAACTGATGGCATTTTTTTTTTTTTTTTTTTTTACAATGCCCAGGTATTACTGTCGTGCTTGTTTAAAACTGTGATGATTAGAAAAGAGGCTGCTGCAGGGGGTCAGGAGAAAGGTCATGACCTGGGGCGGGACCAAGGAAGATGGATGGGAGGGTCAGAGGGAAGTAGAGGGTGCTGACCCTCTAGGAGATGGTGAGGGCTCCCACCGGGGGGTGAATCCAGGGCCTCCTGTGGGAAAGCAGAGGGGACACGTTGGCCAGAAGATGTCTGTGCTCTCTGCCTTGCTCAGCCCTCAGAGGGAACTCTTAGCCTAATGTCAGAATGTTCTCAGTGACTTGAGATTGTGCTGGTCCAAGGAGCACTTTCAGTCAAAGGCTATTATGGATACTCCTACATTCAAGAAGTGTCAACATCTAGCAAAGGGAAAACTGAAGTTTAAAACTTGTATTTTAGAAGTTAGTAAGAGTGATGTCTCCCGACCCATTATCAGTTGGATAATCTAACTGATTATCCAGTCTGGCCAGTACCACTCCCAACTTGCCCCCCCCGCCCCCTGCCCATATAACTCTTGTTATTGGTTTCGTGCAATTTCATTCATAATCAATCTCTCTCTCTTTCTGTCTCTACCTGTCTCACACTTACTAACGTACACCTAGATATAAACATCTCTATATTTATTTTACAGAAGTGGAATTACTCTGAACATTGAAATCTGACACTTGTTGTTTTTTGTTTCTTCCAAATAATACACCAGTGGTCTCTTTCCAGGTCAATACACATAACTATTTCCCATGGTTTTTAGTGGCTGGATTAGAACCAGTACTCTATGACAAATACTTGGTTTTCATTCACCACAGAACCTCAGATTAAAAATAATCAACTGTACTATAATACTTTTAATGCAGCTTTCTGGTCTCCCATGACCCATACTATATGACGCATGTAGTTTAATTATGCTTCAGAAATGATTTTTAACAAGGCAATAAACTTTCATTAATAGGATTCAATTCTCAAAGCACCAGGAAACACAGTGGATGGAGCACTGCAGTTGGGAAAAAAACATTTTATAATATTAATGGAGTCCTACATCTTGCTTTAATCCAAAGGTCTGCCATCCCAGTAGAATTAAGAATCACAGTCAGCATTTTTGCCTGGGAAGCACTACCCTAGATCAGTTGTCTCCACAGACTCAGGGTAGTTCCAGAGAGGAAGACAAAACATTTTGCCAGGAGTCACATCTCACTAACACACTCACTCTGTGCTCTGGCTCAGCCCAGTCCAGCCCAGACTAACTGTCGGCTGGGAGGGACACAGAAAAACAGAAGTTAGGGCACCTGGGCGGCTCAGTGGGTTAAAGCCTCTGCCTTCAGCTCAGATCATGATCCCAGAGTCCTGGGATCGAGCCCCACGTCAGGCTCTCTTCTCTGCGGGGAGCCTCTCTCTCTCTGCCTGCCTCTCTACCTACTTGTGATCTCTGTCCGTCAAATAAATAAATTAAAAAAACAAACAAACATAAGTTAGATGATAAATAAAAGCGTACTCTTCCAGACTAAGGTGTCGTGTTGTCATGTTCAGGGTGGACCTTCCAGCACAATGAGAATATTGGTTTAGGGACAAGAGATGCTAAAGACAATTGGCAAATTTCCCAGGCTCCTTGAGGAAAACGAACCAAATGAAACCATCTGACTCCATCTTATTTATGGCACTGGAGGTTTTGATGTCCACTATCAGAGAAGGAACTGGAACCGATGGTGGCACAAAAAGAGGATTTTTAAGAGTATCTCCTCAAAAAGAGAGTGTACTGAATACTCTATTTGTTAAACAGTGTTTTCCAAATACCTAAATCAGTATTTATGTAATTACTAGTCAATTGTTAATTTCCCCATTACAAGGGGAAAAAAGAAAAGTTCCATGAGGGTAGGACCATGTCCTTATTCATATCCTTGCACTTTTTCCCCTCAGGGAAGATATTCCACATATGAGTGGGATATAAGAAAGAAAAGAAAAGAAAACAAAACAAAACAAAAAAGCAAAAACCCCTAAGACTCTTAAATACAGAGAACAAATAGGGAGTTGCCAGAGGGGAAGTGGGGGGCAGAGATGGGTGAAACAGACAAAGAAGAATAAGGGGTACAAACTTCCAGTTACAAAATGAATAAATCACAGAGATGAAAAGTACGGCACAGGGAATATAGTCAATAAGATTGTAATAACATGTAATAACATGACAGATGGTCACTACACTTATCACGGTGAGCTTTAAATAATACACAGAATTGTTGAAGCACTGTGTGTATACCTGAAAGTACTATAACATGGCACATTAATTATACTTCAATAAAAAAGTATACATGCAAAAAAATTAGAGAATCGATTTATATCACAATTGCACTAAATTTTACAAAGCAGAACTGGTTTGATGGGGTCAGAGACAGCTTCTGGAAGGAGGAAAGGATTGAGCTAAAATCTGAAAAACAGGCAGGAAAGGAGGGGACAAAGGAGCTTTCCAGGCAGAGGGTGGAGCTAAGGTCCTGGGATGGCTGAGCACAGAGCACTGGAGAGAGAAAGGGGGCCAAGACAGCTTGCAGCCCAGAGAGTGAGACCGGTGAAGGGCATCAAGTGAGGCTCGGGACAGAGAAGGAGACAGATGGCACAAAACCCTACAGGCCAAGGAGTCTGGTCTTGATCCTCAGTCTGATGACAGCCATTGAAGGGTTTCAGGCAAAGAAGCAACAAGATCAGAGTTGCATGGTTGACTCTGGCAATGAGCTCTTACAAGGTATGAGCAGATTGGAGGAGGATAAAGTAGATGTGGGGAGAACAATTAGGAGGTTGCAGAGGTGGCTTATGCAAGAGATGACATTAGTTTGCACTAGGATAATAAAGATGGGGAGAAACAGAGTTGGATCTGTTTAGGAAGGAAAATCAGTAGGTCTTACTATTTAAATGCAGGTGATAAGGAAAGACCACATTAAGAACAACCAACTGATTCCTGGATGATGCATCTGCTGGAGAAGCTATTCCCTGAAGAGGTCCAAGTTCCATAAGAAGGATCATGAGGTACACAGACAGTTGCAGGAAACTGAAATTAATATCCACTAGCATTGTCGACGGTGCCTAGCCAGGCCGGTGCTATGCCTTCGGGGGACTATCTCACTTAATCCTAACTGCAATTCTGTAAAATAGATGCTATTGCCCCCATTTTTAGAGATGAGAAAACTGAGACTCAGAAAAGCTTAATAACTCACCACCATTCTTAGAGCTGAACATTGGCAGAGCGGGGATTTGAACCCGTATCTCTTCAGTCCTACAGCAGATGGTTCTTAACGACCAGCCCATCCTGCTTCATGACAGCTCCCTCGTACTCCTGACAGTTAATCTGGAACTCTGAAGCCAAATCTCCCTAGGGAACCTTCAGTCCTTCCCTCAGGACTGCTCAGAGTAAATTTTCCGTATCGGGGAGATGATTCTTCACGCACGCCCCCAATTCTTCACTCCCTATTCAGCTCCTTTTCTTCCCCTTGCTTTTGCCCCAAACTGAAGGTTACTTCCTGGTGCCACGATCCCCCCAGCTTCGCCTTCTCCAAGTTCCTGTAACACTTCCCGTCTTGGCACTCATTTTGGCAATGATCACATGCAGGCTAGCCTGTAAGATTTCCATGCATTTTCTACTCCTGGGCATTTCATTTCTTTTCATGCTGATTTCCACGTAGAGAGTGACTGTCCTCAAGTCTTTCATGGACTGAAGTCAGATTGTTGTAAATAAGCTGATAAACACAAATTTCAAACCATGAGAGGCTATGGGTCTGGCTGCCAGCCAGCAGCCAGATTTACCAACGTCACTGTCCACGGCTAGAGAGTTTCATCATATGCGCGTTTAACTTCAGCACATTCAACTATGTGTTCTTGGTAGATCAAGAGAGAGAAAGAACTCACATAATTTAATCAGAGCTGGCCATTACACTCCCCTTCCAATCAATAAGCACGTGTCCCATGGGATAGGAGATGAATCCGGTGTTCCTGCAGCTGCTTTCAGGCCCTCAGGACCTTCCCCAGAGTGAGTAATTCCCTGGACAGACTCTGATTTTCGTGTTTAAAGACACATATTTTGGATACATCATAATCTCTAATTTTAGTCAACTGCTTTTCCTATCACCCAATTAAAGATACAGCGACCTATCCCTAGACTGGAAGAAAAACTGGGTTTCTTGGACTCTTCCAGAGACAGGAAAAGTTTGTTCCTGCTCATTCTGATAACATGTGACTCGCACACCACACCTTCTTTTGGGAGATACTCCTAAGATACAGATACCATGGTGGTGGCCTATGATCCTAGAATCATCTGAGTTTTAAATTGCATTCTGCTTTTACTACTGAATACAAACATGCAGGAACTAATACAACTGACAAATGTATATCTCAAACAAATAAGGCAAAGATGGAAATCATTAGGCCTCCTGAAGTCAAATGTGAAGAAAAAGAACAAAATCTGCATGCTAGCCCCTCATCCCCCAAACAAGCAAATATTCGAGATTTTATAATTAACTTTCTGGAAAGACTCCCCAAGTTGCATGCACATAAAATCATAATACAGACACGTTTTGGGGGAGGAGGTAATGTTTAAACATGAGACTATCCTTCTGAACCAGCCCTGCTACCTACAGGGCTGGTGTATTGATTCTTACTCCCTCCGAGTTTTGATCACACCATCAGTATAAAATGTAGAGCTCTAGGATGGGTCTGACTTCCACACATTAGCCACCTGTCACTGTCTAGATTGCGAGCTTCCCTGAAGGCAGGTTCTAAGACTTTCAAATCTCTGTGTCTGCAGGACCTGAGAAAGGGCCTGACTGAAATGGAGCCCTCTGTAGAGACTGGAGGGTGGGGGAACCCATGAGTATCCAGATTTATCTCTCTGAGATTCATCCCTTCTAATGAACTAGGGAAGAAAGAAAGGTGTGGGCCAATAGCCATCAGGTCCTTGCCCCCAGCATGGAGCTCTGCTGTGCCCATTGCTCTGCCCTTACCGATCCAGAGAAATGCAGCACAGGTGAAAAATTGATGCCGTCGTGAGCAGGACATCTAGAGATGTCCGGACGAGGCAAAACATCTCCCCATAAATCCAGATGTCTTGAACCAGCTCAATGGCACCGAAGGGCATCACCAGCACCGAAACCAGCAGATCCACGAAGGCGAGAGAGACAATGAAATAATTGGTTTTTATCTTCCTGTGAGTAAAAGCAGGGGGAGGGACAAAGGAAAAGAGGGGAGAAAGGAGCACAGAGGGGGAAAAAAAAGGAGAGGGAAACAAAGAAGGGAGCGAGACAAAGGGGGAAAAAGTCAACTGTGCAATGCATTCTGTTAGATTCCCTTTCCTTCCTGTCACATGGCATGCACGGTCCAACCACCCGACTTTTCCAGACCCTCTTGCCCTCTTGCACCCAAATCCCTCCATCTTCTTCCCTGAGGCCACACAGGCTTGATTTGAGCTCCCCCATGCATGGAACCCTTCCTGAGGGCCTAAGGAGGAGAAGACTGTCCTCTCTCCCCACCTGCCCTTCCCTTTAGGCCATGGCTTGGTTATTCTCAGGGGACCCTCCCAAAGGGCCTTCCTCACAAACTGTCAAATTCCACTGTATTCCACTCTGAGCCTGACTACTGTGTGCCTTGCGTTTGTGACACTGGTCAGAATCGTGCTTTTACACTTTCTTGGCATCATCCCTGGATTCGTGCATGCCTTGCTTAGAAAGGAAGGCCACAGGTCAGGCAGGACCACATCTTTTATGTCCCTTTATGGCCTGGAGGCTCTCGATCCAGACTGAAGCCTAGAATCACCTGGTGAATTTTTATAAATATCAATGTCCACGTCTCTCCCCAGATCACTTAGTTCAGAGACTTTGGGTGATTAGCCCACCCATGCACCAACACCCAAGGGTTTCAATTAGCAATAATCGCGCCTCGGATAAACCTCATTGGCTACGATACTGCCACTGCGCAAAGCTCACCCAAGGGTTTCAGATAAAATAGAGGACTCCTAGTCAAATTTCAATTTCAAATAATAATGAATAACTACTTAATATAAGTATGTTCCAAATACTACATGGGACATACTTATACTACACATTAGCAATTTTCAAAAGGTCTTCAAGTGATTTTAATTGCAGTTGGGTTGAGACTCATGAAGTGGAAAGAGCAAAAGACACAGGTTTAAGATTAGTCACTGCGCAGCCACCTCTTTTCTGAACCACTGATAAACCAGGGAGGTTAGATTAGATATGAGGTGTATATATACACCTCATATCTAATATATATGTGTGTGTGTGTGTGTGTGTGTGTGTGTATCTCACACCTATTACCAACCCCCTGCCAAAACCCTAAGTTGAACACAGGAAAAAAGATGGGACAGAAATTATCATAAGCGCTTACACTGGTTATGTTAGTCATGGGGAATTATGTGTCATCTATTTCCTGCTCTATTTCACAATATCATTTCCCTTTCATAATTATAATTGTAATGGTATTCATAGGTCAAATCCCAACTGTCCAGGGAGAGCCTAGCCTAGAACTCTACCCTGATTTCCTCCTGAGGTGTCCTCCTGCTACTCACCTGAGCTGCCTGTCCCTGCACACAGCCACCATCACCAGCAGGTTCCCCAAGATGGCCATCAGGATAACCGCTGACAGAAACGTGAGCAGCACGACCTTCTCCACTGACCCAAAACCCTCCTTGGAACTGAAAGACACATATGCACGGACACACACACACACACACACACACACACACACACACAGAATTAAAGGAAACTCTGAGACACTGGAAAGAAAATCTTTTCCCTCATTTATCTTCAGGAAGGTAACTTTAACTGAGCAGCTGTAATACACATTTATTGTGTACCCCTTGTATGCCAATGTCTGTAACTGTCAGTTTACATGTTATACTAGTTAACTCCTCCATTAAGTGGAGGAGGCTCAGAGAGGGGAATTAACTACCCTGAAACTGCACAGTTATTCCCCATCAGAGTGCGTGTGACTTTCCTTCAGATCACTTACTTCAGTTGTGCTCGGAAGTGTATTTTGTTGATTTCTTCCCCAGCTAGAGTGTAAGCTCCATGAGGCAGAGCCCTTGTCTGTGTGATCCACTGATCAATTCAATTACAATGTATCACTCACATTTGTCAGATGAAGGAAAGATGGCATTGGATGAATGAACGACAGTAACTTGGACCAGGGTCTGCGTGAATACAAGGGCCACCCCGTCTCCAGAACCCTGTCCCTGTCCATGTAGAAGCTGCTGTGTATAGGCGGCCTGTCCAAGGGAGAGGTCATGGCTTGAAGATTATTCTCACAAAGTTGACCTGAATAAACAGATCTCTGATTCTGGGAAATCCATTGCAAAGACAGCAGCCAATCAATATGCCCAGGGGTTCCTTTCACTGCCCTGAATCCTATTTCTTTTGGTGCCCAACATCATAGCTCAAATCTGTGTTCTTGTCAATTTCAGCATCTGAGTTGGTCCTATAAACCCTGCCCTCCAGCGTAAACTCAGCATTTTTTTTTAAATTTTTAATTTTTTATTTCTTTTCAGCGTAACAGTATTCATTGTTTTTGCACCACACCCAGTGCTCCATGCAATCCATGCCCTCTCCAATACCCACCACCTGGTTCCCCCAACCTCCCACCCCCCGCCCCTTCAAAACCCTCAGATTGTTTTTCAGAGTCCAAAGTCTCTCATGGTTCACCTCCCCTTCCAATTTCCCTCAAGTCCCTTCTCCTCTCCATCTCCCCTTGTCCTCCATGCTATTTGTTATGCTCCACAAATAAGTGAAACCATATGATAATTGACTCTCTCTGCTTGACTTATTTCACTCAGCATAATCTCTTCCAGTCCCGTCCATGTTGCTACAAAAGTTGGGTATTCATCATTTCTGATTGAGGCATAATACTCCATAGTGTATATGGACCACATATACTTCCTTATCCATTCATCCGTTTTTATTAATTTGGAAGCAAGTGTCCCCAATAATGAAAGCACAAAATCTGCAGGTTATTAAGAAGCTATAAGAAAAAGGTTTACTTTTTTAGTTTTATTTTATTTTTTCAGTGTTCCAAGTTTCACTGTTTATACACCACATCCAGTGTTCCATGTAATATATGCCCTCCTTAATACCCACTACCAGGATCACCCATCTCCCCACACCCCCCTCCAAAACCCTCAGTTTGTTTCTCAGAGTCCACAGTCCCTCATGGTTTGTCTTCCCCTCCAATTTCGCCTAATTCACTTTTCCTTTCCTTCTCCTAATGTCTTCCATGTTATTCCTTATGCTCTACAAGTAAGTAAAACCATATGATAATTGATTTTTTTCTGCTTGACTTATTTCACTCAAAAAATGGGCAGAAGACATGAACAGACACTTCTCCAAAGAAGACATACAAATGGCCATCAGACACATGAAAAAATGTTTATCGTTATTAACCATCAGGGAGATTCAAATCAAAACCACATTGAGATACCACCTTTCACCAATTAGAATGGCCAAAATCAACAAGACAGGAAACAACAAGTGTTGGAGAGGATGTGGAGAAAGGAGAACCCTCTTACACTCTTGGTGGGAATTCAAGTTGGTGCAGCTACTTTGGAAAACAGTGTGGAGATTGCTTAAGAAATTAAAACTAGAGCTACCCTATAACCCTGCAATTGCACTATTGGGTATTTACCCCAAAGATACAGATGTAGTGAAAAGAAAGGCCCTATGCACCCCAATGTTCATAGCAGCAATGGCCACGGTCACCAAACTGTGGAAAGAGCCAAGATGCCCTTCAAGAGATGAATGGATAAAGAAGATACGGTCCATATATACAACGGATTATTACGTCTCCATCAGAAAGGATAAATACCCAACTTTTATAAAAGTTTTGTTTTTAATAGAGTAGTAATGAAATTTTCTTCTTTAATGAAGTTTCAAAAGGATCTCAAAACTTCCAGACCCAAACCCTACATTATAATATGGAGAAATTGAGGCCAAGAGGTGAGAACTGAACTGTCAACATATATTACTGTCTGGTTTGGGAGAAGCTGCTTGTCCTGTGAGCCCCCCAATGGAAACACAGGGTCCCAAGATACAAGAAACAGCTATCTTTACTGAGCTACTTCGAATGAAAACCAAGATGTGCTGGCCCCAGATAGCAGCAGCCCACCAAGTTCCAGTTCTGGCCCCATGCAAATTTTTTTCCATTAGGCATGGAAGACAAGGGGCCAATTGGAATAAGGACCCAGCATTGCAGTGGTTGGAAAACCAGCAACTTCCTCCACTCTGCTGACAAGTGTTTTGATTGACTGATTGAAGTTGTTATGGCTAAGGGTTCAGGAAAAGAAATTCAACCTATGTTCATCCAAATCACTCTTCCATACTTAAGTTCCAACTACCATGTTAACAAATATTGGACAGGGAAGATTTAATTCAGGAGGAAAAGGCTTCAAGAGAGTGATATGGCTACCCCGAACTAATCTGATCTTAGACCATGTGAATGCAGGTGAAGTGTCTATCAAAGGAGGTGTCAGTGGTTTTTCTCCTTGTCCTTCTCTGAGGCTCTGACTGAGAGCCCTTTTGAAACATGCCCGGCACCCCCTCCCCGCCTCACCCTCACTCAGAGTCTCTGTACTTGCTGTGCCTTCCTCCTGGAATGCTTCTTCAGTGGCTGCCTTATTCTTGTCCTTCAGGTCTCAGAGTAAAATTAATCCCTATTTAATGTGCCACAGCCAACAAACATTGTGCATTTTCTTTATAGTATTTGTTATCTGAAATGACTTCTGTTGTTGATTATTGTCTCTGTCTCACTCCCACAGAATGACTTTGGTTCTCTTTTCACCACAATTCCCAGACCCTAGCACGGTGTCTAATCTGCAAATTGTGTGTACAGGTATGGGTAGTACACGGGAAGTACTCAATTATTTCCTAATTTAGTGAAAGAAAGACAATGTATTCATAACAGTGAAGTTTATTTGTCAACGTCTTTGAAGACTGGCTGTAGGTATAAAGGTTTTATCTAGAGAAGAGAAGACCAGCAGAGAAGACACAGAAGCCATTTTTAACTAACTGAAGCCCTGTCATTTGAAATAAGAGTAGATTTATGCATTCATTCATTCCACACTATTTTCTGACACCTACTCTCATTAGTCTTTGTTGTTTATCTTCTAGAAGCAGAGATATGCAAAACAGAGAACAGACAATGAACAGATAAATGAGAAACTATGTGAAGTATCAGCCAGCGATACATACTATGGTAAAAAATCTAGGAGGGAGTGGAGGACAGGACTCCCAGAGCGGGAGGAAAGGCTGGCTATTTAATAGGAGTCATCTGAGAAGGCTCTGTGATAGGGTTGTAGCAACTGATGTCCTGCAGGCTACGGAACTAAGTGGGACCAATGGTCGGGCTGGAAGCAGTGATTCTCGACTTTGGCTACACATTAAGACAAATACCTTATGATTTCACTCACACGTGGAATTTAAGAGACAAAACATAGGGGAAGGGAAGGAGAAAGAAAATAAGATAAAAACAGAGAGGGAGGAAAACCAGAAGAGACTCCTAACTCTAGAGAACAAACTGAGGGATGCTGGAGGGGAGTAGGCAGGGTGATGGGGTAATTGGATGATGGGCATTGAGGAGGGCCACTTGATACAATGAGCACTGGGTGTTATGTGCAACTGATGAATCACTAAATTCCACCCCTGAAACTAAGAACACACTATATGTTAATTATAAATGAATTTAAATAAGACATTTTTTAAATCACCTATGGAGCCTTCACAAATGCTGATGTATGAGCTCTAATCTCAAAGACATGGATTTAATTGGTCTGGGTTTTGCAGCCTAAATATTGGAATTTTTAAAAGCTCTCAAGTGATTCTGATGGGCAACCAAGGTTGAGAGTCACTGCTAGAGAAAGGTAAGATTTAGTAACAAATAGTAAGAATTTTCTACAACTAGAGGATGGTCTGCAACATTCTCCTGGTCTTGTTTTGAACTCGCCACCTCGGGAGGGAAATGTGTAAGAATACCTTGATGTCAATAAGCTACTACTTCACACCCATTACGATGGCTATTATAAAAATAAAATTGAGAAATGACCAGTGTTGATAACCACGTGGATTCTGTGGAGTTATGTGTATTTTATCACACAAAAAAAGGTTACACTGATGACCACATACCAGGATATTGTATAAGCCTCCTGTGTTAGAGGCAGGTCGAACTGGTTGATCTTTGGTTGCTTTCTTGTCTATGGAAAATGATCTGAACATACTCTTAGAGCATGGATTCTTCATCAACCACACCCTCATCATTAGAACCAACTCCCCTGTACTGCCTTTCCTCTTATAGGAGAAAAAGCCAGATTGAAGATATGTGGTGAACACCTCTGGCACCAGAGAATTTCATTTCAAATCAAAAGGGTATGTCGGGGTCAGAGAATCCCAAGTTCTGTGTTATGGTTCGTTTGTGGCCTCCAATTAGGAGCTTAAACTTTAAACTGTGAGTGACAAGCAAAATTTAAATCATGGAAGGAGCTTTTCTAATTAAACAGAACTGTCCACTGAACTAAATGTAAGTCCAGTAAGGATAATTAAAAAATAAATCAGGAACTACTTCAGCAAAATCCAAGTTAGATCTTTGGGTTACCTCTGACAGCCTTCAACCACTCGGTCAACCGTGACCAGGCAGTCCTCCTCTGACCAAAGAGCTGTTCACTCCACTAAACTTGTTCTTGGATAGCTGTTCTTACAAGAAATTTTCCTTTCTCTTCTTTTTAAAATATTTATTTATTTTGGTGGGGGGAGGGCCAGAGGGAGAGGCAAAAGAGAATCTCAAGCAGACTCCCTGCTGAGTGCAGAGCCCAACTCAGGGCTCGATCCCATGACCCTGAGATCATAATCTGAGCTGAAACCAAGAGTCAGATGCTTGACCCAGCTGTGCACTCAGCCATCCCTCCTTTCTCTTCTTCTTTGCTTTTTTCAGTGATCTCTTGATCTATTAATAAAGAAACCACAAACTTGTTAGCTCTGTGTACCATTTTCTCTGTTCTTAATAGAAGAAAATGTATGACAATAATTCTGGTTAAATTTCCACATAAGTTAGTGTATGTGAAAATGGATTATAAATGACAAAGTCTAATATAAATAAGTAATCATTGCTATTAATATCAGAACTCCATATGGGGACAATAGTTAAGAAAGTTTTAGGTTTGTAACCTCATCCAGAACCATTGTTTTCAAGGTCATACACATGCAGAATACACTTTCTTAGGAGTCAAGAACACTTTTCTCTTTTTTGGCACCGGCCATGTTAATAACAGCTATGTAACTTCAAAGAAGTCACTAACCTTCTCTGAGCCTTAGTTTCTTCATGGATCAATTGAGAAAGTTAGTTTAAATCTCTCATTTATCAAATATGTATTGATTGCCAAGCATTGTGCTAAGCACTGGGATACCACAGTACAGAAGGTGACCAAGACTCTCCCTTCACAGAGTTTACATTATTAATGGACAAAGACAATAAGCAAATGCATAGCTAAAGAAATATAATCAGTGATCAGTACTTCAAAGTGACCCTCTCAAACTTTAATGTTCCCGTGAATCTACTGGGGATCTTGTTAAAATGCAATTCTGATTCTTTTGGTCTGGGATGGGAACTGGGGTTCTGCATTTCCCACAAGCACACAAGAGCATCCAGGGTGCCCATGCTGTTGGTTCATGACTCATACTTGGGGTCATAAAGCTATCACGGGCATTGACAGGATAGTGGATAGAGAACAACTCAATCAGAGGGAAACTCTAGGTAATCAGGGAACATGGGAAGTGACACTCAGCTGAATTCTGATACATGTGGAGAATCCATGAGTTAGAGGGAGTCAGGAGAAGAGCATGTGCAAAGGTCCTAAGACAGAAAAGACATTTTGTATTCACTATCTTGGGAAGGGAGTGAGCAAGGAATAAAGAATCTGGGGTAAGCTCTGAAAAGTAGCCAGAAGCCAGGTCCCTCGGGCTTTGAACACAAAGATTAGAAGTTTATCTTCTATCAGATAATAAAAGAGAATGCAATGAAGTGAATTATGCAGAAAAGTGGCCCTGGGGATGCAAATGTGAGAGAAAGAAAATAAGCCTGTAAGGGGCCCTTGCCTGAGTTCAGGTAAGTGAGGACAGTGGCTTGGAGTAGGGTTGTGGCTATGGGTGGAATAAAGCTACATTTGGGAAGTCAAGGGATAGGTAAAAACAACAGATCCTTGGATGGATAAGAAGAAGAAATGGAAGTTCCATTTCTGAATTGCTTATCTGAGTAATGAGATAGAAATTTCATGAGATGGGAAAAACATGTTGTGTGAGATACCTATAAGACATTTAAGTGAAGGGATGCCTGGCAGGCTCAGTTGAAAGAGCATATGACTCTTGATCTCGGAGCTCATGAGTTCAAGCCCCACACTGGGTATACTAAAAATTAACTAAAAAATTGTTTTTAAAAGACATTCAGGTGAAGATGTCAAAGACACAATTGGATATTTGTGTCAAGATTTCAGAAGGGGTGGCTGGGAAGGAGATATACTTAGGATTTCCAGCATTCTATGGGATTTAGATCCTGGGGGAGGGATGCCATCATCCAACAAGAGGGCCAGCGGCTTGATGGACTCTAATACTAAGTCATGCCAGAGAGAAGGAGGAACCAGAAGAGGAGAATGAGAAAAAATGCCCAGAGATGTGTGAGGAACATCAGGTCAGGGTGATAATGTGGAAGCCAAGAGTGAAGAAAATGTCAAGTGGGGTGGGGAGCATTCCTTGATAGCTCCCCAGAAAAACCACAGGACCACTTCTGGGAATGAGGAGAGACCAAGAGACAGGGTGACTAGAGCAGTTCTTCTTTTTCTTTTGATGTATTGAATTGTGCAATAAAATTATATCTGATCAGCAGGCTCCAGCCTTGGACCAATGATCTTTGGAGAATGTGTCTCCTCTTCCAGTCCTGGTAAGTCCCAGTCACATGGGAAGCATCTTCCCCCAAAACACATCCACACGGGATCCCAGGCAGCTCAAAATACTCCCTATCCAAGGCTTCATTCACCCATCCTGTTCACCACTGAATGGTCCTCTGAAAGAACTGCAGGTAAATTAGAAACGACAGTATTTATTTTCTTGCCAATCAACAGTCGGCACAAAGGATGCTAAGGTACTCTGACTTAAAAGAGAGACCCGGACTAAAATTGGATTGTTTTTCTAGTGTGGGTTTTATCAACCTTAAATATAAGGTCCCTGGTGTTTTCAAGAAAGATGAAAGATTGGGTATTGACCAAGGCAACCTTAACTTTCTGCTCAGCTTGACTAGACTTTAGACAGACTTCTCTGTACTCTAGATTCTGGCCTCCCTTTTCTTAGAGTATTTGCCTTATTTTTTTTAACTGGAATACAGTTGACATACAATATTATAGTAGTCTTAGGTGCACCACATCGTGCTTCAACATTTATGTATTATATATAATTACGAAATGCTCACCACCATAAGTGTAGTTACAATCTATTACCATATAAAATTCGTGCAATATTGTTGACTATATTCCTTATGCTGTACTTTACATCCCTGTGACTTATTTTTAATTAGAACTTTGTACGTGTTAAACCTCTTCACTTATTTCAGCCCCTCCCCCTCCCACTACTCTGGCAACCACCATTTTTTTTTCTTTGTACTTAGGAGTCTGCTTCTGATTTAGATTTTTTATTCATTTATTTTGTATTTCAGATTCCACACACAAATCATATGGCATTTGCCTTTCTCTGTCTGACTTATTTCACTTAGCATAATACCTTCTAGGTCCATCCATGTTATCGCAAATGGCAACGTTCTTTTTTATGGCTGGGTAATATTCCATGGTTTATACACGCCACATCTTCTTTGTCCACTCACTTGTCCATGGACACAGAGTGCTCCCATATATTGGCTATTGTAAATAAGGGTGCAATAAACATAGAGGTACACGTATCTGTTCAAATTAGTTCATTTTCTTTGGGTAAATACCCAGGAGTGGAATTAATGGATCGTATGGTATTTTTACGAGGATCCTCCATACTGTTTAGCATAGTGGCTGCACTAATTTACATTCCCACCAAGAGTATACAAAGGTTCCCTCTTCTCTACAAGCTCCCCAGCACTTGTTATTTCTTGTCTTTTTTGATGCTAGCCATTCTGACAGGTAAGATCTTAGAGCATTTAGTTTAGGAACCTTGTAATTGTAAATTCTTTCTCTGGCCTCTGGGATAGAAATATTTTTAAAAGGCTTTTTCTAGTTTTACAAGCTAGAACTGTCTTTCTCATGGACCTAGCAGCCATCCCTTTGAAATGTTATCATTAAGGAAGACAGAGCTCCTACACCTCCCAGTTTCTGTGGGAGGGTAGGAGCCTAACTTCCATGGACACATTGCTCCGAATTGTAAAACTACCTCCTGTTTTCCTTTGGGTAAGGCCAGATAGCAAACACAGATGGCCTGTGAGCCCCATCCCCACTTGATTCCTGGAAACCTCTCCTGTCCTCTGTTAGAGCGAAATTGAGTTCAGACTGCATTCTGGTTTCTCTCTCCAACAGCAACAGCCTTGAAAAAGTCATCCTTATCTGTTTAATTTTGCCCAGTGCAATTTTTGCTTTGACAGTATGCATCACTTTTACAGCTAATTATGTCGTGTCGTGTGTGTATACGGTCTTCATTACCTCTATTAGTTGCCATGAACAAAACCCACGACAGAGACGCCTGGGTGGCTCAGTTGGTTGGACGACTGCCTTCGGCTCAGGTCATGATCCCGGGCTGCCGGGATCGAGTCCCACGTTGGGCTCCCAGCTCCATGGGGAGTCTGCTTCTCCCTCTGACCTTCTCCTCGCTCATGCTCTCTCTCACTGTCTCTCTCTCAAATAAATAAATAAAATCTTAAAAAAAAAAAAAACCCACGACAGAGCACATACAGGAAGCTTAAGCTCAGATAATGTTTGTGTTGGTAATATTTCTTACGTAAATTAATTTTTAAATGCCTTTTTAGGTAAAGTAGAAATAGTAGAGCCCATAGGAATGTTACCTCTTTTCCTCTGTACCAATAACTTCAGAAATATTGTAACTGTAACATTTTTAAAGCATGCGTCATTTCCTGGGACGCCTGGGTGGCTCAGTCGATTAAGCGTCTGCCTTTAGCTCAGGTCATGATCCCGGGGTCCTGGGATAGAGTTCTGTATCAGGCTCCTTGCTCAGTAGGGAGCCTTGTTTCTCCCTCTCCCTCTCCCGCCTCTTGCGCGCTCTCTCTCTAACAAAAAAATAAAAACTTTAAAAAAAGCATACATAATCTCCTTTAAATATATGCACTTATTTTCTGGGTTTCTTGACAGCCTAATGTAAAAACAATGGCCAGACCCTATAAAACAATAAAACTCCAAATGGCACTATGTGCCGCAACCAGTGCAAGGTCAGGCCTTACTCAGTGACGGCCAACCTCTGTATGTTTCTTGAGGGGAAAGACACATATGCCCACAGAAAGACAAATATGCCCCCCAAACCGATTACATGAGAGGCTCCCCTTCTTGTCAGCTCACCTCTTGCTTCTCTGTGCCAAAAACGTCCAATCAGAGAATGGCTAAAGCCCTATTGTTTTCACTATAAGCTTTTCTGCTCTCATGCCTGAGTCCTTGCAAACTGCACATGATGATGGCTGGCCCCCAAACCCCCTTGCTGTAGCCTCTGTGGAATGCCCCTGTTCCCATTCCTGTGGTCTTCATTTATTCCCATGTTCTAGGTGTGTTCTAGGTGTTCCGTGGACTTAGAATACTATTATTTTTTAATACTCTGGCATACTATTATTTTTGAATATTTGCTTTATGTTACTTTGGGTTCTTAATGGTAAGTTTTCGGGCCTTCCAGCTAGATTTTTTTAAGTATTTTTTTTCCTTAAAAAAACTTTTTTTTTTAAACAGAAAGACTAAATAGGATAATTCGTATAAAACTGTTTCATCATAAAAGCATCAGAGCATGGTGCTCCAAAATCACTGGGGAGTATCAAAGCTTGGTTAAAACAGAGATTGCTGGGTCCACCTGCACAATTTCTAATTCAGTACCTCTGGAGTGGGGCCCCAAATACGCCTTTCTAACAAGTTCCTGGGTAATGCTGATGCTGTAGGATCTGGGGACCACATTTTGGAGAACCATTGACCTCGAACCTGCCCTCATTTCTCTATTGCAAGTTACTTTGTTTTCTCCTAGATGTGGAACTTCCTGCATGCAAGTGGGGAAATTCGGACATTGATTTATTGAGCACCTACTCTATGGCAAACAGCGCACTAAGGAGGTTTTCGATGCTGCCTCACTTTATCCTCACAGTCACGATGTAATCTACTATCATGCTGTCCTTTGTTGCAAGAGACTGGTGCTCAGGTAGTCGGGAAACTTAAGTTCCTAAAGCTCTCAAGTGGTGTGCATGGGACTTAACCCTACACACTCGGATTGCAACCCAGTGCTCTTCCCACCAGATTTTAAACATGCTCACTGAAAATTGAATAAAATTCCTTAAAAAAAAACAAACTGCTAAAGTTTCACTTTTTGTCTACAAACTTAATATCCAATGTGATGATGACGACCACTAATGCACCTTATGAAAATATGCTGGCTATAGAAAATGGTAGAGATAGAAAAATCTTTCCCAGAAGATTATGCAAAATGGAGTTCAATGCAATTCAAAAAAAAGCCAAAAACCAAAAATCAAAAAAACAAAACAACCAGCCGAACAAAAACCCCTCCTTTTGTTTTTGAAGACCCTACAGAGGGGGGTGGGAGGGCGGGGGGGGGGTGGTTCATGCTCAGCTGATGAAGGTCAGGTATTTTTCAAATGCAAACCTGTGGAGGAAAATTCTAGTAGCAAGCTTTTAATAGGCTCTTCGAGGTCCTCAAAGATCACACATGTGGGCCATAAGAAAAACTTCAAAGCCTTAAGAGGCTCTGTCTGTATAGAGTATAATGGGAGTTCAAAGCTGCAAGGAATACAAAGGCTATCAGGATCAAAGACGCCCCCCCCCCCCCGCCCCGCTCGAGGCCAGGCCTGAATGCAAAGCCAGGCCAGGACTGAGGTGACCAGGTAAGACCTTCATTTGGGAAGAATCTCACTGCTGCACAGTGTGTTAACTATGGGGGCTTCCATCCATTTAGGAACTATCATGCTAAATGCCAGTGCCAGTAAATTAAACCCGAGAGGTGAGTCTTGCTCTGAGAAAATCCATTCTCCCAAAACTGGAACTGAGAAAACAGCTGAAGATATATAGATATATATATAGATATATATCTATATATATATATATGTATTTTTTTTTCTTTGCAATTTTTTTTAATCTATATGCAAATTCAGTGTAGGGTCTCTGGTCTATTTTGCAAACACCCCTTTGCCCACAGTTGCTGAGGGTCCCTAATGGACCTGATTTCCAAAGGAAGAACACAAGTGGCATGTGTTCAGTATTTGGCTGATCATTCCCTTGAAATTATTATTGTGGTTATAAGAAATCCAGCCCAAGAGGGAAATAAAAATGTGGGCCACATGAGGCCTCTCCCCTGTAGTCAATCATTTACCATGTGGATAAGGGCTCAAGGAAAAGCGGAATTTCCCATCGTCTGATAACAAGCTGCTCCCCATCGCCCAGCTATAGTTGGCCCCCGTCACTGGGCTCTGCTGCTAATGAAGCCCGCTCTGCATATTTTGCCAGGGTCCAGGCTTGCAGTTGCTCAGTGTTCTGATTTCTCACCTACCTCTGCTCTGACAGTGTAAAACTTTTCTGCTCAAAATGAAAGAAGAAACCGCTTGGTGTTGCTCTACTATAGGGACAGCCGTGTAATGGCTGGTGGGCCAAATCCAGCCCTCTGCCTGTATTCACAAATAAAATTTCATTGGAACACAGTCACACTCAATCATGGGTGCATTTTCTATGGCTGCTTTCCACAACAAAGGCAGAGTTGGGTGGCTCAGTGGGTTAAAGCCTCTGCCTTCGGCTCAGATCATGGTCTCAGGGTCCTGGGATCCAGCCCGGCATTGGGCTCTCTGATCAACAGGGAGCCTGCTTCCTCCTCTCTTTCTGCCTGCCTCTCTGCTTGCTTGTGATCTCTGTCAAATAAATAAATAAAATCTTGGAAAAAAAAAAAAAAAAGGCAGAGTTGAGGAATTATGACAGAGACTGTGTGGACTGCCAAAGCTGAAATGACTTATTCTGACCCTTTCTGAAATGAGTTTGATGACCCCTGCTATTCTCGAACCCCAAACGAGGCTGGCCTAAAGAAGAATATGGTATGGAGACCCTAGGATCTATGAGAACCTATTAAAAGAAACCTTTTTCACTGGGAGTCATTCATTCCTCTGGATTTTTTCACTAAGTGGAAAGAGGCATTATTCCACTTGACCACGCCAGAAACCAGGCATCTGACTCCACTTCTCCTCCTTGACCTAAGCCACTACCTACTTTGAGTAGCTCTTAAAACTCCTTTCTCCTCTCCAGTCCGCCCTCAACACCCTAATGAAGGCCCTCCTGTTATCTTTGCAGAGACTACTGCAACCACTTGTGTCCCACTGCCTGCTGTGCCTTCAGTTACAGGTCTATAATTGAACTCTTCATGGTCCTCCCATCAACCCTGCTTCCCATCTCAAGAAGCAGGCTATTTTCCCATTGCTTGGGCCCCTTAATCTTAGAGTAATTCTCAGTAAGCCTCCTTTTCTCATATATCACACACATCAGCAAACCATGTAGCTCTACCTTAAAAATGTCTCCAACTTTGGACCCTTTCCTTGCTCGTTAACCTATTACCACCTTGGTTTCAACCACAACACGCCTCACCTGGGTGATGGCAAAGGCCTCCCAACTGGTGTTCCTGCTTCCCCTATTTTCTGTACACAATCCACTCTTCACCCAGTAGACAGAGTGAGCTTCGAAAAATGTTTCGGTTGGAATGTGTCACTTCCCTAATCACCACCCTCGAGATGGCTTTCATGACACTCGCAGTATTACCCCCAACACTTGCATGGCCTACATGTCTCCACAAAGCTGGCTCTTGGCTGTTCTATGGTCTCCACCTTTACCCCATTCTCCTTTTCTCATGCTGCTCCTGCTGTAAAGGCTTCCTCATTATACCCAAAAGGAGCAAGTGGGCTCTCACCTTAGGGTTTTTCAGTGGGCGCTGCCTCCATCTGGATGTCTCTATCCCAGGGGATCAAAACTACTCACTTCCTCATTCAAGTCTCTGCTCAGATTCACCTCAAAGAGATGGCTTTCCTGACCACCAGAATGAACACAGGATGTCTCCTCTAGTCCCCTCTCTTGCATGATTGATCTTCATAGTGGTGAGCTAGTACATCCTCCTACACACCAGAATGTCCTGAATGTAATCCCCCTGGATTGGTGTGTTATGCTCACTGATGGTATTTCTAGCCTAAAACAGTTTCTGGCATGCACAAGTACTCAAAAAGATGAAGGGATAAATGAAAACTTGAATGAATAAATGAATGAACCTTAAAATTGGTCATCTGTCTTTACTCTTCCTCTTCCCAACCATTAGCTGCGGTGAAGTTAAAATGTATCTCTTTGCTTTTTTCCAGAAGAAACTAACTCACATCCCCCACTTGTCCAAAATCTTGTAATGTCTTCCTCTCTCCCAATGCAATGTCAGTAAAATACCAAATTTGACCTGACTTAACCTGGGCTCTACTTAGTTCTCCATCTCTATTTCTGACACTATTCCATAACAAACTCTACTACAGAGAAATGCCAAATCCCCACTGGAGGATGTGGGACACACTTGCTGTCCCCTTTCTCTCCCTCCCCTTCTTTCCCTGGCAAGCCCTTGCATGTCCTTTGGGGCTTAGTTAAACATTTTCCTCTCTGGGAAGCTCCAAGAACTTCCTCTTCCTATATGTTTTAGAGCACCTATAATTACATATCATAGCTTTTAGCACACTCTATTTTAATTATTCACTTAAATATATGTGTCATCTCAACCATACTGTCTTATTCACTTTGATATCTGCAAGAGCCTAACACAAGAAATACACATTAAACAAGTAAAAAAAAAATGTGTAAGATAACCCATGCCTGAAAGTTGCTCAAGCCTTAGCAATCAACATAAAGGTGTGTTTTTTTTTTATTTTTCTTTCTTCCACTCAGTACTTTGACTTAAGCTGTATCTAAACCACTGTCTGAGTCAGGTGTAGTAAGGCCATCAATCAACTCTTTGAGTTACAACTTATATAACTGTTGATGCCATAGGTAGACTGCCAATAGTTAGCTAGCTTCCCTAGGGAATATCAGAACACTTTCCCACATATTCTGAAGGCTGACAATGCTTTTAAATCTATTTTCTAGTCATCTCCCGGGCACTGGAGTTGTTGTGAGGATTAGTTAAGGAAATACGTGTAAAACACTCAAGATATTGCCTGGATTATACTATATGCTCAATAAATGCTAGCTATTATTATTCACCTTTTCTGTTTATTTCAAATACACACACCCAACATTCCCGTGTGTCCTGGTCCTCTAACTCATAGCATAGCCAGACACACAGCCATGTCAATGACTGGTCATCATGACAGCATGTTGTAATTTGGCTGGGGGCTTTTGAAATAACAACTAAAAATACAGTCCAGTGGAAGGAGATAATGAGTAAGAACACACTGGAATTTTTCCAGACACAGCTAGGAGAAAAGCAAATGTGACAGAGCAAAGAACGAAGAAAACATACTGAAAGTTCATAGGAGTGGGGATAGAGTTTGGAGGGTGGTGTGCAAGTGTAAGAATTGGGGGGCCCATCAAGCCACCACAAGCCTGAGGAGTGAAGGGTATCTAACATCTTAATGGGGCACAGGGTTTTGAAGAGAAAGCTCTGCATTCAAGTTTACGGTCATGTGCACACCCACTCACACCTACACACCCTGTCAGGTACAGAGTCCATAAGAACAAGCTGGGGAGTGATGGGAAGAGGGGAGGGCAGGCGGAGAGTAACTGCGGGGTCACCTGGATTCTCTACTTGCATGCCAGCAGGCATCCTTAGAACAGAATCCTATAAAGTAAGCTTGCTTGAAGATGACCACTTGGGATTCCAACCTGCCAAACTGAAGAACTGTACTACAGTTCATAAACGCATGTCCAGACCATGCACTTGACAAATGTAGGAAGAGCCTTAAAAATTTGTGCTCCAATAATCCTACTTCTAAAAATTCATCCTAAAAAAATACATTATTAGAACTGCTGTTAAAGACTCATGTATATCATAGGGGCACCTGGCTGGTTCAGTGGGTTAAGTGTCTGACTCTTGGTTTTGGCTCAGGTCATGACCTCAGGGTTGTGAGATCGAGCCCAGTATCAGGCTCGGTGCCTAGTGTGGAGTCTGCTTGAGATTCTCTGCCTCTCCCTTTCCTTCCCTTTCCTGTTCCTCCTCCCATTTCTCTCTCTCTCAAATAAATAAATAAATAAGATCTTTGAAAAAAAAAGAAAGAAAGAAAGACTTGATACATTATGACTCACAATCATATTGCTTGTAATTGGGAACATTGGAAACAACCTAAATGTCTAAATTTGGGTATCAGTTACATAAACAATTTTTATTCATTTAATATTTACACAGCCATTATAATCTGGGTTTGAAAAGAATATAACAACAGGGGAAAGTTCTCATAAATATTGTTCAGTGCTAAAAGCAGGTATGACACAGTAAAGCAAAAGTTCAATTTTCTATAAAAATGTTGTTTTATATATGGGTCCAGAAAAATAACTGTTGAGAGATTGACTTGTGACCTTTTTGTTAAAAATCACAAAAAAAGACTAGAAGGAATAAGTGGTTATTTTCCTCCTCTATCCTAAAAAGATAACTTAAATTTGTGTTTTATCAGCAGCATTGGTTATGGTTTTTCAAGTTGTAGGGCTGAAGGCAGAAATTTCTGGCACCAGAGCATAATCACCTGCTCTAAAGACAGAAAGAGGCAGTTAAGGAAGGAGGGAGGTTTCAAGAACTGTGACACAGAGAAGCCAGAAGTGTGCAGACTCCAAAACATCAGGAAGGAACTGAGCAGTCCCTCTCAGGACTCATAGACACCAACCACTAGGATCAGAGACCCCAGGGTCAAGGTTGACATAGAAGCAGCAGGTCTCTTCCAGGGACAGAGTAGAGGTGGACAGATATATTGGCAGTGGTGCCCACAGTGGACTGGAATGCAAAAGGCCCAGCTTGGCCCAGAGAGAAGAAGAGGTACAAAAAATGCCTGAGATTGAATTTCCCCAAGAGATCCATCTTGAAGGGTTCATTAAATTCAGAGATTGAAAGAAATGGGGCATTTCTTACAGCTAAATTTTGTAGAGTAAAATCCAAATGCAAGCCTGGTAAGTACATGTGAAATACAAACACATAATATACATACTTATACACACACACACGTACGATCCATATACAGTAACTAATATTTATCCATGTAATAATCTATAGATTACATTACATACAACCCATATATTGAAATTATATGCAAACATAACAGTTATCTCTAGATAATGACACTCTAGAAAAACTTGGATTACTACTTTATATTTTTCTACCACTTCCAGTTTTCCACATCAAATGTGTAATATGTCCCCAATGCCCAAAAGTTATTTTTTTTTAAATGCAGTGCCTTTCTCTAGCTCTGCTCCTAAAACTGCCTCGATTAGTATATTGCTTCAGCAAGTATTGTTTCTCCAGCCAATTATTAAGCTTACTAATGGCTGTGCTGAATTTTAAAGGAGTTATTAATTGCAAATGTAGTTGTAAGCTATGGGGCTTACTTAAAGGAATCCATTCTTTCTCAGTGTTTGCCCATCTACCTGAAGCTGCTGTAAAGAAAGAATAACTTTAATACTTTTTCCAAATTTTCCTCCCCTTCTTCCATGGATGTTTGGGTTATCTTCAGTTTCCTCCTGAATCTGACCACTTCCTACCAGTGGTACCACTAATATTAGTCTAAATCAGTGTCCTCTCCAACTTAGTCTCTTGCAAAAAACCCTGGTCTTTGATCCCCAGCCCCTTTGGCCTATTTTCAACACACAAGCCAGAGCAAAGACTTGAAACTTAAGCAGACAGTGTGAGCTCCCTGCCCCAAAATTCGTCAGTGGATTCCCAGCTCATGAAGCATACCTAAAGTTCCTACCGTGATCACCTCATTAAGAGCCTTCTCACTATTTCTTCAATATGTCAAGAGCACTCTGACCTTTGCACCTGTTGTGTTTTTTGTTTGTTTGTTTTTTTCCCCAGAAACTCACCTCCTGATATCCACTGGGTTTCCTCCTGGCCTTCAATTATGTTTCTCCTCAGAGCAGCCTCATCAGAGAGGGCTTTCTTGACCATCCTAACTGATGGAATGTGCCCCAGCATCTGATTCCTTCCAGTGTTTTATTTTCCTTCAGGGCATTTTTCCTAACATATTGTCTGTTTCTTTGTTTCTTTGGTGTGATGGTTTCCCCGTCAACAGATTGTTGTGAAAGCAGAGGTTTTGTCTGTTTTCTTGGCACATAGTAGGTGCAGCAGTCCCTTTTTAACCTGGTTCCATTTACTGCACTTCTGGATACCTGCAGGCAACTGCACTAGGAACAGGCGATCCTCCTGCTGACATTGGTCTTAGGTCAACAGTAGCTAGCGTTGTGTCACAATGCCTACATCACTCATTTGACGTCACCCCATCATGAAGACACTCTATCATCTCAGAGCATCATGAGGAGGGTGAGTGCAGTACAGTAAGACATTTTGAAATAGAAACCTCATTCACATAACTTTTATTACAGTAGATTGTTATAATTGTTCAATTTTATTTTTAATTATTGTTGTTAATCTCTTACTGTGCCTAAGGTACAAATTAAACTTTATCATAGTTATGTACCAAAGTTAAAAACATAGTACCTATAGGGCTTGGTACTATCCACAATGGCGGACATCAACTGGGGGTCTTTGAACGCATTCCCCCGTGGGTAAGGGAGGATTACTATACTCAACAAATACAGGTTGTTAGGAAAACGTCATTTAAAATGTTGAGGGATAATTTTCTCCCATCAGATTGGGAGAACACTAAGTTTGCAATCATTTGAGCTGGTAAGGATGTGTTGAAAGGCCACTCATGGGACTAGTGGAGGGAAGATACAGTGGCAAATCTTTGTGGGATACATATTCTTTTATCATAAATCACTTTTTTATATTCCAATTAAGGCATTATGTGGAAAATTATAAAATCATGTCTAGATTATATTAATCATGGATTTCATTTCTGCCTAATCAAGGTGTATTTTAGATATTTATAAAAGGGCCGGGTAGGTGTGCCTGGGTGGCTTAAGTCAGTTGAGCGGCCGGCCCTTGATTTCAACTCTGGTCATGATCTCAGGGTCCCAGGATCGAGCTCTGAATTGGGCTCTGTGCACAGTGGGGATTCTGCTTGAGATTCTCGATCTCTCTCTAAAATAAATAAATAAGTCTTTTTAAAAATAAATAAATAAATAGAAATTTAAAAGGGCAGGGTAGTGGTTGATCTGATATGACTCAGAATCACTTGTCTAAAATGGTAAAGTAACTTTCAAGAGCTTGACTGTTTCCTCTTCTTGAACTTCAGACGTCTTGTCTCAGATGAATGCACTGAAGTGTTCCTGATTTATCAACCCTGAACATGCACAGCTAAAGAGCAGTGAATGTCAAAGGTTGAAAACGAGAGCAGAGGCAGAAGCAGCACACTACCTCTCTATCAAGAAAATTAGGAAGATCTGCTCTAGCTTCAAGCTTTTTTTCATTCACAGCCCAGAAGGATTTTAACAGCTATAATACACATCTTCCATGAAAAGTTGTATTTCATTATCTTATGAATATCTAATTTGACAATATTTGCAAATCAAATTTATGGGATTCTGCGTGTGTGTGTGTGTGTGTGTGTGTGTGTGTGTTATTTTTTCCCAGTATAATTTATGGAGTAGAAATGCTTCTATGCACTAGAAACTGCTGAGAAAGAAAAATTAATTTTGTGGTAGCTTGAAAATAAATGCTAGGCTGCAATATGTAAGGTAATGTAATATACTGTAATGTGATCTAATATAATTAGGGCAACCCCCTAGGGCTGAAACTGGCAGCTTTCCAAGCCTTCAGGCCTCTTTGGCCTCTCAGCTTTAATAATGATGGAGTAAAGAAGAGTTATCACTATCTGAGTGCCACCACGTGTGGCAAAGAATGCTGTTTGTGAAGTATTAACTCATTTGTCACAACAAGCCTATGGAGATAAGTGCTACTACTGCATCCAATTTTTAGATGAAGAAGCTGAGGCACAAACATTTGAACGGATGTTCCCAAAGTCACACTACAACAGTAAGTAGTAAATTCAGGATTTGAACCAAGGTGTCCCTCAGTCCAGGACCAATGATGCACTGAGATGAATGTTCTAAAATGTTGAAGAAAATTTTATAACCAGTGGCATAGATTCTGAAGATAATCTAAGTTAAAACAGGTCTTTTTTTTTTAATTTTATTTATTTATTTGTCAGAGAGAGAGAGAGAGAGAGAGCGAGCACAGGCAGACAGAGTGGCAGGCAGAGGCAGAGGGAGAAGCTGGCTCCCCACAGAACAAGGAGCCCGATGTGGGACTCGATCCCAGGACGCTGGGATCATGACCTGAGCCGAAGGCAGAGGCTTAACCAACTGAGCCACCTAGACGTCCCAAAACAGGTCATCTTGAATAGAGATTAATGTAAATGCTTACCTCTTAAAAAATGTTCTGATGACTCCTTTGAGATCTATGAGTTCCTAAACCCGTTCTCCTCCACTGAGCTTGAGCTCCATACTTCCTCAGTTACTCACACCGATGTTCAATGCTTGAACTTTTCATTACTGATAACTCTAAGCCCCAACAACTGTACTTTCAAATATCTCATTTTCCAACCACTTCCTGTCTTCAGAACTCATCCCATTAGCACTCTGACTCCAGCAATGCTTTGACTCTCAGGATATTCAATCCATTGACCCAAACAAAACCTTTTTCCTTATCACTCACCCTTCTCTCCTTTGAACATGGCACACCCTAACCAGGTTATGGGATCTTAAAGCTATGGATGCTAAAGTTTCTAGAAGTCTGAAGATAACCTGAGACTTGTGCTGGAAAATGAGTAACCACAGATACTCGAAAATACCTAGACGGGGTTAACAAAAATAAAAAATGGCCTTTGAATTAATCCCTATGTCACAGGTAGAGCAGTTGAGGAAGTGAAGATTTCAACCTGGAGGCCAAAGGACCAACAGGTGCTGGAGTAGCTAACTCTAATCTCTGAAACACCAGCAGGCAGCTCTAAAGAGTGGCACTGGGTCCTGTGAGGGGGAAATATGGGAAAATAGAATTCAACTCAAACCAAGACAAAATAACAAATACTTCTCATTTTATAAATTCAACCCACTTGTATAGCGAAATGCTATATTGAGAAGGTTTCTGAGAATGGGTTCTCAGTCACTATGTCAGTCAGAATGGGCTAGATTATACTCTGATAACAAACAACTTCCCGTCCTCAGTAGTTTAGAAGAACAAATGTTTATTTTCACTCACTATACATATCCGCTGTGGGCAGTCACAGAGGCTCTGTTCATCACATTTGCTCGCGAACCTAAATGATGAGTAGCCATCATTTTAAATTTTGTCCGTTGCCATGCCAGAGGGAAAGAGAAGTCAAGGAGTGGGGGAGTGCATGGGTGTGTCACAAACTGGGAATAAAATGCTACTGGAAATGACTCACATCACTTCCATTAAACAATTCACTGGAAATGACTCATATCACTTCCATTCGACAATTCACTGGCCCAAATTAGTCACATGACCCCATCCAGCCATAAGGGAGGTAGGCTACTCAAATCTACCATGTGCCCAGAAGGAGGTGAGCACCACAATGAGCACCACAAGCAGCACAGTGAGCAGAGGCATTCTTCATGGATCCAGCAGAGACACTGTGACATTTAAGTATGGTACTTTTCACTCCTACCCTAATCTTCAGAGCTGCCCTGCAATGCCTCACAGTGTAGTCAGCTCCCCCAAACCACAGGGATACAAGAAAAGTCTAGAAGAATTGTCAAATCACTACGTTGTACACCTGAAACTAACATTGTGTGTCAGCAAGAAATTAAAAAAACACTAAAATGTAGCATTAAGCATAAGAACATTCAATAAATGTCCTATTTTTTCATTAAAGAAAATAGAAAAGGTTAAAGGAGTACAGGTCAATGACACCATAGAGGCTATTCCTTTATCTAATAGACTAGAGGAATGATAAGCCACAATGCTAAGTTTCTACATGGATCCCCTTACCACACTGAAATACACAGAACTTGGCACTGTGGAACCCTTTGCCAAGTGCAGCCAGATCTTTAGAGATCTAGTTCTCAAACCAGTTACATGGCCCAGCACCGAATTTTATTCAACTAAATCAGACCCAAACATGTGCTGACTCTTACTGTTCCATCACTGCTTCTCTTTTCTACAAACACAAAAAAGTCAATTACATTATCTCCCTCCCTAAGGACAGACAATGATCAGATCAATCAAACGGAAAGCTAAGCAAAGGATTTCCATTGGGAGAAACCCTGATTGCAAGATACGCAGTGCTACTAAGGTTTCTTTACAAAAACCAGAACCCGACTAGCAGTCCCCCATTCCACTACAGACAGAACAGCAAATGGTTAGGAGAGGAAATGATTTGCTATTCACCAGAGCCCATGAACCACAGACTAACCACTGATAGATACAACATCTGAGGAAAGGCAAAGATGCATTAAAGGCTCTCTCCCTCTCTCTCTCATATACACACACAGATGATAGATTTTAAAAATTAACATCTGAATTCAGCCTTCAGTTAGCAAAACCTTTCCTGGCTATTCCTGTTTAAACTACATATTTCAGAGAGATTATATTCAGTGTTATTATAAACAACACTTTCAGATAAGGAAACTCAGACCCAAAAAGATTAATTTCATTCGCTCACTCTTATCTAAGTTGGTCTATCTATGTGGTGCTCAGGAAAGCACCTGAATGGGTGGGGTCCAAAGCTGACTTTCTAGTCCATCAAAGTTGACATAATGGGGAAGGAACCACCTCAACACCCCACCAACACTTCCCCATTGCCAGAGCTGATAATGGAATGTTGGGCTTGACGGACCATGAGTCCTGTAATTTATGGAATTTCTTGCATTCTCAGGGAAATTATTTATCTTTGACATTCTCTATTAAGTCACATTTCCACCCACCACAGAATTCATTTTATTTTTCATAAATCACCAAGTGACATAAAATAATTTTCTCTGGTTTCTGCTGTGAAAATATCCCCATGGTAGAGCTGATTATAACATCCCAAGAGAAAGCAAGCACTATAGGATAACTAATGAGTTTGTCCACATGAGAGTTAATCATCAGACACCCTAGAAAATGAGCCAAATCATCTGTAGATACAATGGCTGGCTAGCTGATGGAACTGTGGCTCACTGGTCCAGTCAAGAGAAGAGTTTCTGGGGCATCTCCTTTCTCTCTTTCTGCCTCTATCTCACCAACTTGGAGCCTTCTCACCTTCTCACCTGCCTCCATCTCATCAACTTGGAGCCTATCTTTTTTACCAACTTGGAGCCACTACAGGCTCCTCTACACTCCAACTCTGGGATTAGTATTGCCTTTAATAAAAGGAGAGGTAAGTAACCCTGGGTCAATTACATAGAGGTCTAAACCTCGACTCAGCCTGCCTGTGACTCCAGTTTGGCTCTCTCCAAACACTAAAGCTGCACACTAGTTCACCAACTGGATTTCTTTCTTTTCCTGTGTCTGATGTCTGACTTTTTTCTTCTGTCTCCCTCTCTCTTTCTCCCTCTCTCTCTCTGTCTCTGTCTCTCTCTTTTTCCTCCCACTTCCCTCTCCTTCTTTCTAAATTATATGGGTAAAACACGAACACATTATTCAGTTAACAAAACTGGATTAGCAATAATTAATCATGGCCATGTGTTGACAGAGATCAGGAACAATGGGGCTTCTTATGAACTGCTGGAAGGAGCACAGCCACGCTGGAGAGGATTTTGGCACAATCTAGTAAAGTCAAGGTGTTCACGCCCTACAAACCACTCCTAGGTACAGAACCTAAAGAACTTCACATAGATATCCAAGGTGACATCATTATTTATGGGATAGTTTTCCGTAATTGCAAAACGCTGGAAATTATCTTCAACAGCAGGAGAACCATAAAAAATTATGATCAGAGAGTAGCTGCCTATGCAGGAGTGAAAAAAAATTAAACATGTCACTGTTGATACATTTTGCACATATAATGCTGAGTTTAAAAACACCAAGTTGTAAAATAATACACGTAGTATATTATTTATGTAAACTTAAAAACTTAAAACATATTAATATTTTATTAACGTATTAAATTTTTATATTATTTGGGAATCTATGCTTGTATACTAAAATGTATAAAGAAATCCATGGGAACAATAGACTCCAAATCCTAAGCGGCAATTATTTCTTTGGGGGGAAATGTGGAGGAGTCAACTTATTTGCCATGCTTTATTTTCTAAACTGGATGATGGTACACAGGAATTTGTTCCGTTTGTTCTACTATGTGCCATTTTGTTAGCTTGACTTACTTTGTAATAAATTATTAAAAAAATCAAACATTTCAAATAAACTTTAAACTCACTTTGACTACTACCCAATGCCTAATTCCCAGCACACTCCAGAGGTATCTTCTACTATTATTAGTTCTTTTCTACCCAATACATATACATTGTTTGGACAAGTGGGTCTTTCTTTTTTATATAAGTGAAAACATAACACCTATACTTTCAAGTAATATCATGTCTTGCTCATATAAGTGTACATCCCTCATTAAAAAAAAACACATTTTCCCAGATATTTAGCATTTTTTTCCCAGAGAGAAAGGTATAGTAATGAAGAAAACAGCCTTTGGAGATATGCCTGAGTTCTAGTTAATGCTTAATATTTACTTAGGGCAAGGTATTCAAGTTTCCTGTATTTCAGGGTTCTCATCTTTGGAACAGAGATAATGTTAAGTAACAGCCTCTTAAGACTGTTTGAGGATTAGATAAAGAAATTTGTGTAGAGCACGTAGAGAAGTTTCTGGCCCACAACTGGTCCTTGATAAATACTATTACCGTTACTATTAATTTATAGCCACAGTCTATGCCTTACGAGGAAAGGTCTTTATGACAGCACCTGCATATCAGTTCATGGCCCTTTTCTAGAAGAATTGTGATGCCCCTGACCCACCCCTGCTACTTGTGCTAACCTTTGGAAATCAGTTGCCCTTCAAAACACTGTAGAACCCATGGCAATGTCCAATCTTCTGGTTCCTGCACACCAAGTTCTATTTGTCCAGATTCTAGGCATTCTTTTCTTATAGAAGAATTTATTTTTAAAGATTCATTCATTCATTCATTCATCCATTCGTTCATTTGGGAGAGAGACAGACAAGCAAAAGGGGCAGAGGAAGAGAATCTCAAACAAATTTCGTGCTAAGCCACAGCACAGGACATGGAGCTTAATCTCACAATCCCAAAATCACAACCTGAGCCGAAGCAAAGAGTCAGATGCTTAACCAACTGAACCACTCAGACGCCCCTCTTAGAAGGGGCTCTCAGCTCTCAGCTAACTCATAGCTATCAGTTCCTGCCAAGTGAACCTGACAGCTATAGAAATACACTTACTGATTTACGTGTTACCATTCTTTCTTTAAACCTGGAGGCATGGACATAGCCAACCTTTCTCACATGCATTCTCTAATACCTTATGTTAAAGAATATGTCACTTTAGGGGCACCTGGGTGACTCAGTGGGTTAAAGCCTCTGCCTTTGGTCATGATCCCAGGGTCCTGGGATCGAGCCCCACATTGGTCTCTCTGCTCAGCAGGGCGCCTGCTTCCCGCCTCTCTCTCTGCCTGCCTCTGTGCCTACTTGTGATCTCTGTCAAATAAATAAAATAAAATAAAATAAAGTAAAATAAAATGATAAAGAATATGTCACTTTCAAGTAATTTGTTTCCTCATTGTTGTTGGCAATTTGCTCTAAATTCATCACATCATTTCTGTGCATTTTATACTTGCACTTAGCAATTTAAAATATCTATTTCTTGCCTTATATAAAATGTATGAATTGCATTATTCTCCAGTATAGGGGAGATTCAGAACAAAAGCTTTAAAGCCAGCCAGGCTGGAGTTAGAATCCTAGCTCTGTCATAGGCTGGTCATGCACCCCAAGGGAAGCCTGTCAGTTTTCTGTAGCCACATAACTATTTCACACTTAATGGCTAAAAACCACACTTATTCTTCAGCTCATAGTTTTGTAGGTCAAAAATCTAGGTATGGTGTGACTGAGTTCTGCACTCAGGATCCCACAGGCTGAAAATAAGACTCAAGGAGGGCTCATTGCTTGTCTCTTTGGGAATTCAGGGTTCTCTTCTAAGCTCCCAGTGGTTGTTGGCAGAATCCAGATCCTTGTAGTAGAAGAACTGAGGCCCCCATTCCTAGCTGCCATTAGCTGGGGCCACTCCCATCTCCTAGAGACTGCCCTTATTTCGTGTGTGGACATCTTCAAGATCAACAGGATTTGGAAATAGGAAAAATGGAAAAACAGGGGTTTTTCCCTCACATCAAAATCCTCTCACATTTCAAATCTCCAATTACCCTGCCTCTTACCTCTAGACCAAGACTTAAAGGGCTCATGTGACTGGGTCAGGCCTCCCTGGATAATCTCCCGATTTTAAGGTCAGCTGACTGGGGACTCTGATCACATCCGAAAAGCCTTTACAGAAGTGTACCTAGATTAGTGTTCCCCTGAGTACAGAGGAGGAGTGTGTCCTCCAGAAAACAGGAAATCCTGGAGGACATCGTAGAATTCTGCTATTCACAGCAAGCCAGTTTGATTCCATGAGCTTCTGCAAACATGGGGACACTGGTGCTCACTAGGTAAGAAAAGTCAGTTGGATACAAAGAACTAATGATAAAAGCTGCCAAGTTCTGACTATGTTGAGGCTTAGGCTCCCTGTTTTCACTACTTCATCTTGGAGCAGCCATTTATTTATTTATTTTTTTTTTCAGCATAACAGTATTCCTTGTTTTTGCACCACACCCAGTGCTCCATGCAATCCGTGCCCTCTCCAATACCCACCACCTGGTTCCCCCAACCTCCCACCCCCCGCTGCTTCAAACCCCTCAGATTGTTTTTCAGAGTCCATATTGGAGCCGCCATTTTGAAATGAAGGAGCCCAGGACACTCTTTGGGTGATTGCTCTTGCCTTGTCCCCCAACAACTGCTCATTATATGAAAGAATGAGGTGAAGACTACTATTACCCCATCCTACAGATGAAGACACTCAGGCTTAATGATGATATCTATAAAGCAGTTATCACAGGCTCTGGTGCATGCTCAGAGCTCATAAATAGTAGATGCCACCTTCACTTTTATATTAGAAAGGAGAACCCCAAAGTCTACCACAGAACCTACTACACACTCTTCACACAGACCACGTAAACACCACGGAGATGTTGAACCCCTTGCAAGGCATGTCTGAGGGGCCACTGTTCCCTGGGAAGATGCTTGCCCACTGTTTTGGCTGCCTCTGTAATACGCCAGGGAGAGCTGCTGTTGAAGCCCTCATCCTGGGACTGACACACCACAGTCCATAAGCTTCCAGTCTCTTAACGCCAGGCTGATGGTGGAATTTGCATTCCCCAGTGTAAAATGCGTCCCTTCTAGCATTTGCATTGGATCTTTGTTTTCTGGTTCTACAACTCTATCTAATTTTACCTGTTATTTATTTTAAAGCTTTTCACTGTATCTCACCTAACTTTGAGGGGAGATCCGTGTTTGAAAGCTCTCTCAACCTTAAAACAGCATATAAAACATTCCGTGCCTATTAAACACCCTTCATTCTTTTCAAATGTCAATCCATAATCAACATAAATAAGGTCAGCAGGCAGTGGTATCCAAAGAGGTTTTAGATTTCTTCTGGTTCGAATTCTTCACTGTACCAACGAAAAAACTGAGGAATGGATTTTTTTTTCTTTTCTTTTTTTGTTTTTTTGAGGGGGAGCAGATGAGAGGACAGACAGAATTCCAAGCAGGCTCCATGCCCAGCACAGAGCCCTATGTGGGGCTCGATCTCATGACCCTGAGACCATGAACTGAGCTGAAATCAAGAGTCGGACGCCTAACTGAGTGCCCCAGGAAGTCATGAAATAGTGGCAGAATCAGGACTAGATAGGGTCCCCTCACCCAGTGGCACACTCTTTCCAATGACGTGGCTCCAACTGGCATTTGGTTTATAGTCTCCAAAGCACTGCTTAGTGATTGGCTTCTTCATTGTGTGCTTCATTGTGTGTGTGTATGTGTGTGTGTGTGTGTGTGTGTGTGTGTGTGTGTACGTGTGTGTGTATAAGAAAACAAATAAATCATTACAAAGTGAAAATAGCTCATCATTGCTTACAAGTACTAGTGAGCAAGCAAAGATTCTCTGTCATAATTCAATGGGCAGGCTACCCTACACAGGTACTGCTGACACTGAGCACTACCCTCCCTGTTGTTATTCCCTCCTTTCTAGGTGGCAGGACCTCAGTTTTCTTTGGGGGCACCACTGTGCCCTGCTCCAGGAAGCTACTGTCTTTTCCAACCTCCCCTGTTGCCAGGGGTAACAAGATATAATTTTGACCCATAAGCAGAAGTCAGCTGGGGGGTGGGGAAGAAGGCTTTTGCTTCCCTGAACAAAAGGATGGACATTGCTGGATTCATCCCTTTCCCTCCCTTCCCCTTGAACTTGAATATGATGTCTGCAGCAATTGCAGCCATATAGAAGGGACAACAAAAATGGAAAGCTGGAAGGAACACGGATCCTTAATATTACTGACCTCCTTCACCAGCCCTGACATGCTGATATTTTTATTCAGGACAAGAAACAAGTCAGAAAACAATGTGTGATCATACCTAAAGGCACAGCCTGAGACACATCTAGGTTTGAGTCCTGGATAGCTGCCTGACATTGAGGAAATTACCTGACTTTTCTAAGTGTCAGTCTTCCCAACTCACAGGAGTGTTTTAAGATTAAATAAAATAATGCATGTAAAGTGCTTATAATGGTACCAAGGTACATTGCAAACCTTCAGAAAACAGTAGCCTGGTTAAATCCAGGAATCGATTCCAAAATTATTTTATTATTATCCAATGTATAACCAGGAGCTATATGCAGAGCCAACCTAATTGGTCAGCGAACACTATGTATTACACTCACAACTTCATACCTTAGTTTGCTGCGGAAGGCACAATTATCAAAACAAGACTATTGAATCTTCATCAAAGATGACCTCAAAACCCAAGAATGCTAAAGCCAGAAAGACTGCTTAGTGTTTATCCAGCAAACATTTATTGAGTGCCAAATATATGTACAGCACCATCCTTGTTGCTGTAGACATATCAGTAAGTAAGTGAAATAAGACCCCTGTTCTTCCAGTGCTTAAACTCCCGTGAGGGCTTTCCTCCCCGAGTGTTTCTGTTATGACCAGGTCATTTTGCAGTGGAGAAAGTGGAAGCCCAGACAGGTGAAGTGACTTGCAGACTTAGCTAATCACACAGCGGTTAATGGCACATATTGGAGAAGTCCAGCCCGCTGATTCCTACTGCCTTGATCTTTTGTTGTCTAGATCAGGATCGTCCTCGATCTAAACTTTTATTCACCACCACACGGCATGCTTTGCCACCTATCATGATGATGGACAAACAGAACCTGATCCCTGTGTTCCCTTCAGTTCCTACACCCCCTATCATTCTCTCTGCTTGGTTGTAATTCCTCAAGCGTGTCAAACTTGTTCCAGTTTAAGACTTTTACATTAACTGTCCCCTCTGTCTGGTTGCTCTTCCTCCCTAGTGTTATTTGGAAGAATCCTTGCCGTATTTAGGTCTCGATCTGAACGCTGCTTCATGGATGATCTCTTGAAAGATATCGCTCTTACACGACCATTTTGAAATTATCTTATGATTTTTTTTTTCCCCACCTGCTTGGTCTGCCTAAGAATAGGGACCCGGTCTGCTCTGCTCACTGCTGCATTCCAGAGGCCAAAACCATGCCCGGAACAGAACTGGCACCCGAGAAATAGTTGCCAAACATTAAATAATGCCATAAACTCTAGAAGTCTAGGCTCTCGAGGCCATCTTTATAGTATGAGCTGTGCTGGGCAATTTATGTCAAATGAATGAATGAATGAATCATGAAGCCATTTCATAGCTAGCTTCACTGACTATAAAATGCAGATGAGATTTTGGAACAAAGCTACTCCAGATCTTTCACGTGAAACGGGAGGAGAGTGAAGTCAGGGCTTGCCTCAAGATCGAACTGACTGAATTCAGTCGATATACACAGGGGGTAAAGTTGGAGGTGAGATCTATCACAGGGCACCTACCTAAAAAGTTAGATGAATGCGGGATGAGGTAGCAAATGATGATCGACTATAATAAGCTCTTACCTCTCTCACTCCTTCACTCGCTGCTGCCCCCAATCCTCTTAAACCTGTGATTGATGCGTGAAATTCCATCAGCAATTATCCCTCTCTTCTCTCCGGGGCTGCACACTAGTGACTCCTGACCCAAATCCAGCCCCCAGAAGATTTTTGTTTGTTCAGCACAGTGTTTATGAAACATTTGCACGTGAATGCCTTTGGGTAAGCAGACACTCTCCAGTTCCCCGACACCCACACTGTTCTCGATTATGTTACACCTGCCTGCTTCAGAAATTTATGCAACCTCCCTGGTCCCTGGAGACATCTGAGTTTGCCAGCTTTGTATTATGGCTCAGATGTAATTTCCCCAGCTGTCAGAGGTAGAAGACACTTGACTATGTAATCCAGTTAATTTTGTGGCTTGGAGAGCAATATCTTAAAGACGTTTATAGTTGCGTAGAATATCAGAGGGAGAAAGAAATTTAGAAATTCATTTGAGTATGAGAAGAAACTGATGTTTAGAAAAGACAGGTGACTGGTTTAAGGTCACAGAGCAAGGCAGTGGCAGATCTGGGATGGGAACTCGGACTTGGTTGTATCACACCGATGGTTGTATCACAGGGATGCTTTGAGGCACTGGGGGTGGGAGAGAGCTGGGCGGTGGGTGTGGGTTTTTCAGAACATCATCAAGATTTATGCCTGGGCTGAGCCCACCTTTCCAAGGCTTTTCCTCCCAGCAGAGCTCTGAAAGGTGGGATGCTTGTTCCTCCTGCATAATGATACATTTGTGCCTTCATCCTCCTTCACTAATTTGTATCTCTATCTTTTCTGTCACTTTATATAACTAATTACTGTTTACTCTTCCCAAGCAGGTTATGTGGGGATCCGAACCGTGGGAGAGAATGATGTTCCTTAATGAAGCCCTTGAAGAAACAAGACAGTCTGGAACAGAGGGAAACTCAGGCTGCAGAGCTCTTTTCTCTTCTCTTGCCCAGGCTTCCACCTGGGCTCCAGAGAAAATTCTATCAAGGAGTGAGCATCAGTAACTCAGCCTCAGCATCTCTCAGCAGGTATCAAAGCTGTGCTTGGAAAGCAGCCCCTCACCCCTCACCCCTCCACTTCCTCTCCAGACTGCAACCACCCCTGCAGGGGGATGACCACCCTGGGCTTTCCTAACTCACACCTTTCACTATCAGCCTCTTGCTGCTACCTTTCATTAGATTTAAGGACTTTTGGAGTAATTTTAACCACATGGGAAAGCAGTGTGATCAGGTAGAAGAAATTTAAAAACCCAGACTCTTTAAGACTTGGAACTAGCTCTTTTGCTGCCACCAACCAGCTCTTGGTCTCCCCTGCTAAACCAGCCATCAGCTGTGGGATTGTAAAATCAAAAGACTTTTCTCAGCATGTCTGATGTAACCATTGCACCACTTAGCATTGTTGATAAAGCTCTTCCTTAAAATGAAAAAAAAATTCTAATTATGAAACATTTAAAATATTCTTTAAAAATAGGGAAAATATGACTTGAACAAATAAGGATGGAATGACCAGCTGTCCAGAACTGAGCAATGTTCACTGGAGGAAAGTTCTAGATTCTAGGAGCAAGTGTGGGGGCAGGGTTTTAGCTGCCTGATGGTTAAACTCTAGGACAATGTTGGACTTTGACAACGGGGAAAAAACAAATATAGCTAAAGCCTTCATCCTTTCACACTTGCTCCCCAGAAGTTACCTGTACACTAAAAGTTAGTATACACCATTCACTCATACGTGTTAGTCATTTTATTATATATGTGTATAGACAAAAACAAAATACACTATTTTTTACATTTTTCTACATTTTATGCCTTTTTGGTTTATATATGTAATGGTATCATGTTGATTGTATCTTCTTTTATTCAGTGTCATCTTTGGAGATTTACCTGTAGAATTCATACTAATTGAGTTAATTCATCTTAATTGGTATGCTAACATGAAAAAGCCACAATTTGTCCATTCTCCTATAAAGGACAGATAATTTTTTTCACTGTGTTGTTGTCGTAAAAGCAAGTTGCTATCAACTCCCTTGCTTACAAGTTCAAAAAATTCTCTCGGATAGAAATCTAGAAGGAGAATTTCTAAATTATTGAGTGTGTGCTCCTTCATTCTGCTGCTTTCCAAAAGTTACATCAAAGTTTTGCAAAACATATAGATGAAAATTTTGTCAAATCGTCCTTCAAAATCATTATGCCGTTTTATCTTCCCATAAATAAACTTCCTGTTTCTCTACATTCTGCCAACACGCGGTATCTTTGATTCATTAATTTTTGTCAATACGATGGGTATCAGATGGCATCTCACTGTATGATAGCATTTTCCTGCTTTCTTGTGAGATCATGTAGCTTTCTGTTTATCTACTGGTCATTCAGTTTTCTTCGAAGAATTGCCTTGTTTCTCATTTTCTGCTCAGGTTTGTTTTTTCTCTTACTGTTTTGTAAGGACTCTGTATTCTGGGTGCTAAAACTTTGTTAGCTATTTGGTTTACAAATAATTTCTCTTGTTTGTCTTGTTTTTTTCACTTTTTTTTTTTTGGTATGTCTGCCATAGAGATGCTTGAATTTTTATGTAGTCAAATACAACAATCTTTTATTGTTGAATATGATTTTTGTGTTTCATTAAAGATGTTATTCCTATCTGAATACTATACTAGGTCTTTGTAATACTCTTCCCATCTAAAATGCTATTTTCTCAGGACTTTAGTCCTACCTGTTTTTATTACTCCAAATCATTACTATTATTCTTATTTTATTTTTATAGAACAGCAGAACAAGTATTTGTTTAGCATTAGCCATATGTTCATAAAATAATCTGCTTAATATTGCTTTTTGTATTTCTACTTTCTGGCTCAGTTTCCTCCTTCTTAAATTTCACCCTTAATACTTAAGCAAGGGGCTGCTATATAATAGCTCTCAGTCTTATTTGAAAATGTGTTTATTTCTGCATTACATGTTAAAAAAAGAAGAAATGGATAATGGATTTTACCACATGTTTGTTCTACATCATTTCATCTGGTTTAATTTTTCCTCTTTAGATTGTTGATATGGTACATTACATTAATACATTTTCATGTTGAAACATCACTGCATACTCAAAATAAATTCTAATAAATTATGGTATACAATTCATTTTTTTTAAAAAGGAAAGAAAATGTGTTTATTTCAAAAATGATACTGAAAGATTTTTAACTGAACACAGATGCCCAAATTAATATTTATTTTCTCTCAGCTCTTTGTAGATAACAGTCCTGTGTCTTCTGACTTCTGTTGTTGCTGAAAATTTGCTGCTGCTCTACATATACTTATTCTTCCTTCTGATAACTTTTACTCTTCTGTGGATCTTTGATATTACACAGCCTCACTGAAATACGTTTATAAATAGATTTACTTGCATTTTTTTCTACTTAGGACTCATTATGATTCCTTTACATTAATATTCATCTCTTTTTCATCAATTCTGGAAAAAATCTCAGCCATCAATTTCTTTGAATATTGCTTTTCCCTCATTCAGCCTATTTGTTTTTATGTCTCACTAAAAGTCCATTAATTATTTCTTCTGTTCTCCATGCTTTTTAAATTTTCAGATATCTCCATGACTGTGCTACAACTGGGCTAATTTCTTCCCTTCTGTCTTTCAGTTCATTAATTCTCTCTTCAGCTATAATTTATCTCACATTTATTTTTCCCTTGAGGATTTTTAATTTGAATTACTATATTTTTCTTTTTCTTTCTTTTTAATCTTCTTTGAATATTTTATTCTTTTTTTAAAGTTTTATTTATTTTTTTAATTTCTTTTCAGAATTCTGTTCCAGAATTCATTGTTTATGCACCACACCCAGTGCTCCATGCAGTATGTTCCCTCCGCAATACCCACCACCAGGGTCATGGTGAGATGGAGAGGAGAAGGGAGTTGGGGAAAACTGGAGGGGGAGATGAACCATGGGAGAATATGGACTCTGAATTTTTTCTTTTTAGACGTTCTATTTGTTATTTTGGCTTGCACGGCAAAAGGAAACAATCAACAAAACTAAAAGGCATAATCTGAGCACTGGGTGTTATACTGAACTAATGAATCATTGAACATTATATCAAAAACTAAGGATGCACTATACCTCAGCTAATTGAATTTAAATTAAAAAAAATGCAACAAGGAAAATGCAGCCAAGCACAAATTCAAACAAAACAAAATAAAACAAACAAAAACAGAAACAAAGAAAACTAAAAGTCAAACTACTGAATGGGAAAAAATACTTGCAAATGACATATTCAATAAAGGGTAAGTATACAACATATATAAAGAACTTAGAAAACTCAATACCTCAAAAATGAATAATCCAATTTAAAAATGGGCAGAAGACATGAATAGATATGTTTCCAAAGAAGACATACAGATGGGGCACCTGGGTGGCTCAGTTGGTTGAGCAACTGCTTCAGCTCAGGTCATGATCCTGAAGTCCCAGGATCGAGTCCGGCATTGGGCTCCCTGCTCAGTGGGGAGTCTGCTTCTCCCTCTGACACTCTCCCCTCTCATGCTCTCTCTCTCTCAAGTAAATAAATAAAATCTTTAAAAAAAAAAAAAAGAAGAAGAAGAAGAAGACATAGAGATGGCCAACAGACGCATGGAAAGATGCTCAATATTACTCATCAACAGGGAAATGCAAATCAAAACTACAATGAGTTACCACTTCACACCTGTCAGAATGGCTAACATCAGTAATATCAGAAACAAGTGTTGGTGAGCATGATTTTCTTACATGTGGAATTTAAGAAAAAAACAAACAAGCAAAAGGGGGAAAAACAGAAAGAAAGGGAAACCAAGAAACAGACTCTTACCTATAGAGAACAAAGTGATTACCAGAGGGTGGTGGGTGGAGGATAGGTTAAACAGGTGATGGGGATTAAGGAGTGAACTTGCTGTGATGGGCACCCGTCACCTATGGAAGGGAGGAATCTCTAAATTGTAACCTGAAGCTAATAGTACATTGTATGCCAACTAACAGTAATTTAAGTAAAAACTTTTAAAAAATATTATTTTTTTAACAATAGAAACTCCAGTGCAAATGTAAATTGACATAATTACTTTGGAAATCAATTTGATATTTTTTTAAATTTAACTATAGCTGTGGGCACCTAGGTGGCTCAGTTGGTTAAGCGTCTGCCTTCAGCTCAGGTCAAGACCCTGGGGTGCTGAGAACAAGCCCTGCATCAGACTCCCCGCTTAGCAGGGAGTCTGTTTCTCCCTCTCCCTCTGCTCCTCCCCAACTCATGCTTGCTCTCGCTCACTCTCAAATTAACAAATTTAAAAAAATTTAAGTATAGCTGACATACAATATTATATTAGTTTCAGATGTGCAATATAGTGATTCAACAATTATAAAATGCTCACTATAGTAAATGTGTTACCATCTGTTAGTATACAAAGTTATTGCAATATTATTGACTATACTCCCTATGCTGTACATTCTATTCTTGTGACTTATTTATTCTACAACTGGAAGTTTGTACCTTTTAATCTCCTTTACCTATTTTGCCCATCTCCCCATCCCCCTCTTCTCTGGCAACCACAGTTTGTTCTTTGTATTTATGTCTATTTCTGGTTGGTTTATTTGTTTTGTTTTTTATATTCCACATATAATATATGGTATTTATCTTTGTCTGACTTATTTCATTTGGCATAATACCCTCTAGCTCCATCCACATTGTTGCAAATGGAAAGATCTCATTCTTTTTAATGGCTGAATAATATTCTTTTGTGATTATATGCCACATCTTCTTTATCTATCCATCTATCAGTGGAAACTTAGGTTGCTTCCATATCTTGGATATTGTAAATAACACTGCAATAAACATAGGGGTGCATATATCTTTTCAAGTTTTAGTGTTTTCATTTTCTTTGGGTAAATATCTAGAAGAGGAATTACTGGATCATATGGTATTTCTATTTTTAATTTTTTGAGGAACCTCCATACGGTTTTCCATAGTGGCTGCACCAGTTTACATTCCTACCAACAATATACAAGGGATCACTTTTCTCCACATCCTCACCAACAATTGTTATTTCTTGTCTTTTGACATTAGCTGTTCTGAGTGATATGAGGTGATATCTCATTGTGAGTTTCATTTCCATTTCCCTGATGATCAGTGATATTGAGTATATTTTCAAGTGTCTGTATGTTTTCTCTGGAAAAATGTCTATTCAAGTCCTCTGCCCATTTTTTATTGGATTATTTGCCTTTTGTGGGTTGAGTTGTATGAATTCTTTATAAATTTTGCATATTAACCTCTTATTGAATGTATTGTTTGCAAATATCTTCTCCCATTCAGTAGATTGTCTTTTTATTTTATAGATGGGTTTCCCTCATTGTGCAAAAGCTAATTTTTAGTTTGTTGTAGTCCCGATTCCTTCCTTTTGCTTTAGAGTCAAATTGCTTAGAGAGTCAAATCCAGAAAAATACTGCTAAGATCAATATCCCAGAGGTTACTGCTTATGTTATCTTTTAGGAGTTTTATAGTTTCAGGCTGTACACTTAGGTCGTTAACCCATTTTGAGTTTATTTTTATTTATGGTATTAGAAAGTGGTTCAGTTTCATTCTTTGAATATACTTGTCCAATTTTCCCAAAACCATTTATTGAAGAGATCATCTTTTCCCATTGCATAGTCTTTCCTCCTTTGTTATAGATCAATTGATCTTATAAGCATGGGTTTATTTCTGGACTCATCTTCTGGCCCATTGATTTATGTGTCTATTTTCATGCCAGCACCATATTGTTTTGACTACTATAGTACTGTAGACATCTTGAAATCTGGGATTGTGACACCTCTAGCTTTGTTCTTCTTTCTTAAGATTGCTTTGGCTATTTGGGGTCTTTTGGGGTTTCACACAAATTTTAGGATAATTTGTTCTAGTTCTGTGAAAAATACTATTTGTATTTTAATAGGAATTGCACTGAATCTATAGATGGGGTAATATCACTATTTTAAGAATATTAATTCTTCCAACCCATGATCATGGTTTATCTTTCCATTTATTTCTGTTGTCTTCACTTCCGTTCATAAATGTCTTACAGTTTTAGGAGTACAGGTCTTTCACCTCCTTGGATAAATTTATTCCTAGATATTTTAGTCTTTTTGGTGCAATTGTAAATAACATTCTTTTTTTTTTTTTTTTAATTTATTTATTTGAGAGAGAGAGAGAGAGAGAGAGAGATCACGAGTAGGCAGGGAGGCAGGCAGAGAGAGAGGGGGGGGGAAGCAGGCTCTCTGCTGAGCAGAGAGCCCGATGCAGGACTCGATCCCAGGACCCTGAGATCATGACCCGGGCTGAAGGCAGAGGCTTAAGCCACTGAGCCACCCAGGCACCCCTGTAAATAACATTCTTTTCTTAATTTCTCTTTCTGCAATTTCTCACTATACAGAAATGAGAAATTAATATACAGAAGTTTCTGTATATTAATTTCTTATTCAGCACCTTTATTGAAGTCATTTATTCCAATAGTTTTTTTGGTGGAATCTAGGGTTTTCTATATAGAATATCATGTCATCTGCAAATAGGTATAGTTTGACTTCTTCCTTACCAATTTGGATATCTTTCATTTCTTTCCTTTGTCTGAGTACTTTAGTTAGGATTTCCAGTAATATGTTGAATACAAGTGGTGAGAGTGGATATCCTTGTCTTGCTCCCCGATCTTACAGGAAAAGCTTTCAGCTTTTCCCCATTGAATATCACCTTAGCTGTGGGTTTGTCATATCTGGCCTTTATTATGTTGAGGCGTGTTCCTTTCACACCCACTTTGTTGAGAATTTTTATCATGAACGGTGGTTTGATTTTATCAAATGCTTTTTCTGCATCTATAAAGATGATCATATAATTTTTAACCTTCCTTTTATTTTGTTTTTTTTTTAAAGATTTATTTATTTTAGAGAAAGAGAGAGAGTGAGCATGTGCAAAGGGAGAGGCAGAGGGAGAGGGAGAGGGAGAGGGAGAGAGAATCCAAACAGACTCCTTGCCAAGCATGGAGACCCATGAAGGGCTTGATCCCAGGACACTGAGATCATGACCTAAGCCAAAATCAAGAGTTGGATGCTTACCGACTGAGTCAGCCAGGCACTCCTATCCTTCCTTTTCTTAATGTAGTATATCATGTTGATTGATTTGCAGATACCGAATCACCCTTACATCCTTAGAATAAGTCCCACGTGATCATGGTCAGTGATCCTTTTAATGTATTACTGAATTCAGCTGGCTAATATTTTGTTGAGGATTTTTTAATTTATGTTCATCAGGAATATTGGCTTGTAACTTTCTTTTTTTTTTTTTTAGGATTTTATTTATTTATTTATTTGAGAGAGAGAGAGAGAGAGAGAGAGCAAGAGAACATGAGCAGTGGGAAAGGGCAGAGGGGGAAGCAGACTCCATACTGAGCAGGAAGCCTGACACAGGGCTCCATCCCAGCACTCTGAGATCAAGACCTGAGCTGAAGGCAGATGCTTAACTGACTGAGCCATCCAGGTGCCCCAACTTTCTTTTTTTGTAGTGTGTTTGTGTCATTTTGGTTTCAGGGTAATGCTGGCCTCACAGAATAAATTAGGAGGCATTCCTTCCTCTTCTATCTTTTGAAATAATTTGAGAATGCTAAGTATTAACTTTTCTTTAAATCTGGGGGGAATTCACCTGTGAAGTCATCTGGCTCTGTGCATCTGTTTGTTTGGACTTTTTGGATTACTGATTCCATTTTGTTACCGGTAATTGGTCTGTTCAGATTTTTTCTATTACCTCCTGATTCAGCCTTGAAGAGTGTACGTTTCTAGAAATTTACTCATTTCTTCTAGATTGTCCAATCTGTTTACATATAATCTTTAAAATATTTTTTATAATTATTTCTGTTTCTGTGATGTCAGTTGTAACTTCTCTTTCATGTCTGATTTTATTTGACTCCTCTTTCTTTTTTTTCTTGATGAGTCAAAGTAAAGTTTTATCAATTTTGTTTATTTCCCAAAGAACCAGTTCTTAGTTTCACTGAGCTTTTCCACTATTTAAATTTATTTCTATTCTGATCTTTATTATTTCCTTCCTTCTACTAACTTGAGCTTTGTTTGTTCCTTTTCTAGTTCCTATAGGTGAGAGGTTAGATTGTTTAGTTGAGATTTTTCTTGTTTCTTGAGGTAAGGCTATTATCTATTTTGGCTTATTCCTTATCATGGTGTCTCGTAATTTTCTTAGGGCTTTGATTCCCATTTTAAAGTCCTATTGATTTAATTTTTAATTTTTTTAAAGTCTTACTGATTTTAAAGATTATTTATTTGACAGAGAGAGAGATCACAAGTAGGCAGAGAGGCAGGCAGAGAGAGAGGGGGAAGCAGGCTCCCTGCTGAGCAGAAAGCCAGATGCGGGGCTTGATTCCAGGACCCTAAGACCATGACCTGAGCAGAAGACAGAGGCTTGACCCACCAAGTCACACAGGCGCCCCAGTCTTACTGATTTTAAACAATTATTTTGTAGTTTGTATCAAATTGGTCTACTATCTAAAGTTCTCAAAGTTAAAATCTTGCTGAGTTGAGGGTCTGCTGACTCACTGAAATCAACTTTCCTCTCATATATTTTGCAGTTTTGGACTGTAAACTCATCTTTGGGGGGACTTTATCTGGGATAATTCTAGACCTCCTACATTCAGTAGGTGTCTGTCCAGACAAGTTCTGAATTTTCTTCAGCAGGAGATCTTCTAGGGTCAATTTTATGACTTTTTCTTGGCTTGCCAGTTCCCAGACCATGAGAATAGTAGAAATTTGAACCCCACATCCACATTACAAAATTGGATTTTTATCACTTATTCCTGAATCTACTTTTCCTTCAGATTTTGTTCTAGTCAACTGGTGAATAAACTAACATAGTGCTATCCTTAATGCCTCATATTTTCTTATTCTTTCATCCAAATATGTAAATCCTATGCCTTCTATTTCTTTACTTTTTCTGGGAAATATCTACTTCTGTCCACCTCTAATGAGGTGGACAGAAGTAGATATTTTTTTATTTGTTTTTTTGTTTGTTTTTTGTTTGTTTTTGTTTTTGTTTTTATCTCATACATGAAATAAGCCTCCTAGTTACTCCCTCGGCTTGACTTGACCTCAAGACTTGACCTCCTCTAATTCATTATCTACAATGCAACCAGTCTGGTCTCTTAAAATTCAAATCTGATCATGTCACCCTTCTGCTTAAAAACCCAAAATCTAAGATGAACTTCAAGGTCATTGATAGTCTGATTCATTTTAGGCTTTATCTCTTACCAATTTCCCTTCAATACTTCCAAATGACCAATTCCTCATTCATACTAAATTTTAAACCTACTACAATTCCCCAGAATATATTTTGAATATCTTAGAAAAATTATAAGCTGAGCCATAAAGTTCAGGTGCCAACTTGTCAGCATGAATTTTCACACCTTTCCTATTGATGAAACTGTTTTTCTTCATTATGCTTAATAGTTAAAGCATATTAAGTAATAGTCAACAACAATGGTCTGCTTTTAAAGTATTAGTGGAATTATACTCATTTGCTTATATTCCAGTCACAACATCATATATATTCCTAATAATAATATATTTTATGTCCTATAAACATACTGTCAATGACCAATGTAATAATAGAATCCTCACAAGCAGATAAATGTTTGTCTTAACGCAAGTGAACTCAAAGAACTAGCTTCTTAGTTGATATAATTAGAAATTATAAGAGTAATAGAATGAGGTTAAAAAGGCCTTTTCCGGTTCAGATTTCTGTAACTCTGTGTGTGTGTGTGTGTGTGTCTGTGTGTAAAACTACCTGGTAAAATAGTAGAGGCAATTCAGTGGGAAAACTAATGAAATCATAGACTATTGGAGCTAAAAGAGACCCTAAGGACAATTTAGCTCTATAGATTCTCAAACTTGTTACTAATCAGGAAACTTTTTCAAAGAAAACTTAGAAATCCAATATGCAAGACAGATATATGTGGATTTCCTTTAGCTTATTTTAAGGTGTAGGATTCTGTAGCCCTAGATAGATGTAATCCTTCTCTACTTCACCAGAAACAAAAAGGGTATACAGAGGCAAATTTAAACGTTATTGATCTACCCCAACCAAGTCACTGTGCAAATGGAAGAATTCGGAAACCCAAAAAGGCAATGATATACTCAGGGCCACACAATCAGTTGGAGGCAAAGGTTGCATGGACCCTGATCTCCTAAGTCTCCATCAAGTGCTATGGCTATAGGTCCTATTTTTTACAATAATTTCAACCCAATCTCAGAAAGCCAATAAAATTTCTCATTTCTCATGTTCCACAAAGGAACTAAGGCTATAAAGTAACAAGTTTTCCCATGGATGTTCCCCAGAAGCTGTGGCATAAGAGATGGTTGTTCATTGCAGAAAATTACAAAACTAAAGAAAAGCAAACACAAAAAAAAGATGGAAACCTCCAGAAATCCCACCTGGAACAAATAACTAATATTATGTTTTCTCTGTACAAACAATTTATTTAAACCAATGGGATCATACAGGGGATATTAATCAGTATTTCTGGTTGCAAATAGCAAAAATCCTCTGTAATTTAGGCAGAGAAGACATTTATTAAAGGACATTAGAAAGTTCTGGAATCTCTAAGAAGATCAGAGAGCCAAGGTTGGAGTCAACCCAACCAGACAAAACACTCAAACAACATCATGGGACTGCTCCAGAGAAAATTCCATCACGACCACCACCACCACTCCACTGGGCACAGATGCCACAGCTCACACTCTGGACTCTGGAGTAGGCATCACAGCCAATGTCCCCTCGACTGTCCTCCAAAGCCAGATCCTCTGCTCTCTCCCAAAGCCAGAAAATGGATTTCCCATGGCATCTGCACCATCACATTCCTCTCTTCCAAACACTTCACTGACACAGGCCTGAATAGCCCCCAGGACACAGGACGAAATCTACCCACAAGACACAAAAAATGCCGCGAACACAGGAAAGGCGTTCAAACATCCTATGATACAATGAAATAATATTTCAATCAGTTGAAATTTCCATATAGAGGTTCCCCACACTATCCAAAAGCAGAGTGTTCTTATGAAAACTTTGGTAAGTTCAAATGCTCTTGGTGACGCCCCTCACTGCTGTCCATGCATGCTGCTTTCCTATGGGACTTGCTGCAAAACCAACACTGAACGGGATTTTCACTTTTTGCCTTTTTTCATAAAAACCAGAATCCTCTTCAGATTTCTTTTGGTTAGCGAAAAGTAACGCAGATCTTTTGCAAAAGTGAAGTGGCATAACACCAACTTAAAAAAAGGGAGGCATATCTGTATTTTGGTTGCTTTAACTTGTAATGATATCATTATGTTAATTATTGGCCTGATAAGATTGACACATCAACCATTCTATATGAATTAGCTGGCTGAGAGTGATTACTGTGAATTCTCAATGTAATGAATAATTCAGTTTGTCCTTTCCTGTCCCTTTATGTGAGGTGTGAGAGATAACTTCTAGATTTTCCATAACCCCTCTCCACCCTCCGGCATCCTCAAAAAATTGCTTTACTAATATTTTCTAATTTCAATGATATAAATTCTAAAAATGATACAACCTATTCATAAGGATGAAAATCCATAAAACTGTGGGCCACATGAGGAGTCAGAATAGTGACACTTATTTACTGCCGTGACTAATAATCATTGCAACATCATGTTTTCATCTCTCCGCGTTAGTTAAAAATATAGTACAGAAGATCAGTTGCCTCAGACACCAATCAGCAGCCCACAGACTTCCAATCAAAGTCTGTGGCCACAAATCTATTGCAACATATGGTATTTGTGCTTCTATTAAAACCTGGAGCAGCAACTGGGGACACAGTAGTCAAGTACATGCTAATCAGCAGTCTAACAAGGCAATGTATAGATTGTAGCTACCCGATGCCCATTTTAAATGACAAGCACAAAATGTGAGAAAGTCCTTTAGGATGTGATCAAAACAGCCTACTAGTCTCAGAATATGTCCCAAGAAATCTTTCCCTTTTTTTTCTTTAATTAAAATGGTATAATTACCACTAACTCATTAACAAGTAATCCTGACTCATCTTCCCGAAGCAGACTTCAAATTTAATCTCTCCCCAGTTTCAACCCTTGATTGGTTTTCATCGGATACTGTTTCAAGTCCAGTTCTCACCCAGGCATTCAAAGCTCTCTAATAAATATCACTGGAGGCAAAGGACAAGTTATATGAGAGTATCCATCAGGCCATGTCCAGCACACTTCTAAGATTAAGAGGAAGCAGTAGGACCAAGATAAGAGTAGGTGGGATCAGTCAGGCAGAAAGAATGAGGAAACAATGAAAAAAGATAGGTGGGGGTAGGAGGAAGGGGGTTGGGGGGGGGGGGGTTACAGTACAAAAATAGGATAGGAAGGTAATGCACAGAAGGCCAGAAGTTGAGATCAAAATAAGTGAAATCAGTGAAGGTACGTTGTTGGTAAGACCGAGCCATGTAGCTTAGCATTTAAAAAAGCATCTTGTCAGAAAGGATGAATATCCAACTTTCGTATCAACATGGATGGGACTGGAGAAGATTATGCTGAATGAAATCAGTCAAGCAGAGAAGGTCAATTATCATATGACTTAATTTACTTGTGAAGCATAAGAAATAACATGGAGGACATTAGGAGAAGGAAAGGAAAAGTGAATTGGGGGAAATCAGAGGGGGAGATGAACCATGAGAGACTGTGGACTCTGAGAAACAAACTGAGGGTTTTGGAGCAGACGGGGTGGGGGGAGGACCAAGCCTCGTGGTGGGTATTAAGGAGGGCATGTATTGCATGGAGCACTGGGTGTGGTGCATAAACAATGAATCTTGGAACACTGAAAAAGTAAAATTAAATTTAAAAAAATACAAATAAGCACCTTGCTACATAGTAGGTACTATAGAAACAGTTGTTAAATAGCTTCTGACCACATCCCCTTCTACTTAAAATAAACCTACTCTTTAGGAGTGTGGCAGACTTCTTTGGGATTGCAGCCTACTGGTCTTCCTTTTGGTAACAAAATTCACATTGAATGGTAGAATGGATCACTGGTGGGTCATTCAGACACCACAGTTATTATAAGACACAGGCTTTAAAATGACTATAATTAACATGTTCAAAAAAAAAAACAGATGACAGGATAGACAGAATTTCACAAGAAAACTTTAAAAGACTTTAAGAACTAAAATGAAAATTCTAGAACATTAAAATACATTTTTGAAATTAAGAATTCAATAGACGGATTTAATAGCAGATGCAATATGATCAAAGTAAGCATCAAAAAATTAGGGAGATAGGTAAGAAGAATGCACGCTGACTTAATCACAGAGATAAAAACCAGTATGGAACACACACAAATTAGCATGGTAGATAGGTAGGACACACTGAAAAAGTCTAACATAAATGCAATCAATATCTGAGAGAGGTGAATAAAAGAGGCAAAAGTGGCATTTAAAGAAATTTCTAAAACTACTGAGATACATCAAACCCAAGATTCCAGAAATACGATGAATCCAACCAAGATGAATACAAGGTAAAAGCACACCTAGGCACAGAGTAATGAATAGAAACCACTTAAAATACAAATAGAAAATATTAAAAAATACCAGAGAAGAAAATAGACACGTTTCTTCACAGGAGCAAGAAGACTTCAACCTAATTCCGGAACAATACTTAGGGAAGTCAAAAGACAACAAAATTATATTTTTTCAGTGCTGACAGAAAACAAAACGGCCAACCTAGAAATTTCATATTCAGGAAAAATATCCTTCAAATGTGAAAGAAAGATAAAACACTTCCAGAGAAATCCCAGAGAATTTAGTATCATCGGTCCTGCCCTAAAGGTGATAGAGCGTTCTCTTGGTGAAGGACAATGAGCCCAGAGGAAAACCTGGGGACGCAGATAGGAATGAGGAGCAATGGGAAGGGTGAATCTGTGAGTGAAGCTAACTTGTGCTGGACAAACGGTATATGAGGTATTGTGGCGTTGAAGTTATATGCGGGGTTAATAAGCAAAACATAAAAAGAAAGGAAGACGATAAATAGAGACGGGGTTTAAGGACTTCGGGTTGTCTGAGAAATGGTAAAATTACAAATTTATATTAAACTCTAATAACATATGGATGTCTATTTCAATCCTTTAGGCAACCGCTAAAAGAATACTCAGCTAAAAAACTAATTCAGGAGAAAATACAATAACAAAAAATAAATTAGTCCAAAGCAAGACAAGAAAGCATAGAAAATAATCGTAAAATAGGTGGGCCAACTGGAAAGTAAAAATTAATATATAACAGGCATAAACCCAAATATATTAGAATTTTATTTAAATACACCAATAAAAAGGGAAAAATTGTCATGGGTTAGAAAACTATAAGCTGCTTATATAAGGATAGTTTAAACATAAGGACACAAGTAAAATATGAACATATGTAAGAAAACCGCTGTCATTATTGTAATATATAACCAGATAAACTTAGGACCAGAACTAGCGTGTCAGCAGTAAAAAGGGATATTTCTTTTTTTTTTAATTTTTATTTTTTTATTAACATTTAATGTATTATTAGCCCCGGGGGTACAGGTCTGTGAATCGCCAGGTTTACACACTTCACAGCACTCACCATAGCACATACCTTCCCCAATGTCCATAACCCAACCACCCACTCCCTACCCCCGCTCACCCCAGAAACTCTCAGTTTGTTTTGTGAGATTAAGAATCTCTTATGGTTTGTCTCCCTCCCAATACCATCTTGTTTCATTTATTCAAAAAGGATATTTTGAGCTTCCCTATGACCCTGCAA
>NW_019154089.1:38144754-38156002 GCF_002288905.1 Enhydra lutris kenyoni | reverse complement strand
TTGCACTACTGGGTATTTACCCCAAAGATACAGATGTAGTGAAAAGAAGGGCCATCTGTACCCCAATGTTTATAGCAGCTATGGCTACGGTCGCCAAACTGTGGAAAGAACCAAGATGCCCTTCAATGGACGAATGGATAAGGAAGATGTGGTCCATATACACTATGGAGTATTATGCCTCCATCAGAAAGGATGAATACCCAACTTTTGTAGCAACATGGACGGGACTGGAAGAGATTATGCTGAGTGAAATAAGTCAAGCAGAGAGAGTCAATTATCATATGGTTTCACTTATTTGTGGAGCATAACAAATAGCATGGAGGACAAGGGGAGATGGAAAGCAGAAGGGAGTTGAGGGAAATTGGAAGGGGAGGTGAACCATGAGAGACCATGGACTCTGAAAAACAATCTGAGGGTTTTGAAGGGGAGGGGGGTGGGAGGTTGGGGGAACCAGGTGGTGGGTATTGGAGAGGGCACGGGTTGCATGGAGCACTGGGTGTGGAACAAAAACAATGAATACTGTTACGCTGAAAAGAAATTAAAAAAATAATAATAATAATAATAAAAAGGATAACATGAATAACTTCATGCTAGCACATTCCAAATTTAGATGAAATAGATAAATGCCTAGAAAACCATAATTTACCAAATCCACTCAATAAGAAATTTACTAAATCTAAGTAGTCTATGTCTATTCAAGAAAACTTAATCTATAACTGAAAACTTTCCCACAAAATCTCCAGCCCAGCCAGAAAACTTCACAGGTGAATTCTTCAAAACATTTAAGAAATGAAGGAAACTTTTAGGGAACAAAAACCAGAGTGCCATTCTCTTACACCATACACAAAGATAAACTCAAAATGGATAAAAGACCTCAACGTGAGACAGGAATCCATCAGAATCCTAGAGGAGAACATAGGCAGTAATCTCTTCGATATCAGCCACAGCAACTTCTTTCAAGATATGTCTCCAAAGGCAAAGGAAACAAAAGCCAAAATAAACTTTTGGGACTTCATCAAAATCAAAAGCTTCTGCACAGCAAAGGAAACAGTCAACAAAACAAAGAGGCAACCCATGAAATGGGAGAAGATATTTGCAAATGACAGTACAGACAAAAGGTTGGTATCCAGGATCTATAAAGAACTCCTCAAACTCAACACACACAAAACAGACAATCATATCAAAAAATGGGGAGAAGATATGAACAGACACTTCTCCAATGAAGACATACAAATGGCTATCAGACACATGAAAAAATGTTCATCATCACTAGCCATCAGGGAGATTCAAATTAAAACCACATTGAGATACCAACTTACACCAGTTAGAATGGCCAAAATTAGCAAGACAGGAAACAACATATGTTGGAGAGGATGTGGAGAAAGGGGAACCCTCTTACACTGTTGGTGGGAATGCAAGTTGGTGCAGCCACTTTGGAGAACAGTGTGGAGATTCCTCAAGAAATTAAAAATAGAGCTTCCCTATGACCCTGCCGTTGCACTACTGGGTATTTACCCCAAAGATACAGATGTAGTGAAAAGAAGGGCCATCTGTACCCCAATGTTTATAGCAGCAATGGCCACGGTCGCCAAACTGTGGAAAGAACCAAGATGCCCTTCAATGGACAAATGGATAAGGAAGATGTGGTCCATATACACTATGGAGTATTATGCCTCCATCAGAAAGGATGAATACCCAACTTTTGTAGCAACATGGACGGGACTGGAAGAGATTATGCTGAGTGAAATAAGTCAAGCAGAGAGAGTCAATTATCATATGGTTTCACTTATTTGTGGAGCATAACAAATAGCATGGAGGACATGGGGAGTTAGGAGAAGGGAGCTAGGGGAAATTGGAAGGGGAGGTGAACCATGAGAGACTATGGACTCTGAAAAACAATCTGAAGGGTTTGAAAAGGTGGTGGTTGGGAGGTTGGGGGAACCAGGTGGTGGGTATTAGAGAGGGCACGGATTGCATGGAGCACTGGGTGTGGTACAAAAACAATGAATACTGTTATGTTGAAAATAAATTTTAAAAATAATTTAAAAAAAAGAAAATTAAAAAAAATCCTAAACAACATATTAACAAATGGAATGCAACAATAAAACAAATGAAAGTTATGTATTCTTTTACAGACATAGGTATGCTCCTCATATCTATTGCTCTAGTATGAATGGTTAGTTTAACAGTGAAACATAAATCAGTGTAATTCTACACATAGAAAGGAGAACATTCATACCATCACCTCAGGAAAAAAGCATTTTAAAAAATGTGACACCCAGTCAGAATTAAAAATTTAAACCTCTTAGCAAACCAGGGATAGAGGGGACTATCTTGATCTAAAAGAACATCTTATAAATTTCTGCACACCATTATGCTTAATAGAAAAACTGAAAGGTCTGCCATAAGACCAAGAAGAAGGCAAGGAAGAATGTCCTCTTTCACCATGTCTACTCAACAGTGCCCTGGAGGTCCCGGCCAGTATAATAAGGCAAGAAGATACAGCACAAAGATTAGAATGAAAGAAGCAAAACTGTCATTAATTGCAAAGAAACCTGGTTGTACATGTAGAAAATACAAAATAATCTGAAAACAAATTGCTTGAACTAAACAAAGAATTTAGCAAATCTGCTGGATACAAAGTCATTTCAAAAATTAGTTCTATTTTTACATGTCATCAAATACCTTGAACCACATTAATGAAGGTACTGTGCTGTCAGCATAAGACTAGACTAACAAACCAAAGGAACAGAATAGGGTCCAGAAACAGACCCTCACACAATCATCAGTTAAAATCAATCAGAAGACTGAATACAAAGGCAGAAAGTGGCTTTTTCAATGAATGTTGTTGGGTCAATTAGAGAACCATATCGGGAAAAAAAAATCATCCTAACCTATACCACACACTATATAAAAACTCAATTCCAAATGAATTATAAATCTAGATATGAACTATAAAGTAATGAAGTTTCTAGGAGAAGACTTAGGAGCATGTCTTTTTGACCTTGAATTAACAGGCCATTTCTTATATAGGATATAAAAAAAAAATTACCAACCATAAAAGAAGGCATTGATAAACTGGATTATATATTACATTTTGAAGTGCTTCTAGTCATCAAAAGTCACCTTTAAGGGAGTGGCAGAAGATATTTACAATAATATATTAGGAGGGAAAGGGGACTTTAATCCAGAATGTAGAAAGAGATGCTTGAACAAAAACTTCATTAGGAAAAATATCAAAATTGCCCATTATATGAAATTCAGAACTAATTTATGATGTCAGGTTTTGGGATAATTGTTCCCTTTGCTGGAGAGAGGTAGTGATTAGGCATTTGGGGTGTTAGTAATATTTTATTTCTTGATCTGGGTATTGGTTACATAAGTCTTCTCATTTTGGGGAAATTTATCAAGGTATATTCCTATCTGGCCACTTTTCTCAGTGTATTTTATACTTCAATAAGATAATTTCCTTAAAAATAATTAATTAACCACATATGCTTTTCTCATCAGGCTCTTCCTCCAATTTGTCTTCTTTAATATGTCACTGCTTAGTCCTCCTGATGTTTTCTTTGACTTTATAATACAATTTTTATTTGAAGGGGTTCCAAAAACACCTTAACAAAGCTGACATCTTAACAAGATGATAATGCCACTTATACAATATAGAAGGCTACAAATACAAAATACTTCATCACTCAGATAGCTGCAACTATTGTAAAAACATTGGTATCACAGGCACAGCTGTTCCAAAAATAATATATCTTCCACCACTTCCCTGGGCCAGCTGGGTAAGAACACAGGGAAGAAGATGGCTCGTTACCTAGAATATTGAATGAGATGATAGAAGGAAAGCATTCGCTAAACTCTAAATCACTATGTAAAATAAGGTTTCACTATACTGATTCCATTTCATAGCTCAGACAGTATAGAGACTCACTGAAATATCTCACATAATTACAGTAAAGGGTGTTGGTTCAAATGGGTATCAGGGTCACGTGGACCCAAGGACTCCAATACGGCCACGATGTTCTCCCATGTGTTCTCTTGGGTCTCTGCTTCCAGAGATGGAGCCTGTGGCACAGGTCTGGCCAGTGAGAGAACCAAATTTCTCTGGCCACGGTGACTGATTCATCCAAGATGGCTCAGTCACAGTAAGGATACTTGTGTAGGAGGTACCATGAAAAGATTCTCTTTTCTCTCTTCCCTACTGGGTTTGCAGTTAGAATCTAAACATAATTTAAGCCCCATGGATTAAGCCCCACACTTGACCCAATGGCTAGAGTTTTTAGGAGAGTTAATGTGGAAATGAAGACACCATGGAAATTCCTTATTTAGACTTTTGAAGTTAACTTGGTGAAGTCTTATCTTGCAAAGTCCGTGATTCCTAGTGGATTCTAGTCAGAATCCTGGGGGGTGAAAGCTAAAATGAAAAATGTCCCAGAATCCCAGACCATTACTCTGGACTTGTCTAACTGCAACTAAAAAGTTATGTAGTCTGGACCATACCCCCAAGGTCTACAGTCTGACCCAAAATATAGTCTATGTAGTCCTGTATGAATGAACAGCTGTCTTTTTAAAAAAAAAAAAAAAAAAAGATTATTTATTTATTTATTTATTTATTTGACAGACAGAGATCACAAGTAGGCAGAGAGGCAGGTAGAGAGAGAAAGGGGGAAGCAGGCTCCCTTGCTGAGCAGAGAGCCCGATGCAGGGCTCAATCCGAGGACCCTGAGATCATGACCTGAGGTGAAGGCAGAGGCTTAACCCACTGAGCCACCCAGGTGCCCCAATGAAGAGCTGTCTTACCAAGAGGCAAGTGAAGCTGTGTTGGAGCCCAACTTGTAAACCTGACTTATCTGACATTTATTTATGGAGTATACACTGTGCAAAAACTTGGTTAAACAAGACAGTGTCTGCCTTCATATACCTTAAGGCCTTGTGGAAAAAAAAACCAACAGGCAATTATATAATATCATAAATGTTACAATGAAATATAAAGGGGATACCTTCCAGGGATATTCAATCCAGGCTTCGGTGGTCCACCAAAGCTTCCTGGAGAAAGTACATCTAAGCAGAGACCCAGAGGATGTGACAGAACCCACTGGCCAAAGATACAGAGAATGCTCTCCAGAACAAGGAAAACACCACTTAGAACAGAAAAACACAAGTCCTGCCCCGGGACTGAAGTGCAAGTAGCAAAGCAGAGAGTGGGATGATGTGGCAGAGACAGACCAGGGGCCAGTCGCAGAAATCCTTAGCAGTCATGTTAAGGTGTTTGGATTTTAATCTGAGAACAACAGGAAACTGCTCAAGGCTTTTAATGAGGGAAGCGGCATAACAGGAGTCATATTTTCAAAACATCCCTCCAGATCTAGTATGCAGAACAGACTGAGGGGACACAGGAGGGGAGAATGTTTCCTTCTGTCACTCAGTGTGACCGGTGACAAGGCTGTTGCCATCACCCAGGTGACAGATAACAGTGTTCTGAATCAAGACATTGTGCAAAAGATAGAAAAGGATTTCACAAGAAGCAGTAGACTTAATATTTTATTGGTTCTTAAGCTTGCCTGATATTCAACCTTAAAAACTCCCTGGTGGCTGGATAATCAGGATGATACATTCTATTAAGGATGTTAATACCAGAAGGGATTTCTCATGTCAGGTAAGGGACTGGTTCATATCACTCAAGATCCCCTTCAAGTTTGTTGTACTTTGGTTCTGTACTGAAGACAGAAAGTAAGAGCGAATATTTATTTAGTGATTCCTTGGCTAATAGAAGTAGAGAGTCCTTGTTGCTTAAATATTGCTAAGACATTGGACATAAAAATAAAGCACTACTTATAATGGAGTTTCAGTGTACACTCACTTCATCTACTCTGAGAGAGACAGAGAGAGGCAATTCTGCTCACCACTCCCCTGAATAATCACAGGCCCCCAAATAAGAATGAGAAGGGAACTGGTTATCTGCTATCCCTTCAGTCGACTCAGCTCCCCCTGTCCTTCACTGGGTACAAAACCTGCCGCTCTGTAATTCTGGTGATCAAAGATGAGTATTTTTGAATTTTCAAACATCATGCTTATAACCCAACTACTTCATTCAGTTCTCAAGAGAAGAAAAGGGATTTCTCACTAGAAAAAAATGGTGATGTGCGCTTATTGAGAGGATGCATTATTAGTCCCTATTTAGTCCCCATATTGGTCCCTATTTCTATATGCTGTCCTTTATGCATACAGCTTGAGGAATTTTTAAAAAGATTTTATTTATTTATTTGATACAGAGAGAGAAAGATGGCAAGAGAGAGCATGAGCTGGGGGAGAGGGAGAAGCAAACTCCCCACTGAGCAGGGGGCCCCAACATGGGGCTCGATTCCAGAACCCTGAGATCGTGACATGGGCTGAAGGCAGATGCTTAACCAACTGAACCACCCAGGTGCTCCCAGTTCAAGGAATTGTTAAGTGTGATTTTTTTTTTTTTTACTACATGAAAATACACCTTAGGTACTGATAGTGGAAACCACTGAGTAAGATTTGACTTTAGGAAAAGTAAACTCATGGAACTCACTCACCCAGAAGTCATAAAACCTAAAAATACAAATTTTATAAATTCCAGGAGGACTATAAGGGAAACTAGAGAGGTTTCAGAACAACCCTAGTGTGATATTATCCTTCCAACAAAACACGGTTTATCACAACTATCCAAGAGAAGGAGCAAACAGGGGCTCCATGGCCTTGTAGATGGGAAGACACTGAACCACTACGTGCCTGGGACCTTCTTTCATGCAGACTGCTCAAGTCGAAGGCTAACTCAGGACTTTTATCCGCCAGTCAGTTCCTCAGGTGGGCCCCAAACTACTTCTGAAAAAGGTTCCCCTGACTGAATTACTCAGACGCTGTGATTTAATTTCCACCTAGAAGACAGAGTCTCGACATTTTTTTTTTTTTTCACTTCACTTTCTGTAGTCTTGTTCCCCTTTGGCCCTTTCTATTTTTTGATATAAAATAAAGGACAAGACTTCACAGTGACTAAGAAGCACACACAGCAATTCTACTAATGTTGCTAGGCAACAAGGGCCATGTAGGGGCTTGATGAATGAATTCTGAACATCTGCATGAAAGAGAAATCGAAGGAGCCAGTGAGTGAACTGTCTTGCTAACTGTAGAGGTTAGGACTTTTTGACACTCATGTTCCTGGATTTGCCTGAGTAAGGAAACAGCACACTTATTTTAAAATCTTTCTGGTAGGCTCTGGTCCAAAATGTGTTTAAAATTCTTCTCTGGGGAAAATTGACACATTTTGCTATCATGATCACCAGCTCAAGAGGGGAAAGGAGGTGAGAACGGCTTCTATCTGTGTTTTCCTAGTTCAGGGCTATGCTGTCTATAGCTTGGGCTATTTCCAACAGTCTCCAGCCTGATCTGAGCATGTTTTTCCCCTCCTCCTCCAGTTCAGCTCAACTAGCCGATTAATTGCAAGGATATTTTCTATCTCCTAGTCAGCAACTCCCATCCCCTACAATCAGCACTTACCTCTTCAATCGCAGTGAAAAATATAATTGTTGACTGCAATTAAGTCTGTTTTATTTTGTTCATATTACAAAGCAATGTATGATCATTAACAAAAAGCAGAACAAAACAGACACTCAAATGAACATTAACATCCGTTAGCCTGTTCGTGAGAGACCAGCAATGTAAATATCTTGGTGCATAGCATTCTAGATGATTTTCTTTGCATACATAAACAGACTTTTTTCTTACAGAACTGTATTACCTGTATATGAAATCATAAATTGCCCTATAAATTCAGCAACAACCAACATAATTTTCAATGGCTTCTACACTATACCATAATTATTTAAACATTTCCATGAAACTTGGAATAATTAACAGAATAAATGACCAATTACAAGATCACCTAACTAATCTTATTGCAGCTTCCTCCTTCTCCCCTGATCTAACCATAGCTAGCTTTATTAATTCCCCAGTCTTACCCCACTATTTTCTTTCCATTTCTCCTGGTATCCTACTTCAATTCTCTTACCCAGCTGTTTGCAGTGAGGAATTCATCAGGACTCTTGGTTTTAAAAGTCAGAAACCCTAACTCACAGTGATTTAAACAAAAGTGAAAGGATCAGTGCCTGGCTGAAAGTTTCAGAACAGGGGCTAGCTGAATGTGTAGCAGGATCAGGGACTGAAATAAGGTCAGTGGGACTTGGCCTCACTGTCGCCACATCCCAGAAATTCCGTCTCCACTAATGGCTTCATTCTTGGGCAGGCTCTCCCCAAAGGTGACGGGTCAGCTGTCAGCATCTCTAGGTTTCTGTGTTCTTAGGAACTCCAAGGGAAAGGGCATTCCAGTGATTTCATCCTGCGAGCCACTGATTGTACCCTCATTAACCAGTCACTGTGGCCAGGGGTCAGGCATTCTGAGTGGGACCAGGCCTAGAGTACATGCTCACTCTAGAGCCTGGGGACACACCTCACCCTACCCAAGACACAAGAACCCAAGAGTCAGGGAGGGGCCATTGCCTAAAGCAACACCATTGCTGTTACTGGGGAAAGGGGGACTAGATACTAGACAGTCAGAAACAATAACCATCCACTACCATTTGCCTGTGTGCTCCCTTGGCTCTTTTACATCCACGTACCACTCTCCTCCATCTGGGCTCTGTGTAGGCACCATATCAATGAAGTCTTTCTATCTGGCTCCCAACTGGATTTAGTCAACAGAAGAGGCATCATGAGATCAGAGAATTTCTCCATCTCCCTCCTTGTTGAGCCATAGGTGAAGAACACAGCTTCTGCTGGGTGAATGTCTACAACCAGCTACAGACGTCTTTGGGTTCTGTAATAATTCTCTCCCCTCAAGCATAGTGGTGGTGAGCGCTCACTACTGTTGTGAGCTCCAGGATGCTCCACCATCCCTTGTTGTTTCAACCCTGCACACACATTTACCCCATCTGCATGTGCCTTCTCTTTCCTATGGAACCTCGAAAGGTCCAGCCTGCTGACAGGTTGCTTGGCCAATCAGTGCTCCTGCACACCAACCACAAATCTGTCTAACCTCTAAGGTCCTCATTCAAGAAACAGATGTAAACATTGGAAATTCAAGGCAAACGGCTGCTGTCAATTTAACTCAAATTACGAGGCCACCATGACTATTGACTTTGGTCAACCATGACTTTGGTGATCTCAGAAGTACACTGAAGAGTGGGACACATACTAGTGATTCCAACTGATTCATATTTGGTTGATTTCGCAGATGGTATCGGAAATATACCCTATGAAGATGATACTTAAATTCAGTTGAGCCAGCTTTCCTGGTAGGAATTGAAAGGAAAAGGAAGGAAGGTAGGAAGAGAGCAAGGGAAAGAGGGAGGGAAGGGGATGGATGGAAAATACAGCCATAGGGATAAGAAGTTCTGATCTTGGAGTCAAAAAACTGGAAACTCAGTCTGGCTTTGCCTATGACTCATAGTAGATGGCTTCGGGACCACTGGGAGTCATTATTCTGACCTGTCAGACACTGAGATTGGACCAGAACACCTTTAAGGTCCCTTTCAGTTTTAACAATCTATTAAGCTCTAATAAACTACAATGCATGCCTGAAAAAACAAACACACTTACAAACACCACCAGCTCAAAGAAGATAAAGATATTTCTCTAAGGTGGATAAAAATGTTCCTCCTGACCAAGAGAGCAAATACTTTTTGAAAATTAAACAATCATTTAAGTTAATAATGGAATAGAAACCTAAGGCTCCAACCTCGTTTCAAAACAGTTGTATTTGTTCAGATTCTTGCTGTGGACCAAATTTTATGATGGATAATGTGGGCCTATCAATAGGGATCAGCAGTGAAGCCCAAGAAAAACACTAATGAAGCCAGCAGGAGCCCACACAGCCTAGCCATGAACGCAAGCAATACAAGATTAGAAATACAGCAGAAAATCCGCAGAGCCGGGAGTCCCCACACTTTCTGTGGTTTCCTGGTCCAACCAAGATCGTGGAAGCTGTAGGGGGAAGATTTAAAAAAAAAAAAAAAAAAAAAAGGCCAAAGCAGGAAATGAGCTGTAGCTTGACAGTCACAAAAGAAAACAGAAAAGCATGAGACACATCAGGTCCAAAGAAGGAGCTTAGAAAATGCAGTCTGTTTATTCAGAAATGAGGCAATGGGTAATATTAAAAAGGATAAGAAAAATTTAAGCTTTGAGGTATTTCATGCTAAAAATATCCATTATAAATAGCCAGGTACAAGGAAAAGCAATAGACAAACTGAGGGTGGGAAATGAAACTTATTACGGTATTGCCAGGAAAGAGGGGGAGAGACTTTGTTCCTGAGGGCTCGAGGTTTACTCTGAGCAACTTAAGTCGAGTACAGAATATCAGCACCAGGACCCAGTGAGAACTCGGGGGCCTCAAATGAGAAGGTGGAAAAATAAGAAGCGAAAGTCAGAGGTCAAACTATCCGCATTGGCAAATGGTTTTAAGTCACTTGCCGAGATCAGTTGGTCCTGGATGCCTCAAAAATCATTAAGAAGGATGGAGAACCAGGACATGGGAAGAAAGAATGACAGAGCAACAATGTTTGCGGTTGGGGTGACAGGTAGGGTAAGAATGGGGAGTGGTGGCCCATTCAAATAATTTGCTGACCGTGGAACATGTGTTCTAGAACTTTGCTGCCCATTACAGTAGCCACTAGATGCGTGTAGTTACTGAACATTTGAAATGCATCTGGTCCAAAGTCAGGTGTGCTGTAAGTGGATAATAAACACCAGATTTTAAAGACTAAATACCAAAAACAAAACAAAACAAAAAGTAAACTATCTCCTTAATGATTTTATATGGCTTATATGTAGAAATAATGTTTTAACTAGGTTGAGTTAAATAATTTAAAATTTAATTTCACTTGTCTCTTTTACTTATTTTTTTTATTTATTAGCATATAATGTATTATTAGCCCCAGGGGTACAGGTCTGTGAATCGCCAGGTTTACACACTTCACAGCACTCACCATAGCACATATGCTCCCCAATGTCCATAACCCAACCACCCTCTCCCGACCCCCTCCCCCCGGCAACTCTCAGTTTGTTTTGTGAGATTAAGAGTCTTTTATGGTTTGTCTCCCTTCCAATTCCATCTTGTTTCATTTATTCTTTTCCTATCCCCCAGACCCCCATGTTGCTTCTCCACTTCCTCATATCAGGGAGATCATATGATAGTTGTCTTTCTTTGATTGACTTATTTCGCTAA
>NW_019154089.1:38128458-38144654 GCF_002288905.1 Enhydra lutris kenyoni | reverse complement strand
TAACAGGTCTGTGAATCGCCAGGTTTACACACTTCACAGCACTCACCATAGCACATATGCTCCCCAATGTCCATAACCCAACCACCCTCTCCCGACCCCCTCCCCCCGGCAACTCTCAGTTTGTTTTGTGAGATTAAGAGTCTTTTATGGTTTGTCTCCCTTCCAATTCCATCTTGTTTCATTTATTCTTTTCCTATCCCCCAGACCCCCATGTTGCTTCTCCACTTCCTCATATCAGGGAGATCATATGATAGTTGTCTTTCTTTGATTGACTTATTTCGCTAAGCATAATACTCTCTAGTTCCATCCACGTCATCTTTTACTTATTTTTTTTTTTAAAGATTTTATTTATTTGACAGAGAGAAATCACAAGTAGGCAGAGAGGCAGGCAGAGAGAGGAGGAAGCAGGCTTCCCGCTGAGCAGAGAGCCCGATGCGGGGCTCGATCCCAGGACCCTGAGATCATGACCTGAGCCGAAGGCAGAGGCTTTAACCCACTGCGCCACCCAGGCGCCCCCTACTTATTTTTAACATCATTACTAGTAAGCTGAAAAATCACATATGCGGCTCACATTTGTTCTTAGCTATATTCCTACTGGACAGAGCTAGTGTGTGAAGTCCCTTCCCCTCTCTCCAGCCTCCCGTGATCTTAGGATGTTTGGGAAGACCTGACTTAGTTCTCGTTGTCTTTCCCATCTCAAGCAGAGTCTAGTTTCAGACTAAGTGAAAGAAAACCACGTTGACACCCAGCAGCTGCTGCATCCCCACAATTCACACCCACTGGGGAGTATACATTTACTTAGAAGAACAGTCACCACCGCCTCCGCACATGTATACCCACTTACCATATATGTACACAACCATATTTGTATATGTCAGAATAATATCCATAAATAGGGAAGGAATGTTAGCCAAATCATTAGGTACAGTGAGATTCACATTTCCACCATCAACTGTAAATGTTCATTTGAACTACAGAGAGTCATTGATGCTTGTTATAAGAAGAGGCTTTTGCGGTCACCTGGGTGGCTCAGGTGGTTAAGTGTCTGCCTTTGGATCCCAGGGTCCTGGGATCAAGTCTCACATCCGGAGCCCTGCTCAGCGGGGATCTGTGTCTCTCTCTAACCCTCCCCCACTGCTTGTGTTCTCTCTCTCTCTCTTTCTTGCACTCTCTCTCTCTTTCTGTCTCTGAAATAAATAAATAAAATCTTAAAAAAAAAAAAAAAAAAGCTCTTTGAAATTCAAGGGTGATTGAACTTCAAGCCAGTTCAGGGAGTGCTGCTTTCCAGTCTTCTGCCTGTAATCAAGAGTTCCAGGGCTGTTCATACATAACACCAAGTAAAACCCAAGCTTTCCCCTTGGGATGAAAACTTCTAGTGTCATCTATCAGTCAGTGCAATTGGCTCTCTAGACTCATATTCTTTCCAAACCCTAAGAGTCACAGGATCCTTCCAGCTTGTCAGTTCCACTAGAAACTTCTACCTGGCACACCTATTCTCAGTACCTGCTAACTGCATCAGACTCCTGGTCCAAACTCTGTTTGGTCAGTCTATGGTGACACAATAATTTTACATGGTGATACAATTCAGATCTTACCCCAAACAAAGGGTTTCCTTCACAACTGAACTTCAAAGAACTCCCACTTTGAGGACAGTCTCCTTTATGCAAGAATTTTGGCTCCTTTATTGGACTTCTGCACTTTTAGGCTATCAGGCATTCATCCTCCCTTCATTTGGTAGAAGAGCTCCATTTTCTTTGAGGGAACCAGCCTCAGCCCTACTCTAGTCCATGTGGTTTGGGTGGCGCTGAGCCTACCCTCCACATCCCATCTCCAGGGACAGCACATAATCTAACATGTTTAACTTCCCTGGAAATTCCAATAGAAGCATAATGCGAACACAGTGATTCAGAGATGGTTCCATGGACACAAACTGGTCCAATGATCTTTAATTCTGAGACTTTGTTGCAACTTATGGGAAGGATGGACTTGTTTTATCTGCATTTGAAGCTGACAGATGTAAGCCTGGAACTTCAAGGCAATGCTACATGAAAAGGCCCCACTTAAAAGGATGACAGAAAAGGGAAACCAATTCCAAAGATATTGTTTGAGGCCCTGGTCCAGCAAACTGCACTCCTGAACTTTTCAGTTTGGTAAGTTAACAAATCCTCGTTTTTGTGTACACTACTTTGAATTTTCTTGAAACAGAGAGAATCCTGACTAATATCACTCTTTAAATATTTAGCCCACTACATGGATAACCTATATTTTTCCTATAGTTCAAGCTTCTCATGAAATCTTCCCAGTTGATGTAAGCACATCCTGAATTTTCCTTTTATTTCATCCTTCTCGACAAATAGCTGTAAGGCCTGTTATCATTATTAGGGCTCACCTTGGAGATCTGGTCCACCCAGAATCAAGGGAATTCAAAGGTCACTTTACAATTTCATGCTGAGTTACTGGTAATAGTCGACATCAAGTTATTCTTGCTGCTCATGGATTATATCCCAGCTCTGGACTCTGAGCTCCTGTACGGATTCTGAGACCCAGCTGCCAATGTGCATTCCAGCCTTGACTGGTGTCCAAATGCATCCCTGTGTTTCTGACTGCCTCTTGTAATGATTGCCCCAAGTCTCAGTTACTCTGGCACCAGCGGTCTAACCTGACCATTCCTCCTACTTCAGAAACTATAGATGAGTCCCTAGTATATTCTGAGAAACTTCCCTAAGAACAGTACTCTATATGGGTTAAAATGCTCAACTTTCAGATTCCCCATAACTGGTCTGAATATGACCAATGGCTGGATTGGCCGGATGTCGCCTTCTGGACTAATCTTTCTATGACGTATCTGCTATGTTTCCCCCAAACCAACCTTATCCTGAGGGAGAAATTTGTCCTCACACATTTCTCACCAAACTTCAGTCACCCTTCCAAACATCCCAACCCAGGCCAAATACCATAAAACCTCTCTCCTTCCATATTAGCATCTTACGACGTCACTGTTCTCATTCTGATGTACTGTGGATACTCCCATGTTGACTTACTGGCACATGTATAGTGGAAAAAGCCTGCACTAAGAACCAAAACATCTGGATTCTTGAAAACAGACAAGCAAACATCTGGACTCTAATCTTAACTCCATCATACATCACTAGTGTGACTTTCAGCACAAAAAAAAAAAAAAAAACCCTTTCATAGCCTTTCAAATTTTCATTTCCTTTATCTATAAGCTAGGTTAATAAAACTTGCCCTAATGCCACTGGATACAATGAGAATTAGATAACAATGAAAGGGAAAGCACACTGTATACTCTCAAATATCATGTAAATAAGTTATTACTATGAAGTCTTATCACTAGACAGAACTGTCATATCATATACCTTCTGAGCCACAAAGAGCCACACATATTGTAGATAGTTGCTGAACACTTGTCGATTCACAGATATATACTCCTAGAGCCCCACTGCTTTTTTTTTTTAATTTTTACTTAAATTCAATTTAGTTAACATATAGTGTATTCTTAGTTTCAGGGGTAGAATTTAGTGATTCATCAGTTGCATACGACACCCAGTGCTCATTCCTCCAAGTGCCCTCCTTAATACCCATCACCCAGTCACCCCATTCTCCTGCCCACCTCCCCTCCAGCAATGCCATTTCTAAAATAAAAGAAAAATGTCTTCCAATGAACCAGGTGAGGGATTGGGTTAAGAAAGATAAAGATGTAGAGAAAAGAGACGAGGTCAAGAGAGCTCTTGGGTTGTGAATGATAGTGGAAGTGCTGGGTGAGTGGAAAGGCAAGAGAGAAAGAGAACCAGGGGACATGGGGTCAGGGAATGCAAGAGGACATGCCAGTAACACAATGGAGGAGAGGAAGAGAAAGAGAGGAAAAGGTAGTGGAGAATATGAAAAAGTGACAGAACAGAAAAGGCATCCATCATTCTTAAACAAGAGCCATTTGCTTGGGAAACATCCAGGGATTGAGAGAGAATGAGCTCCTTGCTGCCCAGGGACTTCTAGTTAGCTCGGAGAGAACTGGCCATTGGAAGCCGTCTGAAGGAGAGCGGTACCGCCCAGCAGAGTCAGGGGCAGGTGCACACATTGCCTACTCCATGCAAGGCGACAAGGACAACAACTAGACAAAAGAAGAACTCGGAGGTTGAACAATTGCACAACAGAAAGAAAGTGAAGGGGCAGAGGAAGAACTCAACAGTCTATAAAATAAAACCTTTTGCCAGATCTAACTATTCAAATTTTGCCTAATTTAACAATCTCATGTGACTGCTTCTCTCCAGTGAATACCTAATCATCTGGACTGAATTCAAGCAATTACCTGGACATACTTATAAAGACTAGAGGGATGCCTGGGTGGCCCAGTCATTAAGCTTCTGCCTTCGGCTCAATCGTGATCCTAGGGTCTTGGGATCGTGTCCCACATCAGCAGGGAGCCTGCTTCGCCCGCTGCCTGCTGCTTCCCTGGTTGTGCTTGCCCTCTCTCTACTCTCTCTTTCACTCTCTGTCAAATAAATATATAAAATCTTTAAAAAAATAAAATAAAAGACTAGATTTTTCAAGCAGAAGCTGGTGGCTACTTTCTAGGACACCACAGTGGGAATGCTGGTACACGGAAGAGGCTTCAACTCTCCTATGGCCTCTTAAGGACCATTCCTGTGCTAACATTTGAGGTCACCAGCTGATCTCGGTCATCTCTGAGGATGGGAAAGGAGGACAAAGGTAATGCAGCTAATGGCTTTCTGATTGGAGATGAGGGAGAATTCCCAGAGTATGAGACTGTCAAAGAGAGAGAGAAAGTCCACTGAAAGGGAGGTGGAATTTGAGGGGATATGAAAGGTATTTAAAATATCTCATCGAGTCCAAAAAGTGTTCCTTTTCAGTGTTCCTGCAAACAATTAACGTGAGGTTATTAAAAGTAAAAATTTTTTCTGAAGTGGATGGGACTCTCTTTTCTGATTCTGTTCCCACAAATGTGCTCCTCTCTGAGGAGCCCCAATCACAGAGCACACGGGGCCCCCTTTCTGGGATGACACGGGCTCTCTTTCTCAGAATGGGCTATCTAGTGTCACCCCAGTGACACAAGGCACTGTTTACAAAGCCCTAAGCATACTGCTTGGAATAAATGAGGAAAGTCTCATACTGGATGGAGATGGTTGTATACTAGATGGAGGTAGATACTAGTAGAGATGGTAGAAATAATAGAGTTAATAGTTGGCGGAGGAGTAGAAATGGCAGAAGATGAGTGATGGCGGACATGGGACCCGCTGTAATATACCAGTGTCCGTAGCAGAGGGCTACAGGACAGCAGTCAAGCGCCGGAGCTCAGGACGCAGACCTCCTAGGCTTGGATCCTGGATCCTTGGCTCTACCAGGTGTGAGCCATGTGAATTTGGGCAAGTTAATCTTTATGTGTCTCGTTGTTACAACCTGTAAAATGAGCAATGCTTTCATAGAGTTGTTCTATGGAGTGAATGAGAAAATACTCCTAAAGGGTTTAGCACAACCCCAACACTAGTGTTCAATATCTGTTAAGCTAGAAATAGCAGGAATGGTGGTGGGAGTGACAGCATTGCCAAGGGGTCCATCCCAGGTCCAGAATGTAAAATAAAGGGAGCATAGACCCTGTCGCTAAAGGTCCCATGCCATAACATCGGCAACAGTACCACAAGAGAGGCCTTCCATCTTCAAATGCAGAAATGGTGTTCCTTCCATCCTCTCATCTCCTCTCCAAATCCCATAGCCCCAGAATCCACAGTTACAGGTGAAATCCCAAGTGTGTGAATGAGAGGCGGGAAGTAGAGGCAGTTGCTGTGAATATCTATTGGGCACAAACCTGCCTAAGACAGGCCTTCAGCAAGGATGAGATCTTGCCTAGAGAGTCACAATTGAAATATAAAGGCTTTCCCAACTTTAGTTAAATCTCTCCAACACTATGATATGCTGGACAGCATGCTAAATAATGGACACACAGCATCCAGCTGAGGAGGTAAACCCATAAAACAAATAATCCCCAACAGCTCTGATATTCACAAATAATTGATAACAGCAATTTGTACATAGACCTCTGGGAGTGTAGAGGGTAGGAAGGGAAGGCTGGGGGGAGGTAAGTAGGAGATAACTGAGTTTGGATGGAAAGTGTGAGTAGCAAGTTGAGAAAAGACAGGGATGGGCATGATCGGGCTTAAGCCACAGAAAGATGGCCAGTCATCTGGCAGCTAAACGAATTGGAGGCCAGACAGCCACAGCCAAGAGAGGAGTTTGGCGATGCTGCCAATCACTCAGAAAAGACATGGTGAAGTCTGATCACAGCAGTGACAGCAAGGGTAGGAGAGGGTTGCAGAGTCAAGGTTACGTAATTCTAAATAAAACAGTGCTAAAATTAAGCTGGTGTAAAAAGGTTGCTAGTTATTTTTTTTTTCCCACAGAGTAAAACCTCATCAGTTCAACATAATTGGATAGAAGCATGTCACAATTAATCAAATATGAATTACAGATATTTTTTTAAAAATATGACTAACTGCTTAGGCTTTTTTGGACTCGATGAGATATTTTCAATACCTTTCAAATTCCCTGCTCTTAATAAGCAGCTTCAGTGTTCCTGCAAACAATTAACGTGAGGTTATTAAAAGCAAAATTTTTTCTGAAATGGATGGGACTCTCTTTTCTGATTCTATTCCCACAAATGTGCTTCCTGGATTACAAGAAAGTCAATTCCTCTTTCGCTAGTAAAGGAAGTCATAACCCTGAGCTCAGGCTGATTGCCCCAGAGAACTGATCGGAGAAGGCTATAAAATCTCTCAACACAGAGACCGGCTGGCTGGCCCTTTTCCTCGCCCATTAGGGGTGTCAAACCAGACGATGCTAGCTCATCAATAACACAACCATAAATAATGATATGCCTGAAGTTACAGACAGAAGTCAGCCAACATTTTCCTGATTCTCAGGATCATTGGGGGTGACTGAGTTTACTTTTCAAAACTTCGTCAGTGGTGCAATGATAAAACTCAGCTCAATTCCAAGACAAGCAACCAAACCATCAACTTTTAGGGAGGGGAATTTATCTTATCCTCTGCTAAAGTATTAAATTAATGGAAACCTTTCGTTATCATAGCTTATCTAAAATTCACACTAAATCAATACACTCCCAAATAATGTGCATTTCTTAAATCATGACACTCGTGAGTCATTAAGAATTTATTTACTATGAAAAAGACAGAACCCGACTCTCACGATTACACTGAGTAGAAAAGAAATCACAAAGGAAATAATTCAGGACTTCACATTACTTAAAGAGACACAAGAGATGGCTTGCTCCCATAAGCTTTGGGAGTGTGGGAGATCGGAAGGGGCATAGTTCTAACTTGCACACTCAAAACTTCCTTGATTCTTGTGAGTTAGACTGAGATGATCCCTAAAGTCTCAAGAAGGAGGAAGCTTCATAGTGAAATAAGTCGATCAGAGAAAGACAATTATCATACGATCTCCCTGATATGAGGAAGTTGAGAGGCAACATGGGGGGTTTGGGGGGTAGGAAAAGAATAAATGAAACAAGATGGGATCAGGAGGGAGACAAACCATAAGAGACTCTTAATCTCACAAAACAAACTGAGGGTTGCCAGGAGGAGGGGGATAGAGAAAGGGTGGTTGGGTTATGGACATTAGGGAGGGTGTGTGCTATGGTGAGTGCTGTGAAGTGTGTAAATCTGGTGATTCACAGACCTGTACCCCTGGGGCTAATAATACATTATATGTTAATAAAAAAATTAAAAACAAGAACAAAAAAAAAAAGAAGGAGGAAGCTTCAGATGCAGGCAATCTTACTCATATTAATATCGGGAGCTACCTTCATCTTTCTCATTGGAGCCTTGGGGGGGGGGTTAATTCCATTCAATATTCAATTCTATTCTATTCTATTCTACTCACTCCACAGCAATTTGGAGCAGAACCCTCCCCAAAACATTTCCCCACTGAGCTCCACGCAAATTCAGCCAACTTTCTATTCGATAGCTATCACCAGAACGTCTCACAGTTTTCTCCACCTCCACCAGCTCCAGACCAAGCTTATTTCCTTATGTACCCTACTCCTTCTTCACGGTCACCTTCAAAACATCCTCCTCTTCCTTCTCATGTGATGTGATTGCTTTCTACCATGAATTCTGCTTCCTAACTTCCTCCCGAATTCTGCTTCCTAACTTCCTCTCGAATCCTCTTTCCTTATACCAGTTCCCTCAATCTTCGGTCTGGTCCTTCTCCCCATCCCCTGGAGAAGCATAAGAGTTTCCTGAGTCCCTGAGACCCTAACTCCTGTTGTCCACTGGAACTCAGGCTGTACTCAGCCAGAAGCATCCTCCCCAAATACTTGTCATGACCTTTCCCTCTTCTCTGCAGGCTGATTCCATTCCTGGACCTTCCAGAGCTAGCTTTCTTCGCTTAAACTCACCAGCTACTTTTCAGATGCTGAGAAGTCCTCTTTTTTTATATATTAAAAAAAGTGACTTTCTAGTTTTATATATCTACATATACACTCTCTCTGGAATTCAACTTTTGAGGGTTTAGACTGCAATAATTATAAATAATGAACAATGGTGACATTTGTGATAAGGTGAGGCTAAAAATGTCAGTTATAGTGTGATAGTGAGACCTTATTTCAAATATGTGTCTATATCCAAAATGCATAAAGGTATGATAGTATTGAACATTCCAAGATGAGTACTTTGTATAAAACCTTTTGCAAGCACTGAAATTAATAAAGCCATTATAAGTTAAGGAGCAAGTGAGTGGGCAGAGAAGAAGGGGGGTTAAAAAAAAGATTATTCTTACAGTTCTTTAGAAATGCAAATAAGAACATTGCCTGAACATCATTACCTGACTGATAAAATGTTAATCACGTAACAGGTATTTATTTAGAAACCTGTTCCAGTTCCTTAATTGAAAAAGTTCTTAAATTCAACACAACCCTACTTGCTAAATGGTAATAAAACAAATTTCCAGAGAGAAAATAGCAGGTCCTAAGTGTCATAATATAGTCTCTAAAATTGGAGATAGTTCTTGTCATGTTTTTGAAATTAAAATGATAAAATAAAAAGACTTCAAGGGCCTGGCAGGCAGATGGAAGTCTCTGGCCAGCTAGACTCTGGCTAGGGAAGGTCACTTAACAGTTCAAAATGGCCTCTTTTTTGGACGATAGGAATCAATGTTACTTTAATAAGTGAGGGAGTACCCACCCTCTGGAAAGGCATGTCAGTCAATTATTTAAAACCTGGACAAGCCAAACAAATGTATCTGCCTGGCCTTCGACTTGAGAATCCAAGTCTAAAAATGTCTGATAGCAGACCCACTATGACTCAGAGATCTTTGTAGGAGCAAACTGTGAAGATCTCCGACATCAGGCAAACTTGGGTGAAAATGCTGGCTTTACCTCTTCCTAGAAATGTGACTTCGGACAAAATAACAAGCTGTCTCTGCCTTAGTGACCTCACATGTCATAACAGGGACACTATTGGTAAGTATCTTAGTTTGGGCTGCTGTAACAAATTACCATGGACTGGGTGGCTTGAACAACTGACATTCATCTCACATAGTTCTAGAGTTTGGGAGGTTCAAGATCAAGGAGCCAGGAGATGAGGTGTCTGGTTAGAACCCACTTCCTAGTGTGCAGCTGTCCATCTTCTCACTGTATCCTCTCATGCTGGAGAGTAGAGTGCTCTCTAGGGCCTCATTTATAAGGGCACTAATCCCATTCACAAGGTCTCCACCCTCATGACCTAATTACCTTCCAAAGGTCCCACCTCTGAGCATCATCACATTGGGGGTTAGGATCTCACCATATGAATTTTGGGGGTACACAAACATTTGGCCCATTACAATAAGGAACTCACAGTGGTCTCGGGATTAAACAAGATCACATAGGTCATGTATAGGTATCCAAACCATAGCAAACCATTCTTGTCAAATGACCACGACAGCAAGTAACAACCAATTGTACTATTTGCCCAGTAGTGTCTAAACCCATCCTTCAGATTTAGACATGTTTAGTGAAGCCAAATTTTAATCTAAATTATATACCCTTTAGATAAGAGTTTGTTGTCTTTGGACAGCTAGAAAATAATTTGAAAAAAACAATGATTTTGTAAAACTTGGATTTTAGTCCCTGGTTGATAACTTGTTAGCTGTGTGGGCTTAGGAAAAACCACTTAACCTCTCTGAAACCCTTTGTATTTCTTTTGTGTACTGTGCTTTGTGAGGATTCTAGAGCTACAAGCTCCAGGCAAGGAGGATTCTAGAGCTACAAGCTCCAGGCAAGGATCCAGATAATGGAAAGAAACTTTTGGAAGAAACTGCAAATAATTCTCAGGGTCAGTCATTTGCTTCTTGAATCTCCTAACAGCTAATTCTCAATAAGAGGGACAAAAAGGTTCCACCTTGCAAAGACGGGATCCAGGTGACCTTTCACTACAGACCGTGCTCCAATCCTATTAATTATAAGCACTGAGGATATTCTGATCGGACAGAAGCTATGCATCAACTGGATCTTATAAATTTTTTGGTAAAATTAGGCAATACCTTGGGGTGCCTGGGTGGCTCAGTTGGCTAAGCGTCCAACTCTTGGTTTCAGCTCAGGTCATGATCTCATGGGTCATGGGATCGAGCCCTGCATGGGGCTTGCACTCAGCTCAGAATCTGCTTAGGATTCTCTCCCTCTGTCCCTCCCTTCACTTGTGCACACTCATGCACTCTCTCTCAAATAAATAAATCTTTTTTAAAAAATAGGCAATACCTCAATCCCTGCATCTATCATCTACTGATTTACACAGGTTCTGAGAAACTCTCTAGAAAAATCTTCTTGAAATTTGAGATTTAAAGAAAGATGGGTGATGGCTGAGATGGTCCCAAAAGAACCAAGCTGCAGTAAGGGACGCCAAGATGTCCTAAGAGAAGGAACCAGATATGCCAGGGTTGACCAGGCCAGAGAGAAGGACTCAGATGAGTGGCAGTTCTGAGAATGTGAAACAGTTGGTATGGATGTTCATTAGGACACAGCCCTTCCGTGTGCCTCTGTAAGATTCGTCCTGAGATGTGGACATGCTGCACTACTGGTTTCTGAAACACTTCTGCCTCAAGCAGTTCTCATAGGGAACCTACTCCAATCAAGAAACACACAGAAAGCACATTCCTCTCCCTTTCCATGTGTAATGATGTTGAGTCCCGGGGACTAGGTCATTCAGCAGGAGAGGAGTCAGATGAGTGCCCCAGTGGAACACTATAGCTGGAGGCTGCCAGAGCTCAGCTTGGGAAGCAGAACAAGTTCAAGGTCACATACAGCACTCACTTTCAAAAGTAATGACAAGTACCCCAAACATTTGGACAACGTGAACTGGGGAAAAGACAGCTTCCTGCAGTCAAGGGGATGGAGACTCAGAAACACCGAATTCCCCGTGTTTATGTTCATGCCATCACATGTGAGGTCACAGATGTGAAGCCCGGTGCATCAGGTCCCTGAGCTCGAAGTTCCCCAAGGAACCAATGTTATAGGGAAGAAGCTGTACCTGTTATTATCCACTTTCAGGCACTCATCTTAGCCAGAAGGTAGAAGCCTGAAAACAACATTTTCCGTACTTCCTCTCCCCTTTCCAAATGGAAGGTTCAGAATGGGAAAGTGGATCACAAGAGGGAAAAATGACCATTTCTATCCAGGATCCGGAGGTGTTTCAAGCAGTGAGAGCAGTAGCCAGTGGTTCCCAGAGCAACAAATGTGACAGTACAGCGCTTCCTGAAGATCCGTGGCTTCCTGAAGATCGATGAGTGGGTCTTATGGAGTGGACAGCCTCCACCTCCTACTCTTTCAGGAGCTTTGGGACCAATTGCCTGCATTACACTTCCCTTTTCTTTGAAATAGATAAAATAGCTTCCATTTTCTGGACTGGACATTGACAGAAGCAGAAAGAAAGAAGTCAGAGGTGTTTTCCTCTAAACAGAAATCATCAATCAAAGGATTAATTGAGTATAAAAGAAAGCTGACTATAGGGCGAGAGCACAAGAGTAGGAGTCAAAGAGATACAATCCTAGATCCTAGATCCTCCAATTCCCACACAGGAATGTGCTAAGTTCATGGGAGCTGCAGAGTGAAGAGACAACAGTGCTGGACAAAGTATAAAAGAGCAGGGTCACATCCCTAATACCACATCTGTGACATTAGGCTACAGATCATCCTTGACACTGAGGGTCTCCCATCACCTTTAGAAAGCACAGTTTCCTCACCGGAGAATGGGCCCAATCAGGGACAAATCATCAAAAAATCTAACGGTCAGCCAATTAAATCGATACTGAATTTAAGCCATCAAGAAACATCTATCTCGACTGCAGTAATTGATTAGCCGTTCTACTGCTAATCAAAATCCCACATCTCATGATTATTATGGAGGACTGAAGACATTTAGCAATTGCTCGATGTATGAGATACTACATTAAGAACCTTGCCCAGTTTACTTCCGATTCTCAGAAGAAAAAACAAAAAAACATTTTCAGATGTCCAAACAAAAGGCTCAGAGAGATTAAATAATCTGCTCAAGGTCATACAGCTAGTTAGTGGGGAAGCCAAGACTTGAACCCGCATCATCCCCTTTCCCAAAACACCACTCTCCCAGCATCCTGTGGTGCTGCTTGCTGAAATCATCCTGGCGCATGTAATTTGGAAGCAGGGGAGTGTGACATGCACAGGAGAGGACTGCGGGCTTAGCTCTGCGGGAAGCACGCTCTCGGGCTGCAAGAGCCCTGTGCTTTAGTCCTCCCTCCATCCTTGCCACCCTCTCTGGCTTGAGGTCCCCTGTGACCCCAGGAGGCACACACAGGGATATCCACCACAGGGCAAGTTCCAGTTAATATTTGCTGTGGTCCTGATCTAATCAAAAGACTAACGGAATTATCACCGTTTTATCAGTCAAGCAATAAAGTTGAGTGTTATTCCCGTTTACATTTCTAAAGCAACATAAAAATAACCCCTTTCAAATGGTTACCCACTCACTTTCTCCTTATATGCTAATGCCTGCCACAATTTCAAAGCCTGATGAGAGATTTCCTGCAAAACATTTCACTGCCTTAAAGTTTCACATATTCACAGCTTCAATTGCCAGGATACAAACATGAATTAACTCTGGTTCCAAATCAATTACATACTGGTAAGTCTTTAGGGCAGACAAGTCTTACAAGTGGATTTCAAACACTATGAGGGATCTTAAAGCTTTAGAATATTTAGCGTTAGAAATTCCCACTTCACCTCAGACTTCAGTGAAACACATGTATTGTCACCAGTGTTCATAATCAAACCAAAAATCAAGACCCTTATTTTAAAAAATTGCTCTTTCTCTTTGCTAAAATCGAATCACTTCAATGAATTCTTGCAGTCACATTGATTTCCAACTAATTTCATTTCGTCACTTGAAGAAAGGAATTGCAACCTTGTGCCATGAATCAGAGCAATTGGGTAATTAATTCAAAGACGCCACTCACCTTTGTTATGGTTTTTAATTAACGTCACGTGTGTATAGCAGGTGACTGCATGTACATGAAGAGTATGTATTTTATATGTTAAAATATTCAGCTTTTGGTGCTTATTCAGATTTTTCTGGGTTTCATACAAAAACCTGCCATTTTGGTCTTCTGTTCAGAAACGTCTAGTGGCTCCCCAGCATGAGGTGTCAAGCCCTACCAAAAAGAGAGGAAAAGAAAGATTCTCCCTCCCACATGGAAAACTGGTTTCTTCTCAGATTCCTTTCTCACTTTCTATCTTCCTTCTTTCCTTCCTTCCCTAAAGTGACTAACAAGAATAAACAATGTAAGATATTGTTCAGGAAGCAAAGGAACAAGATGAAGTGATAAAAAGAGCTGCAAAAAGGAAAATAAAGGCATGCTACAGCCATAGTATGTGCCTGGAGCATTTCTGTCACTTGCCAGTGGTTAATTTTAAACTTGGCTCTGAGTTTCCTAGAAACCCTAGCAAAAGGAGGAAAATGCTACCATTTATAGGATTCATCATTCTTGCAAGATGCCTTCTTGGCTGGTAATGAGAAACATGAATGAGAAAGCACAACCATTATTCTGTGGAGGACAGAATCCTAAAACAGCAGGCAAGTGTAGATAGCCCATGGGGCAAGGAGGTCAGTCAAGGGTAGGAAGAAGCCAGAGCTAAAAAGAATTAAGGTATAAAGTAAATTTTTTCACTACTGGAAGTCTGGGGTCTTTATCTTGGGAAACCGTCAAAGAGCAACTTCGTATGTATTTGGACTTTACGTCACTTATCTCTTGTTTGAACCCTGTACTTTCTGAAACTAGAACTTGGTAGGTAAAAATTCTTAGAAACTTTCTAACTGTAATAAACAGTAGGAAGCGGGGGCACGGGGTGGGGGGGCTGGATTGCTTTACGGATCATACCCGAGCCCAGGAAAACACTTCAGAGGGAAGAATCTGGTAGTTAGGGAGATGAACCACGAGAGACCCTGGACTCCAGGAAACAAACTAAGGGTTTTAGATGGGTGGGGGGTGGGGTATGAGGGGGAGAGTGTAGCCTGGTAATGGATATTAAGGAGGGCACATGTTGTGACGAGTACTGGGTGTTTTTTGCAAGTAATGAATCATTGAGCACTACATAAAAAACTAATGACGTACTATACAGTGGCTAATTGAACATAGTAAGAAAAAAGGTGGGGGAGAATCTGGTAGTTAAAACAAAACAAAGCACAAAGCATGGGCTATCTCTGAAGTCAGTAACTATTTCAGGGTGTCATTAAGTAGTTATCATGAGCTTAGGGATAGCCCTGCGGTAAGGCCCCAGCAGGTTCACTGCCAAGTGCAGGCCGATGGTGTCCTACAAAGAGTATTTGCTGCAAAATCACCAAAGCCACTGTTTCCAGTCTCTGTTCTTCAACCCTTCAGGAAGAGCACAAGCTGTCTCCTCCAGGGCCCCAACAAGAAGCAAACAGAGCAAAAAAAAAAAAAACAAACAAACAAACTAACAAAGAAAAAAACAACACCAGGTGAGTGTCAGATTGTCTGGAAAGAGCTGCCTGCTGACTGGTAAGTTGGTGAGACACTATTTAACAACGGAGAGGATTGTCAGGCACTTGCCTCTATTCAAGGTCTGATTCACTGCCAACCTTTCACCATGAGTCAATCCATCCTACATGGACTGTCCTCTTCAACTTGACACCAACCATGAACTGCATGGTTTAGGTGCTTAATTAATGGTCATAAAACGAATGAAAGAACCCTCACTTATTTCTATTTATACACAGAGCAATGTTATTTAAATACTGTAGTTAAATCCAACTGCTACAAAACAAATGAGATTAGATGTTTGTCATATTTTGGCTATCCAGTCTCCAGTCCCTCTTCCTAAAAAGCACCCATTTCTTTGGAGAACTTAACTCTTCCCCACTGCATGTCATCTTCCTGAGTTGTACCTGCCTCCTTCTATAAAACCTGGACAGCAAGGACCACATGTCTTAGCTCGGCCAATCAGAAGTCATCTCCCAGGACTCTCCCTCTTGAGTAGCCTATGGAAATGGAGGGTATTATGCTAAGTGAGATAAGTCAATCAGAGAAACACAATTATCATATGGTTTCATTCATATGTGGAACATAATAGTGCAGAGGACCATAGGGATGGGCAGGGTGGGGGAACTGAATGGGAAGAAATCAGAAAGGGAGACAAACCATATTAGCCTCTTGACTCCTGAAAAACTAAGGGTTGCAGAAAGGGACGTGGGTGGGGGGATGAGGTAACTGGGTGATGGGCGTTAAAGAGGGTATGTGATATGATCAGCAGTGGGTGATATACTCAACTAATGAATCACTGAACATTATATCAACAACTAATGATATACTACTATACCTTGCTTAATTGAATTTAAATAAATAAATAAGTAAAATTTTAAAACTTCAATAAAAGGAAAAAAAGAAAAGAAAAAGGAAATGATTGGATGTTATCCATGATGCAGAAATGAACTGACCACTTCTTCCTGTGGTTGGCCATTTTCCCACTTCCTCAGCTCTATGAGAACTCCCAAAGTTCTTGTTTACTTGCAAGACTGGTTATCCACAGCATCTTTGCCTTAAATATTTGACCCTGCACATTGGGGCTTCCCCAAGATTACCTCTGAACATGTTAGCAGGTTAGTTTCTGATGCTGCAGC
>NW_019154089.1:38124327-38128448 GCF_002288905.1 Enhydra lutris kenyoni | reverse complement strand
CAAGGACACTGATAGATACCCATTGGCAAGGATCAAGGACACTGATAGATACCCATTGGCAAGGATCAAGGACACTGATAGATACCCATTGGCAAGGATCAAGCTTAATTAGCAAACTCAACTGAATGGAACCAAAGAAACAAAAAATGAAGGGGCCAGAATGGCCTGAGAAAATATCTGAATGTTAGACATTTTATTTAGCCCTAAATGTCAACTAGGACTTCTCTGTCCCTTGATATCCGGGGAAAATTGGCCAGAGTCTCTTAATTCTACAGTCCATAGGGCTTTTAAAACTTTTACTCTGGTTTCTGAAGTTTTCCCAGGCATGCACACTCTTCTGTTATCCTGTGTGTTTTGAGTGTTTGTCCTCATACATGAGTTCTCCCTCCCAAACACACCCGGACAGGATTATCAGCCCTGTCACTAAGAAACACTCAAGCGCGCACACACGGTCGCATAAAATATGTGTCGCCTAGTGGAGGCGCCATGGTTCCGTGGTCTTGAGCAGGTCACTTCAGCTCTTTGGGACTTCATTCCCACACCCTGTAAAGCGGGCATCATAATGGCAAGGGCCTCCAAGGACTGCTTGAAAAAATTGCTTAAAAAAACTTCATGTGTATTAAGTTCATAGCTCAGACGCAGTCAACATCGACTCTCCATTCCCAGTCAAGCTAGAAATTTTTTTCTAAGGAACGGGAACCTGGGAGAGGTCATGACACACACCATACACACTTCAAACAAACAAAGATTTCCAACCTAACTTCTCTCAGAGTCCCTCTCAGGCAACCTGCCACTGGATGGTGCATGCTTTTCCAAGCAGTGCCCCATCATCTATTTTCTTCTCTAACCTTCTCCCTCCTCTGTTCATTCATTTTCCCGTCTTCAGAGCAAGCCGAAAAATTCCTCTCCTGTACCAGAGCCCTAACCCTTTGGCTCTCGTTTTATGTGGGAACTTCACAGACTGAAAGTGTTTCCTTACCGAAAAAAAAAAAAAAGAATTTCTGGTTCCTGCTCTTGAAGTAATAAAATTTATTCTATCTAATTCTACCTAGAACATTGGTTTCTAGAACCTACCCACTGACACAGCAAACTTATAAATTTTTTCACATCCTGTTACTAATGAGTATTTTAAAATTACATAATATTTTTCCTTATACAAACTTACTTTCCTTTTCCTTTTTTTTTTAAGATTTTATTTATTTATTGGACAGAAAGAGACACAGAGATAGAGGAAACACAAGCAGGGGGAGTGGGAGAGGGAGAAGTAGGCTTCCCACTGAACAGGGAGCCCAATGAGAGGCTTGATCCCGGGACCCTGGTACCATGATCTGAGCTGAAGGCAGACGCCCAACGACTGAGCTACCCAGGCGCCCCTACTTTCCTTTTTTAAAATAAACTTATTTTTACATTTTAAATGAATGTAATTTAAAAGAAAATTGTATTTCTCCACTATAAGTGCCAAACTAGTATGATGCATCATGATACGGTTACTTTAAAAATCAATATTTACGTAGAAATAACAAAAGATTCATATACCACCTAAAATCATTATGTATTACGAGTGATCTATGTGTCACAGTTTGGTAAATGTGAGCCTAAAATATCACCTTTATTATGAACACCCAGAGGCTGGACTGAGGAGGATATGAGTGGACAGTGTGTACATTTGCATGTTACTGATGGTGTGGGTAGAGAGGGGGAGTGAACGAGAATGAACATATGTTGATGGGATCAGGTTGGAAATCTGACAGAGAGGATGGTCCGGAGAGAAGATTCTGGGGAGCAATACCATCTTGTACCCCGCAATATTGTTCCATAACACCCAGGAGAGTGGCTAAGGTTCACTTAATTGAACTGTATTCTGCTGTTACAATTCAATGCTACTATAAGTAACTGTTGAAAAGCTGGAAAAGTTAGGGATCATAAAATCTGAATTATCCAAAAAGAAGTTCACTTTAACAGCTGATGCAGTTTGACAACACAGTGTTTGAAGCTTAAAACAATGGCATAACTTCTCATCATCAACATGGCCCCCTTTGGCCTTTTAACAGAAATCAACAACAACAATAAAAAACTGAGATTCTCCAGATTCCACTCTGCTTTCCCTGCACAAAGAAGCTCACAAACTTTCGGAGGAAAATTAAACACATGGCACCGGCCTCAAAATCGGTGTCAAAGTTCTTAGACTTTGCACCAAGTCAGAGCGTTGAGTGAGTAACGAAGTCTAGGATGCTTCTATTGTAAGTAGAAAATGTTCTATGGCTAAATGTACAGGGCCTCTGTGCATAGCTAGCTACACTAGAATCCACCTGGAAATATATGTATTTCCAACCCAATCGGGGTTGGGTATACGTATCCACACCAATATATGTATATCCAACCCACTGGCAATATATGTAATATATCAACAATGACTGGGTAATCAGCAATTCTTTATCAAATACCCACCGTGTGCCAGGAATTAGGCATGCGACACTTCTGCCCTTAAGGAATTCCCAGGTTTGGGGTGACAGTATGTCTCTGCAGCTCGAATCGCATTACACTAGACTCTCTGTCAAGATATTTGACAGCTCTCTTTCATCACAGCATTGTACTACATCAAACGCGGAAATGTGCTTTCCTCTAGTTCTCAGGTGGAAGAAGCACCGCTCCCATGATCGCACCAGGAACATTTTTTTTTTCCCCAGAATGTTTTCCAGCTATTGATACAGACGACTAATGCTCAGCCCCAAATGCCAGTTCATAACATTCAAGTCTTGTTGAAGACAATTTTCTTCACCCTATTTGATTGTGCCAAATAAAATGCAGCAAACCTCCAGGGAAAATCTTCCTTAGGAGCTGCCCTATTATCTGATCTCCAAGGGTTGCAGGAAATGACAGGAAAACCAAACCAAACCATCTATGTAAGCATACCATGCAGCCATCAAGCCACATAATCTAATAGCCTGGTGGAAATAAGAAGTGGGCAGACCAGAACCTGTTATAAAAAGCTATCTGAATGTATACCTGAGGTTTCGATGTACAGAGAGACACTCTTCAGCTATTTTTACCCCCATTTAAACACATATTCTTTCTTCCTATTAGAGAGATGAATATCTATTTTCATATTACACCGCCTCGCATAATGCAGACTTTTAGTAAAAAGCATCTGGAAATATTTTCAGCCATATTATATTTATGACTTAAGCAGAAATGAAAAAAAAAAAACCCTCTAATAATCAAACAACATGGCACTCATGATTACATATGAAACACTGAAGAAAATCTGCATCTGCTGGGTTTGTAATGCTACCACAATACATTTTTCAGAGGCTTCAGAGTTCAAATGGCCATAATTTACAGCAGCATATTTATAGTATATATGGAAATATGATATACCTCACATTAGCATCAAGTTCATCCATTACAGGAAATAGGCATGTGTGAGTTGGATCTCAGTGCCCACAGGGTCCTGTATGTGAGGGGAAAAAAAAAAAAAAAGTTAGACAATGAATTAATTTAGGAAAATACAAGTCCTTACTAAAGGAAAAATGTGCCAGCTAGTCATGGCTTCCTATTTAGTAAGACTCTTGTTTTGGGGCGCCTGGGGTTGACTTCAGCTCAGGTCATGATCCCAGGGTCCTGGGATTGAGCCTGTGTTGGGTTCCCTGCTCAGTGGGGAGCCTGCTTCTCCCTCTCCCTCTGCCATCTACCACTCCATCCCACCCCCGGCTCATGCTCTGTTTCTCAAATAAATAAAACCTTCAAAAAAAAAAAAAAAAGACTTGTTTTGTAGACTATCAGAAAGTATTTAGTAAATCATACTACAGCAAAAAGCTACTGGCATACTGAAGTATGACAGAGCTGAGTACTGCAGTTTCTTTAGCGTTTTATTAATCTCCCGGAGATTAAAACACACAGGTACTTCTCTGTACTCCATCTCAATCAGTTTACTTCTTGTTGCTCTTCTCAGAAACACAGCTTATTTACCCGATCTGCTTTAGGACACTAGCCAGCGAAAATAAGTTGTTATCTCATCATGATTAAAATGGTATCTTGCGGGCGCCTGGGTGGCTCAGTGGGTTAAGCCGCTGCCTTCGGCTCATGTCATGATCTCAGGGTCCTGGGATCGAGTCCCGCAT
>NW_019154089.1:38057850-38124227 GCF_002288905.1 Enhydra lutris kenyoni | reverse complement strand
CTCTCTCTCTCTCTCTCTCTGCCTGCCTCTCTGTCTACTTGTGATCTCTCTCTGTCAAATAAACAAATAAAATCTTAAAAAAAAAAAAATGGTATCTTGCCTAAAATGGTCTGCCATCTTGTTTCCCATGAAGATCTTCAGGATTGGTTTTTCTTCTTTCAACTTTTTGAGGCTAGGTAATCATATACCCATTTGAAAATCCAGTAAACTCTTGAGAACTCCCTGCCCAGAAACAATGATGGACATGCACATACATACACACTTCCAGAGGGGCACATGATTTGTCAAAGCCCATTCATGAACTCCAGGGTCAGAACTCCAAATGGAAGGGAAGTTCACTTTCAAACTACCAAAAGTCCCTCTACCAGGGACTCTTAGAAGACCTGACATACTTTCCTGGGAAGGTACTCACTGATCTCCATCAAGTTGGCCCTTTTAACTGACTGAAGTTTCATTTCTCAGAAGAAAATGTTCTGCGTCACATTTGTTCCGTACCATGGCAAGTCAGAGAATGTAGGGGCAGGTCCTGGGCTGCTTCTTTGGGGGTGGCCCTGAACTAGCCCCTTTTCCCTTCTGAGTTTCATCATCCACTTCTCAGTAAACAGAGGGACTGGAGGAGATGATCTCTGGGTTCACTTCCAGCTCTGACATTCTATAATTCCATCTGCTGATTTTCTAATCAAATCTTACTAAGAAGAAACTATGAATCTGTTTATCTACACAACAGAGCCATGAACCTCAGACTGGGCCCTTGGATGCTTTGGTCAGGGTGGACCAAACACACTCGCCTGGCCGCCAGGAAGAGAATGGCAGACCCCCAGAGTTGGAAAGGATGTAGAGCTCTCTGTGTTTTCCAGTGTTCGTTCTTTAGAACCTTGTGGATGAACAAGGAATTCTGTGGGCACTTCTGAGTCTGGGGCAGGTGTGGGGGAAGGCTTAGCCTCCAGGACTCTGAACCCCCTACTCTGACCTCAAGCAAAGTAGCTCTGTCCACTTCGATCTCTTTTACATCTTTGAATCCAAATAAACTTTGATTTGAAATATTTAAGTACAAAGCCTTAACTATTGAAGGGGCAGGCCGCATCCTCCTTTTTCCTCTACTTAGATCTTTCTTGAAGTGATCACATCCATGCCCATGGCTTAAAATAAAAAGCATTTCAGAGATGCCTGGCTGGCTCAGTCAGTGGGGCAAGGGACTCTTGATCTAGGGGCTGTAAGCTCGAGCCCCATACTGCGTACAGAGATTACTTAAAAAAATTTTAAAAATAAAATAAAAAGCATTTCAAACTGAACTTTACATTTCCCACTCCCAACACAAAAATCTAATCCTCCCCTAATGCTTTCCATTTCGGCGAATGGTGCCACCACTGGCCCAGTTACTTAAACAAACAACCCCTTTTTCTCACACCCTACAACCAAACTGTCAGCAAATTCATCCTATTTTGAAAATGATTCCTTAACCTAAGTTTTTCTCATTCCCTCCAGAATCAGCACCCTGGTCCACACCACCATCTCTTTTCTTCGGATCCCTCCATGCCCTCTCGAACTGCTCTCCTGCTTGCCCACACTGTCATTGCCCCCACGGGAGCTGGCAAGGGATTTTCAACATGTAAGTCAAATCATGTCTTGCCTGCATAAAATTCTAGAGGCTTCTAGTCACCCTTAGAATAAAATCCAAACTCCTTATCATGGCCAACCAGACCTGAAGTGATCTGGTCCCATCCAGCTCCTCCCCAACCTCAACTTTAGCCGTGCCCCACCCCTTCAGTGCCCTTGAGCTTCCTGGTTTTGCTACTTTCCTTGGCCATAAAAGTAGATTTTTCACCTCACGGCCTTTTCACTCATTGCCTCCTAACTATTGCTCAACTGTCACTTCCTCATTGAAGTCTTCCCTGATCATCTGAGTAGAATTTCAGACCTCATATTCTAGAAGTTTCTATCCTCTTTATCCACTCTATTTTCTCTTACTAGCACATGCATTATTATATACTCCATTGTTTCTTTATTAGTAATTGGTCTGCCTCACTAGAATAGTTTCAAGAGGGCATAGTTAGATACCTGATCACTATTACATCCTTAGTGCCCAGAAAAATACCTGGCACGTTACATTCTCTTCATAGATACTTGTCAAGTCAATCTATCTAACTAATTAGTTCTGCAAATGAAGAATAGGTTTGAGAGTTTGTGAATTTCCAACTGGGAGCTAATCTATAGATCATCCAGGGCACAATACAGTAATTTTTAAAAGTAGCAGAAAACCATCTCCTCTATTTAGTTACCTTTTACTAAGTGTTGGCAAGGGCCAAACACTGTCTTTTTCCTCTTCTTCCAGCCTCAAAGTCTTTTGTCCCTACTGTAAGGTGAAGATACTATGAGCCAGAGAGGCTAACTGACTTGCCAGTTACCCGGCTGGCACTTGGCCAAACTGGGAACAGAATCTAGGTCTGTGAATTCTGAAACTCAAGCTTTATTTCGTAGTGTTCTTATCATCATATCACACTTCCTTCTACTAGAAGAGAAAGAATCCTTCTTTCTCTGAAAAGAGCACTTTGAATTTCCTTTGGAGAACCATCCCTCCCCGGCCTCAGTCCCTGGGTCCAGTGATAAGCACAAGACTGACTTTGGCCAATCAGAACACTTCACTCCCTGGCCGGAATTCCTTTGCTTACCGGCTAGACTAGTGAAAGCTAACCCTGGGATTTTTGCTAGAAAGAGTCTCTGTTTTCCCTAGTGTTGCTAAACTGTTAAGACTTTCAGGATGAAGCTATTGGGGGCATCAAAGCCACTTTGTGGGGAGAGCCTGTCGAGAATGAAGGTAACCACAAGGAAAGCAGAGTTGGAACATAGAGAACTTGAGGTTTCAGATACAACAGTGTCTTAAGACAGTCTTACACCTGAACTTTCCAATTATACGAGCCAACATACTCCTTTTTGTTTTCCCTTCTTTCCCCCCCGCCTTCTTAAGCCAGTTTGAGTTGGGTTCCAGTGATTACTTGGAACCAAAGAATCCTGGATAATAGACCCAAAAAAAAAAATCAATATTGTATTTATATACAGATTAGAAGGAAGAAAAACTGGAACTAAGAAAACCAGTTAAGAACTCGCTGAAGATCATCTTCTTGAAACTGCATTTAAAAATGTTACAACACGGGGGGAAAAAAAAAAAAACCTGATATATTCATGGCAGTATATATTGTTATGTCTTGCTCATCAGAAACCCAATGAGCAAATTTAAAATGATTGCCATTTAACAAGCCAGTGAGACAGCCTGCATTTTGTCAGAGAGAGAGAGGAACAGTAACAGAAGATAAATTGGTGCTGATTTGTATCTATCCGGATTTGATTAATCCATCACAGTCCACTATTTTCTGCCATGCTCACCAGGGCTAACTAATCAGAAGCGAGATTACAGGGACACCTCTTGTCAGGCAGATTGCATATAGCAAGAGGGGTGTTCAAGGAACTAGTGTTTTTATCTCACATACTTACATTTCTGGCTCTTTAACCACCTAGGCAATTAAAGATACAATCAACTAAGAACATCTCTTATGTCTGGGTATAAGCTATGTCACTTCTAAAAGTTCCGCCAATCCTAAATTCAATTAGACCACATGTACATTTTAACCACAGTCATGTTGCATCCTTATCTAAGGGACAAGGAAGGAGATCCCCATGTTGGTCTCCTATAGGGAAACAGTCCTAGATTCTCGTAACCAGACAAAGAGCACGGCAAGTCTTGGGAAATGCATGGAAAAGAGAGTCAAACAGAACTTTCTACCATGTGAAGTCCAAAGAGAGTTCTCAGTATTCTCTCAGGGCTAGGACAAACTCAAGCAACCAGAATTATTCAAAATGCTTTATCCATCACAAAAGTAAAGCTACAGCAACATCCAACTCTATCAGATTCTTTGGAGTTTCTTTTCCTTGTTGGGTACATTGAGATTGATCTTTTCCTTAAAAAGGGGGAGGAGGGGCGCCAGGGTGGCTCAGTGAATTAAAGCCTCTGCCTTCAGCTTGAGTCATGGTCTCAGGATCCTGGGATCGAGACCTGCATTGGGCTCTCTGCTGACAGGGAGCCTGCTTCCCCCTCTGTCTCTGCCTGCCTCTCTGCCTACTTGTGATCTCTCTCTCTGTCAAATAAATAAGTAAAATTTAAAAAAAAAAAAAAAAAAGGAGGAGGAGCAGGTCATCATACTTATGCCATTCAATGCTGATTCCAACCCTTGGTTTTCTGGCTTACAAATTTTAAATACCTAAAGGGCAAACCCAAAAGGTAAGTACACCCCATCTTTACCCCTTGTTCTTTTACTCGGAATATACTGAAAGATTACTGGGGAACAGTTGTTAATGGTTAACAGAAGGTGTGTAGTTGCATCTCTATTATGAGAAGTGTGAGCATAGGGCTCACCTGTAAATAGTCTCCACCTGCTGGAGTGAAATGAGACGTAGTTTGGAACAGTGCCAACACCTGTCAACCTGAAGCTATGTCATAACCTCAGCTTGCTTTCCTGCACTTTGGTTTTGTTTTCCTCTGGTTTTGATTGCATGAGCAGATATTCATGCATAGCGGTGCATGGATTGACCACGTTTCTTCATAGAGTATGCTTATATGGGTTAAATTTCTACATCAAAGGGCATATTCCAATACCTTTATTTTGGACAAGTGTCAGCAATAAGTAAAACATTATTTATCTTAATAGCCAAATTGAGGGTGGGAGCTTGACATACGGGAAGGAGCAGGCATTGGACCAGGAGTCACTGGGCCTGGGATCTCAGCCCAACATGGCTACTAAACCACTATTCCTATCCTCAAGCAGATTGCTCACCAATCTGGGTCTCAATTTCCCCAAGTGTAGAATGGACTGGGCCAGCGGGTCCTGGGAAGGGTGAAGAAAAGAAGAAATTTCAGGTAATTAGAGCTTCTCAGAAGCTAAAGGAAATTTTGGAAAGATGAGTCTCTTGTCATTGGAGGCATTCAAGCAGCATGTGTGTAAGGATGTCTAAATGAGAACTAGAATTTTGGTGACTGATAGGGTTTCTTCCAATAACATTATAGGACTGGGACAGTCTATACTATCAGTTCTGTCTCTCATATCCCCAGAAAAAGGCCAAGAGTTTTGAATCGTTTCCCAATTTAAAAAAAAAAAAAAAAAGATGCATGCTCAATTCACATAAACTGTTTCAAATAGGCTTCATCTACTGGGCATGAGACTAGACATCTCTGAGCAGGTGGGACAAAAAGAAGAACAATGCAAACTGTAATCAAATAAGGGCAGGTATTTGATCAGAGTTAGCTGTCAAAGCTCATCACTTCAAGCCCAAACCCACTAGTGGCCATTTGTACCAAAACACAGTATCACCATAATCAAACACACAAACATTCCCACAGCCTTCTATACCCCATGGTGATCATGATGGCCTAGTAACTATTACTGTGAAAAAAAAAATTCTTGGACCATCCAAAAAATTGCAACTGTGCAAATTCTTACTACATAGAAGAAAAAAATTCTTCTTAACTATTTATAGGGACTTTGTTTTAGCAAACATTAGATATTTGTAGAATGCTGTTTTACCACTTTTTTCTTTTTAAGATTTTATTTATTTATTTGACAGAGATCACAAATAGGCAGAGGCAGGCAGAGAGAGAGGAGGAAGCAAGCTCCCTGCCGAGCAGAAAGCCCGATGATGCGAGGCTTGATCCTAGGACCCTGGGATCATGACCTGAGCCAAAGGCAGAAGCTTTAACCCACTGAGCCACCCAGGTGTCCCATTTTAGCACTTTTTTAAGCCTCAGTTGATACATATTCTTTAAAAGAATTTCTCTTCGTAAATTAGTACTGAAAAAATTGTATTATTTGTTATCTAGACATCTAAATGGTGGTGTGTAAGCCATTAAAAAAAACGCCTGTATTACTGGAGTTGGGACCTATATTAGGAAATGTCTTTCTAGGGATGGCAGTCAAAATGCCACTGATACGAAGTCACTTGCAAAGATTTAGTCCTAAGAAAAAGCTTCTAGCTGTTTCATTCCCATAACTGAAAACCCATACAGATGCCAATTCAGTTATACTGAAGGGACCATGAAGATATGTACAACTGGGATGCAAAATGTCTTTTAACATTTTTTTGGAATTGACTAAGAAAATATTCTTTCTGGACAAATACACATTTCTCAACTGGAAATTTTTGTCCCTTTTTCAGAAAACTGATGTTGCAAACAGCCCTGAACAATGAAAGAATATTTAAGAAGCATATTTAATCTACCTTTTGGGAAAAAGAACGGAGCAGAGGAAAAGTAAAGAAGAAACACAGACTTCCTTTTCATGTAACACTGAACAGAGTCCATCTAGTGTATTTCTAGGAATCAGATATTTTTCAAGGCAGAGATTTCCTCTAAATACTTGTTATTTGGAAGATTTTCAATCACCTGATGAATGTCTCACCCCTAATTTGGCCACAGGTTCTAGGGGAAGAGACACACAGTACGTGATTAGCGCTTGTCAAATGAGTAACATGATACGAAAGTCTTACTTGATAATTAGGGAAGGAAATAATCTTGTCTTTGTGTCTCCAAAGGAGAGACGGAATCTCAAGAGAAGTTTGAGACTCACTCTGAAGTAGGTCATCCAACATCAGAGCTGTCCAGTTATCGACCTGTGTGTCTTGGCAAGCAACGAGGTCCACCTCGGTGGGAGGCTCACACAGAAGCCAGAAAACCGTCGGTCAGTCACGGTTGAGAGGAGGAAGCAAGTCTGAGATGATTCTGAATTCTGATGAAATCCAGGAATGCAATGAAAGTGGAACTAAATAAGATGCTGTTTACTGGAGAGCAGAGGTTCTCAAGTTTAAGCATGCCTAAGAATCACCTGCAGGCTTATTAAAACACAATCGTGGGGCCCCACTTCCAGCTTTCTGATTCAGTAGGTTTAGAGTGGAAAATTTGCTGATGCTACTGGTCTGGGACCACTCTTTAAGGTAAAACATCAAGTCCCCAAGTGTGTTTCACTTGCCACTGGAGAAAAGCATATGATATTAAGCAGTAGGTGGATAGAGCATTAAGTACTGTTGGATCATATGGTTAAAAATGTGTTCTCCTTTCATTTTCTATTTTAATCACTGTTATTTACGTTGAAGAATTCAAATAAGTGTTAGTTCATCTTCGAAACCTTCCTGACATTTGGTAATCTCTATTTTATAATAAGAAAAAAACAGGTCCTGAGTTCACAATCTTTTGCTAGAAATACGATTCTCTTACTAAGGTCCTCCGAGAAGCAGATCTTGAGGTAAGGATCAAATAAATGCACATTGTTCATTTGGCAGGTACGAGTAGACTGACAGGGGAGTAATGATACGGCGGGGGGAGGGGGGAAGAAGGCAGCCAAGGAGGAATGTGTTTAAGCCACTGAAGCTTAATCTCACACGAAAACTCTGGGAAATGGTATAAATGTCCCTCAGAATTATCCTGGACAAGTGGGGAGGTCGCTGGGTTATTAATACTCCCACAACCATCATCGGTTAAGGGCCCTACACAGGGGAAGCATGGTTTCCCAGGTACCTCCAGATCACTGTGCTTGTAAGCACAGTCAATTGTAGAAGACCAAGGGTAGTCCTCCAAAGATGGCGCAGGTTCATCATTGGAAGTCAGGACAGTGAACACAGAAAGGGTGAGGAGGTCTGCAGGAAAATGAGAGAAATCATCCATCCATCTTCCAACCATCCAGCTGAAATCTGATATATTGTTTCATATGTGCTGCATTTGCTTTTACAGCTACCCTCTATTGCTTGCCTTTGGCACTGGTTTCCACTTGCATTTTTGTTTCTTTGTAAAATAAATTTATTTAAAGAAAACTAATTGATCTAAAGAAACGTGTTAGGCAGATAATGCTCCAGATGGCATGAGAAGGTGGTGAGAATCACAAAGGTAGTAGTCAGATGATCGAAGCTTGGGAGACACTGGCATCGTGGCTTAAAGCAGAGGTTGGCATTCCTTTTTCTTTTCTTTCTCTCTTTTTTTTTTTTCTCTGTAGAGGGCCATTTAGCAAATATCTTAGGCTATCTGAAGCACAAGGTCATTATCGCAACTACCTAACTCTGCTGTTGTAGCACAAAAACTGCCACAGACAATACATACATGATGTATGTATGTATGATTGATACATACATGGCTGTTTTCCAAAAAAAAGTATTTATGGGCACAAAATTTGAATTTCATATTATTTTCCCTTGTCACGAAATAGTATTCTTCTTTTGTTTTTTTCAACAATTAAAAAAAAAATGTGAAGACCCTTCTCAGCTCACAGGCCATACAAAAACAGGCAACCAGTCAGAGAGTTGGCCATCCCGGTTCAAAGTATGGCCTTGGTGTCTCTCCTAGTTCTGTTGATTACCAGGTATACGCCGCTGGATGAATCACTTACTTCTCTTAGCCTCGGAGTCCCCATTTGTATAGCAGGGATAAGCATAATACCAACCTCATAAGGTTGTTGCAAAAAAATAATTGAAAATGAACACTTACAAAGCAAGTGCCCAGTGAGTCCACAATATAGTTTTTAGCCAGCTCATGGGAAAAGTCGTCTCCAGCTTGGCCGCACCCCAGTCTTTGGAGGCTGGATGTTTCCTTCTCTGTGAAGGCAGCTATGCACCTGGGGACTGATCTCCTCTACTTTGGGATGCGGTTACAGAAATTATCCCTTTTCTCTACAGGCTAGACCCCTGAAACCTGAGTCTCAGAATGCCTGGAGTGTCTGATACTCGCCCACCCCAGGGGCCTAGGACTGAGAGGAGGTCAAGCTAAAATTTGCAGTCCATCTAAATAAAGTCCTGAAAATTAGTGTTTTGAACTTGGCAGAATTATGTTGCTGACAACAGTGGGTCTCTCTAACGTTAGAATACCTAGAGTCACTTGCAAAACTGCGGATCTGGATGCCTCCTTCAAAGCATCTCTAGTCAGTGGGTCCATGCATCTGCATTTTAACAAACGTCCCAGCGATTCTGGTGCAGATGGTTCATGGAGAGCTCTTTGGGAAGCTCTGCGAAGACAGAGTGCAATCCGCTCAGGTAAGCACATCCCTCTGAAATCCCTTTTAAGAGCTTTTCTTATCTATTTAAATGTCTTCTTGGCAGAAGGACCTGGATTACAGTACTTGCTATGCATGCCAAGAGAAAGGTCTCTGCCAGTCTGTTTACCTCTGTCCTCACTCTTTTCTATTCCTTCTGAACCTCCTGGGTTAGAAAACAGTTTATACAGAACTCTCCACTTCAGATATCATGTGCTGATTATCATATCCAATTAAGTATCCCAGTGCAATCTCAAAGGACATGGGCTATTTACAGCTTGCATGGAAATTCTTGAGCAGAATCTGCATCTTTACTGGACTAATAAGAAGTCCCCTCACAAAAAGCTGCTGTGCACACTCTCCCTCCAAGAGTTCCTAAATAAACCCCTTGGGAAAAAGATTTATCTAGACCCATTAATTTTAGAGGGGCCCATTTAAGGAAGAAGAGAAGAATCCTGCTGAGCTAGGAGGACAGGAACAATGGCAGATTTCTATAACTGATATTTGTTGAGCACATACTAAGTACCAATCCCTTCACCCATGTTACTTCATTGCATCTTCACACTACACTCTGAAGGAGTGCTGCAATTATACCCATTTCACAGATGAAAAAAGTGGGGCATAGAAAGGAGTCATTGTCCAAGGCCACACCAGGCAGTGGCTTTAGAACACAGAACTTAAATCACTAGGCTATCCCATAACGGAATTCAGTAGTCCCGCATCTCAACTTTTTGAGCTCAATTTTATTAACTAGGTATTTATGTAGTTCCTCAAAACTTAGAGTGTTTTTGAAAGAGACTATTTTCACCAAGGCCCCACTTTGTTCTTAGTACCACGTGACTCTGAGTTCCTCGTTTTGTTTCTACAGTCCCCAGGTTTCCAGCTGTTCAAGATGGTGAAGTCACCCAGTGCCCCTGTCTTACAGATCTACTACTCAAAAACTTCAGATAAGAGGACACACACAAAAGTCCTCTGGACAATGTGAAAAGTTACCTAAAATGGTCATTCCCCAGCCTGTCGTTGCCATAAATTATCCTAAGTTGTTGACAGTGTATTTGTTTTGTAAAATCTTCCATGTCAGAAATTAGGTTTTCAAAAAAAAAAAAAAAAAAAGAAAGAAAGAAATTAGGTTTTCCAGAGGTCCGGGTTAGTTTGTAAAATACCAACCCTGCAGCTCTTTGAAGAGCAAGGAGATCATCATCTTTACTTGTGGAGCAAACTATCTATCACGGGTCAATGTAATGGAAATTTCAGGAGCTTGAGAATTAGTTGACCTGGGTGCTGGTCATTACCTGTCACTAATTGACCTTGATTGAGTCTTTCCCTCCCCCCTTCCAGGAGACATAATGTGGCTTGATGCTCGAGAAGCGGTTGGGAGCCAGACTGCCAGGGTTAAATCTCAGCTCCATCCCTCCACAAAAGGTGGTGACCTTGGGCAAGTCATGTCAACGGTTTTGGCCTCAGTTCCCCGATTATAAAAATGAGAATAAGAAACTTATTTTGAAACCATCCAAATAATGGACTGACAAATGGATAGAAGGGTGGACAGATAGAAATATAACAAAGGAAGTTAGCAAAATGTTAACTACAGAAACTCCGTGGTGAGTATGTGAGAGTTTGCCATAAAATTCTTTCAACTTTTCTCTTCAGTGTTTGGGGTTTTTTGTGATAAAATGTTGGGAAATAAAAAAGACAAGTTTGTTAGAAGAGTTGGATGAGATCCAGAGCTTTCGATGGTGTTCACAATAAGTGCTTGGCCTATATTATCAGTATTATTTACAGTACAGATAAAAGATAAGACAAGATGATGGATCCCCTCAGCTTCAACAATCTGTGAGTCGGAGCGATGCTAGGTGAGCCAGAGCCTGACACGCATGAGCAGAAGGAGAAGCCGGGCCACATAGCAGAGAAATCAGAGGGACAGAGAGGAGCCAGGATGCAGCCACAGACGTCTCAGAAACCAAAAGGTATGCACAAATGGAAGCAGCAGGGCCCCGTACAGGGAATGCCGCACATGGGGGGACCTTGAAAATAAAAGCAGGTCATCTTTATTACCTCCCAAATTAATGTGTTTCTCTATCAGGCATCCCTTTGGTAGGAGAAAAGCATTGGCTATAAAGTCAAACCTAAGATCAAATTTTGTCTCTGTCACACTAGTTGTGTGACGCAGGAGACCTTCATCCCAGTGTCCCCCAAACCACTTATACTGGGAATATCTACCACTCCAACAGGGAGCCCTGTGGCAACGATGCTTCTGCTGAGCCTACTTGCCCATAAATGACTGGGCCAGTCTGATTCTCACTGCTGAGAGTTAGAACCGAGAGATGCACCCTTGGGAGTGGGTCACATCCCTGGCAGAGCCATGGAGAAAGGGCCATGAGCTCTCAGAGCTGAGTTCTCTGGTGATGTCCTGGTTCTCATTCTTCCTGGGGTCTAGTTCCCTGAATACATGTGGAAAGCCTCATTATCCTTCCAATAATTTCCAGGTTTTGCCAAAGCAAGCCAATATTGCCTCTTATTATGGGTCCACTAATACACATATTTCATAATACAATTATCCTAACTAACATAAAAGTTTTATTCAAGTTTCCAGGCCTTGGTTTCTCTGTCTGTAAATGAGAAAGACCTACCTTCTCCCAGGGTTTTGGTATACAAATCCAAGAAGGCCAGGTGTACACAATGCCACGGCACCTGGCAAACATTCAATGAACATTATTTAAATAATGAGTTTCTGAGCTTCACAACCACTAGATCTTTCTGACCCGCTACCTGGAGTCACCTTGTTCAGGTGGGGATGTGTGGTTGTGCAAGAAGAGGCAAAAGCTGTGTCGAGAAGAAGGAATGGGTTAATGGAGCTTGAAATCTGGTTTGAAAAGAAAAACTAATCAAGATTTTTAAAAAATGTCATCGGTCACATGTAAATGTTCTGACTTGAGTTTCTGTTGGGCTTCTTGGTTGGGCTATTGTTGGTCTGAACACAGAAAAAAAAAGAAGCAACTACAAGGAAACCAAAGCTGGATGGACAGATAAGAAACCTTTCTTAATCTAAGAGGGACTGCTCAGAAAGTATCTGGCAGCAGATAAGATGTTTAAGGACTTTTCATTTGGATTATCCTGTGCGTAATGAGGGATTTTATCATTCCAACAGAAGTAGCCATGGGGCGGTGTGAGAAGTAGGGAGTGTGAAAAGATCTAAGATCAGAATTAACCTAACCTAGGGGTGCCTGGGTGGCTCAGTGGGTTAAAGCCTCTGCCTTTGGCTCAGGTCATGATCCCAGGGTCCTGGGATCGAGTCCCACATCGGGCTACCTGCTCAGCAGGGAACCTGCTTCCCCCTCTCTGCCTGCCTCTCTGCCTACTTGTGATCTCTGTCAAATAAATAAATAAAATCTTAAAAAAAAAAAGAATTAACCTAACCTAGAAGTACCACAGCTCAGAAAAGGCAAAGGCTTTTATTATTAAAACATTTCAGGTGGATGGGTTGTGAGCGTTATTCAGTTCTCTCAGTCCTTACCCTGTGGTCCTCATGCTGTAGGTCATGGACCAGTAGCATCAGCATCACCTGAGATCGTAGCCAGAAATACAAATTCTCAGACTCCAAACCAGAAGCACTGGATCAGAACTTCTAGAGATGGGAACCAGCCATCTGTGTTTCAGCCCATCCTACAGATGATTCTGGAGCTCACCAAAGTTTGAGAGCCGCTGTCTTAACCAATCTGTGAAGCTTGCAAAACCAAAGCTCTACACTTTATTTGCTGGCAACTATCCACCCTGTGGCTTTGCTGATACAGGGGCTTAGAAGCAGGAGTCAGCCTTCTCAGTCAGCCTTGGGTTGTCAAGCTTAACAGTAATGGGTAAGGTCATCATTCTCACCCCAGCAATGAGCCTGCTTGATGGCCATTTACACTGCATTTTATGTTCTTCTGTCCCAATGTGTTCACCTACTGCCTCAGTAGCAAGAAAATATTATGCAGCACGGAAGAACAAGAGAACAGGCTAAGAAGACAGAAGGAAGGAGTTGATAGAAATATGGCAACTTCAGCTGTGGGGACTAAAGAGATAGCTAAAGTTTCCATGATGGTGAGAACCTACTGGAAAATGAAATGCCTCATCCATTGTTTGCTCCTTTTTCTCCATCTTTCCTTTCCCCTCAGCTCCCAGTGTACCCAGCCCTGCTACCACCTCTCTTCCCCTGCTTACACCTTGGAGCTCTTTCTGAATAACATGAATGACAAAGAGAGAGGAGAAGAAAAAGGGAGAAATTACATTATTTCAAGTGAACGCAACTGCCAAGTTCAGTTTCTAGCCTTCCTAGAAGCAGACTCGGTTCTACAAACCAAACTAGGAGCTGTTTCAATTCATTTCCACCCTGTAATGTCAAGATCCCATTCATGGAAGAGAGTTTAGTGTGGGGGCTCAGAAGAGACTCCAGAGTCAGAGCCAGCTCACCCGCTTCACAGCTCAGAGGACTCAGAACACCTTACCCCACCTCTCGAAGTCTGAGTTATCTCATCTCTGCCAAGGGGCGGGGAGAATAAAAGTATCTCTCTCACGGGACTCTTAATGAAGATTAAATGAGATCATCCACGTAAAGCATTTAGAACTGTGCCTGGCACAAAATAAGGGCTGGATTAATGTGAGCTATTAGGATTATTATGATAATGTTTCCAAAATGCTTCTCAGCCTTGAGCAACATCTTGAGCATTTCCAGGCATAGTAACAAGGCAGTGAGAAACCAGGCAGGATAAAGGTAAATGTGTGCGGGTGATTAAGATGGGAGGGGGTAGAAAAGCAGCTAGCAACACACCAGTTCAATGACTTATTAAATTACTTTGTCAGGACGTATTTGGGTACAAGGCCGCAAGATTTGTGTTTGAATTACAGCAGTGGTTCTCAACAGGGACTGGGGGTAGGAAAAGATTTTGTTCCCCCCGGGCACGTTTTTGTCGTCACGACGGGTGGTTGCTATAGTCATTTAATGGGCACCAGAGACGCAGCTAACCAGTCGGTGATGCATAGCACAGTCCCTCACAACAACAACAAAAAATTATCTAGTCCAAGATGTCAATAGCACAAAGATCTGAAAAACCCTGAATTACAACATTATGTGAAGTTTTCTTAATAAGACTTAACACACTTTTTCGATTTTCAAAAAGGTGATGGCATGGAAGATTCTGGCACTTGATGGGATGTGAGAATAGGTGACCTCTAAGACCCCTTCAAGCCAAAGGCTTAAGGTGGGCAGTTGACCCTCAACCACAAATTTAAGTCAATAGTGTTTCCACCCTTCACCCTTTTGCCTGGATCCCTCCCCTTAAGACACCGGAACTTTTAAAAAAAGATGGGTAGGTATTGGAAGACAACCATTAAGTCACCAAGGGACATGTTTCTCACTGAAGGAACACCAATGACAATCAGAGACTTATAAAGCTGGAAGAAACCTTAGGAATTGATCTAGCAATGAGATTCCAGTTGAAATCTTCTATCACATTTCACAGATAAAGAAACAGAAATTTAGAAAGGCCCAGAGACTCCATCTAGGTCACAGGAAGCTACCAGCCTCACAATGTCCAGATCCTTCCAAAGAACGAACTTAACCTATTAGTCAGACAGCGATAGTATCAAGGGTCTCCTCTGTGCATGTGCTTGGCATTTTTTCAGTGATCACAGTCTTCAGCTGTTCCTATCTCTGGAAATCCCTTAATGTGGTGTTCACCTGATAAGGAGGTGTCAGTGGGAATAAAAAAAGCAAACAAAATTAGATTGAAGAGATATTGAGGGAAAACGGGTAAGCCCCGCCCATTGATCCCGCAGCTGTGGCCGCCAATGATGAAGGGGAGATACAATGAGGTGACTTCAGTTCCCAACCAGAGTGACTTGGGGCACAGCTGGTGGTTCGATAACAGAGGGTGGGGGAGGGTCAGGAGGTGGGGAGCAGGTCACTTCTGCTGGGTTTCAAGCGCTCTCCTTCCATCAGAGAACTTGGGGGAGGGGATAAGGGTATGAACAGTGTCAGGGAGAAGTCGAGTGCAAGGAAATACAATCCATTTGTTGGTGGTGAGGGCACTGTGACCCCTATTAAGGACCAGCTTTAAGGAATAAAATCCAGATAAATCAGAGGAACTAAGAGCACCACTTTCCTCTGGGCCCTCCACGTGCTCCAAAGGGGCTGAAGTAAACACACCCCCCAAGCTCCCGCGAGCTCAGAAGCGCACCAGTTCTGGGGCAGAAATGGCGACCTGCTCAAAGGCGCCATATTGATGATGCTCGCGGCGTTTCCCAGGGCGGGCGCGGGGAGTGATGCAGACACAAGAGAGTTTAGGGTAAGGGTGGATGGGAAAAATTAAAAAAATAGATTTTAAAAAACAACTTGTGAATGCTGAGCACTCTCTTTACTTTTTAGTAATTTTCTCCACGTCATCCATTCCTGGGTGAAAGCTGCTTCTCAGAACCTAATGAGTCTCATCCCCTGTCCCGACTTTTTCCTTCTTTCTAGGGCACGGCATCCGTCACGGTGTCCTTTCCCTTCACCACCTGTGCTCACCAGCAGCACACGGCAGCTCCTCCTCCCTCACCGTGGAGCCCGAAGTTCCACCGGAGGACCAGGCAGACACTGGGGGTTGGGGCTCCCCACTCAGGGAGCCCGTCTCCGCAGTATCTAGACTAGAAGGGCAAGCCTGCCTCAGTGTCCTTCCATCAAAGCCCACCTAGGAAACATTTTCTGGTTCAGTTTAATGCACCAAATGGGAAATCAAGCCCACATTTTCTCTTTAACCTTGCACTATAGGAAGAAGAGCTGGTGGCCATGACCTGTCCACCTCTGCGGGCCATCACCTCTTGGGCTCCGCAGCCACTTCTTCCAAAGGCAGCTAACAGCACAGTGCCACACGCCGCTGGGGAGCACTCTGAGGGGAAATGCTCCTGAAACCGGGATTGGGATTCAGTGAAAGACAACCGCAGGAAGCTAGACCTGGCAGTGACCGTGAACGCTTCATGCCGCACAGCGAGCCCACACACTCGCGGTCACTCACACGCGCAGCCAGGTATGCACCAAGAACCTCCCTGTCTTGTCACATACAGACACACGCAGTGAGAGGGAGTTACACTCTCTCGGCTACACACCCAGGACCACGCTTCCAGTCCACACACACGTATCCAGTTACACACACGGTTATGGATTCGCTACGTTACGCGCCTCTCTCTCTCTCTCTCTCTCTCTCTCTCTCACACACACACACACAGTCAGTGCACAAACAGGCAGTTTCACAAGTACTCACACACACAAGCGCAGGGCACGGGCTCCGAGCCCGCGGCGGACCCACGCCGGAGACGCGACCTGCACCACACCACCCGCCACCCTCCGCACCCGGGGGCCGCCACAACGCCCACCCCTCCGGCGGGGCGCGGTCTCCCGGCTCCCGCCGGCTCCCGCCAGCCCCCGCCGCGCCCCCGCCCTCACACGTGGGCTCCCAGGGCCCCGGCCCCGCGCGCCCGCCGCCGCCGCACCTACCCGCCGCCCGAGGCGAGGGAGCCAGGCGCCCGGCACAGTGCAGCGGCCACCCCCAGCCGCCGAGCCGAGCTTCTGCCGCCGCCGCGCTCCCAGCCGCTGCCTGCGCCCTCCCCGCCGCCCCCTCGGGTGCCGGCTCCAGCCCCCGCGCCGGGAGGCCGGCGGGCGCGCGGCGCGGGCGCGGGGCTGTGGCGGCGGCGGCGGCGGCGGCTGGACCTCGAGGTGCCGGCCCCGGCCCCCGCTCACCTGGGCGCGCCGCGCATCGTCCTCCTCCCCGGCCAGCGGGGCAGGGCTGCGCGGGTTCCACGCCCCCAGCCCCGGCGGTGCCCCCACCCCCAGCCCCGGGAGCGGCTACCGCGACGGCGGCGGGGCGCACGCCGGAGTGGGCGCTGAGGCGGCTGCCGGGACCTTGCCCCTCGGGGCTGGCCGCGGGCGCCTCCCCTGCCGGAGAGTTGCCCCTGGCCCGCGCAGGCTGCTGGGTGACCTTGGGCAAGTTGGTTAACCTCTCTGAGTGGCCATCTCCCCTCTGGGAAGAGAATAAATATAAAAGCTGAAGGCGCTGGTGGTACCCGTGCCAGGGGAAATCCTAACCCCGGATAACTTGCTTCCTTCTCATGCCTCTGACTCTGGCCAGGGCTGGGTTAGTTCGGGAGCAGGGTTCAGAGTGAGCGCTCTAGTGCCCGAGATAGAGGGCTCCCAAGTTTTCCAGAGGCAGCATTTCATTGGCCTGAAATCTTCGTAAGGGATCCTGCCCAAGAGTGTCAGTCCACTCTTGGCTTCCCTGATCTGGAAGTAGCTTGTTCTCCCAGCTTCGTCTACTGGTGACCTTGAGTACCTAGTTAGATCCCGGGTCGAGCCTCTGGGCTTCCATCTGTAAAATGGGAACCAGAAACGCACAGGCCGTGTTGAGACTTACCAGAGTTCCGGCCTGTGTGTCACTTAGTGAGTTGTCAATATCTGTGAGCAACTCTGGTAGAATGCAAAACATTTTTCCTCAACATGTCTGACAACGGCCTCAAATCCTAGGGAGGAAACAATTCAGGAGTTAAGCAAGTCATGCTGAGAAGGTGCAAAGAGGGTCTGCCTTTGGGGAGAAAAGGGAGGAAGGCTGGGGGGGGGCACAATTCACCCCCACGAGGACCACTGAGGCTGCCAGGAAGCCTGACAAAACAGGGAAGCTGTGACAGTAATTAACCTCTGAAAGCAAATAAATCTTCCAAGACTCTCTTAAAAATTATTAACTTATAATTGTGAGCAAACTCCAAGTGAACTGGAAATTTAAATTAACCAACCTATTCATGCCAGAAACTTGAGCTGGTTCCTTTTTCAGCTTATGTCTCCGTTGATATGCCTCTCATTTCTCCCTTCTTTTACCATGCCTGTCTGTCTTCCTCACAGTCTGTATTTCTTCCCCGTCTTAACTCCATACACTTTTTCCTTCTTCTTTCTCCCTTTTTCCGCATTGGTCTGTACATCTCTTCTTTACCTTCTTTGTGCCCCGTCTGTGTCTCAACACCTCTCACTCCCAGTGTTTCCCAACCATTACTTCTCTCCCTCGCAGGAATAGGTCTTGAATCTTTAATCATTAGCAATCAAATAGTGGAAAAGCTGTAAGTTATTTCTCTAATGATAATAAGGTCTGAACTTAAATTTATCACTACGCTGCTGCCCTAAACCAAATACTCTTGATAAATGACACCATTATCCTCACACTCATGGGAGCTCACCGCCTGAGTCATCTTGAACCACTGTACCTCTGTTCTTTTTCTCTCCTCTCTCCACTCAATTACTCTCCAGTGCCCAGAGAGTCTATCCCCACTCTGCCACAGGCATCTGTCCTTTCCTTCCTATTCCCACTGGGCAGTCACATTTTTTTCTGGAATCATAAAAAGGACCTTCCACCTGGTCTCTGCCCTCCAGCCCACCCTCATTCCTGGTATCAGCCAGAATGCTTTCCCTCGGGCAGATCCCAGTGGTGTCACTCCTGAGTGCTAAAACCTAAAGCCCCGGGAAGGCAGAAAGCGGCTTCCCAAAGATAACCATGTCCTAATCCCCAGAACCTGTGTCTATGTTATCTCGCAGGGCAAAAGGGACTTTGCAGTTATGATTAAGTCAAGGGCCTTGAGATGGGAGATTATCCTTGATTGTATAGGTGGGTCCCTCAAGTGTCCATAAAAGTAGAAGCGAGAGGCACAAAATGAGATCAGAGTGATGAGCGGAGAAGGACTTGAGCAGCTGTAACTGGCCTTGAAGACGGAAGAAAGCATCCCAAGACAAGGAATGCAGATGGCCTCCAGAGGCTGGGGAAGGCAAGGAAAGAGATGCTCCTCTAAAGTCTCCAGAAAGAAAGGCAGCCCTGTGGATGCCTTGATTTTCGTGCAATGAGATTCATGTCAAGACTTCTAAGCTAGAGAAGTATACGGCAACAATAAATTTGTGTTGCTTTAACCCACTAAATAACTTACTGCATTAGCAACAGCTAACTAATCACAATGCATCTCTTTTATTTATGAAGGGGCACGCCAATGCCTTATCTTGCTATGAACAGCAATCCTATTTTCAACCACCTTGCTCTACCCAAAACCTTGGCTTTCAAGAGCTCTGTCTGTTCCCTGTACACCTTATTTTCTTCTGTCATCTGTCCTGGTGTACAATGTCCTCTCCAGAGTGCCCCCACCCCCTCCGCCGTGACATTGCCAGCCCTGACACTTTCCAGTGCATGTGGGTTCCATGGAGCCGTTCCTGAATTCTCCCTTTGATTCTCCAGAACTTGGTATTTGTCCACATATATTTCCCATGTCAAATGGTGTTTTCTAATGGGAGAGAAGGGAATAAGACTGAGGACAGAACTCCAAATGCTCAGGTCGAAACTGCTCCTGGCTCTCTGCTCTCACAACACCATGTTCATCTCTCACTGTAGCAGCTACCGCCACACTGTGCTGATTTGTAAGTTATTTCTGGGTCTGCACGACTCACTGGATGGTGAGAGCCTCCAAGGTGGAGACCAGGTCTTACCTCCCTTTCTGTGTCCCAACCCCTAGCACGGTGCCAGGCACATAGTAGGGACCCAATAACTGCTTTGAATGGTTGGATAGGAAAGCAAGTGCAGTGTCTGATTGTGTTGAGCAGACAGGCTATTAATAAATATTTCTTGCACCATCTGTCTCTATTCAGTTGGGGTGATCGATAGAAACACCTCCGTTAATGCAATGTGGTTTTAAATAGAGTGTGCTGATGCATGGCTTGAACCATAGACTTTTTCTTTCCTTTATTTAATGTTTGTTTGTTTCCGGTTTTGTTTTGCTTTTACTGAAAAAGAATGCCACAATAAAAGGGCTTTTTTTTTTTTAAAGCAGTCCTATTTAAAAAGGGCTATTACTTCAAGTAAAATCATTATAAACATGCAAACTCTTTGGCCCAGCACTTCTGTTTCTTAAAATGTGTCCTAAAGTGTATTAAGTCTATGGGCACAAAGGTTGACCTAAGAACATGTTCACTGCAGCAAGATCTTTTATAAGAGTAAATAATTGGAAATAACCCAAATGTCCAACAATAGGAGATTAACTAAATATATTATCTCTACCATGAGATACCATCCAGGCATTAAACATGATTTTGTCTATTGGTTTTTATTATATAGAAAGATTCATGTGAATATTTTTACATTCTTTATTATGCTTACCTGTATTTGCTAACCACCATACGACAAGCATATATTTAGAAGTTAGGTTCAATGATTTTTAAAACTAGCTTTGCCTCCAGAAGGAAAGTTATATAAAACTTCAGTATTTTTCCAAGTTCCAAGAAAATCTATCTACAGATAATTCTCTGATTATGACAAAAGCAAAGTCACAAAAGGCTTGAAATACAGCCCCTGTCTTCATTCTACTAATCCATTCACTCTAGGAATATTTATTGTACCCTCTCATTTAAGGCCTTTGGTAGCAAGCAACAGGGAAGAACTTTAGCTAATGTAAGCCAAAGGGAAATTGTTGGAATACTATCTAAAATCTCACAGAATCCCCAAGATGCTGGGAGCCAGGCTTGGAGAAGCAGTTACCCAGAGAACTCCAGAAAACCAAGACGCAAAAAGCACACCAACTGCGTCACAGAAAAACTCCATCAGAATGGTGTGCCATCCGTCCTGACACAGGGAATGGCCTCCACCAGTCTCCATCTTTGGGCCACTCACCCAAGGTCAAAGTCACTGGAATATACCCCAGACTGGCCGAGCCTAGCTTTGTGCCTCCTCTTTCACCCATTCTGAATCACAGTTGAAGGAGGGAAAGCATCGGGTCCTTCTATGAAGACTACGCTATGGGGGAGATTTTATTGCCCCAGTAAATTTGGGATGCTGCTAGAAAGGTAAAAGGGATGCTGGCAGCGTGAGGATAATAAGCAGCCACTGCAGGCCCCTGCCAAGTGCTGTTCCAGCATCCAGGCCCGATTTCTCAGCCAGGAACCCTCCAGCATGAAAAGCTCAGAGGAGCTACCAGGCCCAACACACAGCTCAGAGGAGATGAGGAGGTCCTCAGTTCTATTAGGGCATTGATAAACTTGAAAAATGTTAAGGTTTTCTTTGGCTAACTTCTTCCAGTCTGCAGAAACAAATACGTACTGTTTCTCTCTTCTGGTTGTCTACACTTGACGTGGGGTACACATATCTTCTGGTGTACTTACTGCCCAACAGCTTGCCGTGTGGTGAATATCTTATCAGCGCCACACTATGGGGGTCATCTTAAAAGTCTCAAAGTTTGTATTAAGCTTCTTTCGCTTTGGCTGTCTTCATTATGGAACGAAGCTGTGTGTGTGTGAAAGAGAGAGAGAGAGAGAAAGTAGACGGAGAGCTGTCCTTTGTTCAGAGAAGATGGAAATTAAATTCCAAATCCAAATTGCTGAAATAAATCAGTGCTCCCCTTTGCCCTCACAAATTTGAAGTCTGCATACTTCCATCCACTTAAGGGCTGCTAAAAATTTAAACAGTTGAACAAAGACTTTTAACATAGTTGCAAAGGCACAGAAACCAAACTGTGGATACCTTTCCTAGTAATGAAGCCAAGACGGCCTGGCTTCATTTTAACCCACTACCCAGAATAAGTGAGAGCCTAGCACAAGACACAGTGGAATCCACAGGCACACGGATCATTCACAGGAGTCCTCAGTTTACCTTATAGACAACCGTTCTGTGTCAGGGGAACAAGTTTGAACAAAACTTTCTCTAAATGCAGTTCTGAAACAGAGAAGGCTCAGCAATTTGCTGTTTGCAAGAGCCCGATCTCCCTGAGAGGGCCCGGTTTATTCTCATTTTGTACCACGTCCTGGACTGCATGATTATCTTCCGTGTCCCAAACCCAGCTCAGACCCTGTCCTCCTGGACTCTGCCCCCTCTGCCCAGGCAGCGCAGTTCACAGCACTCTCCTCTCCCGCTGTGCTCCAGCCACAGGGCACTTCAGGACTCTGCTCAGAGATCGCCCTCTCTGGCCTGGTCTTGCACTTACTATTTTGTAGACCTGAAAGGCTTCTCCTCTGGTTCAACCTTAATATCTCTTACAGCATGGTTTCCTCTTGACCCCTTATCCCGTCTTGTGATTTTCTGTCCTGGCACTGTTTATGTAATGAATGGCCCTCATCTCCCTCTGTAACTGAGTCATTGATGTATTTTTTTACCTGCTTACGTTCTGCCTCCCCAGTAAAATATAAGCTGCTAGACGCAAGAGACTCTGCATTTGAGAAAGAACCTGACCTGAAGCAGACACTCCCTTGGTAAAAGCTGACAAATGGGAGGACGGCCCAGACATCCGAATTTGCATCCAGAGCTTTCATGCTTCCAAGTGGTGAGCGTGCTTCTAGGAACCAAGGGCCCCTGGAGGCCAAAAGAACTCGCATCCCCGTGGATGAAAGGATGATCTCCCACTTCTCCAGGAGACTGTGGCTTCAGGAGAAGTAGACTCAGCTGCAGGAGGCATTGGGAAACAGAACAGGTGGTTCAGACGCACTGACTTCCTATATCAGAAACCAAACGGTGGGAGAGGAGCCATGGAAGGAAAAAAGCCAGAAAAGCCTCCGGCTCCCTCTCACCCGGAAAGAGGCGCCCGGAAGTCAGTCTAGTCTAAAGGGAATTAGCAGGATTAGGCAAGAGAATATGAGACCACATAAATTCAAGATAGAGTGTTCTTAATAACTTGCTATGTGGCAGTCTTTATGAAACAGCTGTTTGAACACTGAAAAGCCAACGCCTGAAGCAGCGGAGAATAGAGGCCGATAAAGAGTGACCCAGCAGAGTTATCACATCCTGATAAGAGGCTCTGGCCCTTTTTTGTGTTTAGCTGTTCTTTGTCCTTTAGTCTTCCTGATATTGTTGGGTTTAATCTATTTACATTTGAAAAGGCCATTAACAAATTCATGTTTTATTATCAATAAAAATCAAGTAAATGAATATTTAGTCTATCCGGAAGGAAAATGAGAAAATAAAGTGCCCAAGGACAACTGGATCAGGGAAACAGCATGAGTGTGACCTGCAGGGCAAAACTCTGGCACGACTGAAAGTTTACAAATTATTTCTTAATTTATAGGTAGTAAAATTCACTGGGTTTTTTGTGTGTGTGTTTGTTTGTTTGTTTGTTTTTTGGTGTGGAGTTCTGTAAGTCTGGGCAAATGTATACAATTATATCACCACCACCACATTCAGGATATGGCAACACTGAGTTTTAACATAGATAGGGGTATTTTAGGATAAATTAATTCTTTTAAAATATTTTATTTATTTATTCATGAGAGAAAGAGACAGGCAGAGAGAGAGGGAGAAGCAGGCTTCCTGCTAAGCAGAGTCTAATGGAGGACTCGATCCCAGGACCCTGGAATCATGACCTGAGCCAAAGGCAGATGTGTAACCAACTGAGCCACCCAGGCGCCCTTAGGGTAAATTTAGTGGGACATGTTTTACTAGCTTTGGCTAATATGAACAAGTCTAGTCCTCCTCCCCACTACCCATCCCCGCCCCCCACCCCCATCCTGTACCAGTTTGTCCCATGCAGAAACTTGGACACTTTTGTCCTGTCACTAAGAGACGAAGCTCGAAAGAGGGCAGAAGTGGCTGCAGGAAGGAAAGTGGGCAGATGTGGAATGGCCTCTCAACCCACTGGATTCCTTGGACTGGTTTGAGCTATAGATAGAAAGAGTCAAAAGCAAAAACCAGTAGGGACATTCAGGAAAGATTCATGAGAAGCTAAGCACAAGTCAAGACTGTGTGTTCAGGGCCCAACTAATAAAGCTGGGCTCAGACCTGGGGAGAAAGCCATGTCCTGGCACTTGGAGAGGCAGGTCATTCAGAGCCCCGGCCCGAGCATGGGCATTGATGGTCTCATGATAGGATCGTTGTGACGCAAGGGGTCAGAGCAGACAGGGACAAGTGAGTATGGCTGACATGTTTGGGTTGGGGGTGCATGTGTGGTATTCCTTTGGGGTCTCTTACAGAGAATAAGGGGCACTTACAATAGGTTGCTTAGTGGTGGTTTGAACTAGCATTTCATGTTTAAATAAGGCGACCTGGGTACTAAGGAGTTGACAAATGTCTGTCCTGCAAAAGATTTACTAGTTTTCCATGTAGCAGGCCCCATGCTCCACCATGGGGATATGAAAAATAAGAAGATAGATCCCTCTCTTTAAATCTCTCAGAGCCAGCTAGAGGAGATAGGGCTGGACAGAGATAATTTCAATATATTGGGCAAGTTAATCGGGCATACATGGCAAATGGAGCTCAGGGCATTTATTACTATTGTCATTATTTTATTATTACATAACAAATATTTATGGAGCGCATACTATTTGCTAATCACTGTGCTGAGAAAAGTTTAGGAACTTGATATTGATGGAACATGACATGGTTAAAAAGTGGCGGGGCCAAGATTGGAATTCAGGCTCTCTGACTTTGAAGGCTTTGCTGTGAGCAGCTATGGAACAGAAATCATAACGATAACAATAATAAGGTATAAACAACATGAACGGTTGATGACATTATATGTATTGGGGCTTCACTATCTCCTACAATGTTAAGAGCAGTTATGCAGAGGGAAACAATAAAGCAGGCCAGATTTCTGAGGCATGAGAAAGCAGAACAGGGTCCAGGATATTAGACAGAAACAATTCAGCGGGTGTAAGACTGTCTCTACATTTGGAGCCGTCTAGCACTGGAGGTACCAAAGCACTGGCTGGCTACCATCTGCCAGGAACGCTGAAGCAAGAACCCCTGCTCCAGGTGCGAGGTTCAACATCACCTCTGCCACTCTCCCAGCTCAATGATTCTCTGATGCTGAGATTGGAAAGCTCAGTCTCTTGTGCCAGCTCCTTCCCCGGAGAACACTTAAATGTCACAGCCCTTCCTCTTCTTTCACTCTCTACAGGCCCCCAGACTCTTTCATCCACAAGGCTTGCTTTAATTATCCTTTGTAAGCTAGCAAGTCCCCAGTTTGGCATGTCAGCCCAGAATTCTTTTCTGAGCTCCAGATCTACCTCTCAGATGTAAGATGGTTGATGTTGGGAGTATGTGGTCTAATTTGGCCTGGCTGAGCGCAGAAGAGACATCTGAACACAAAGAAACAAAAAGATTCAAATTAGTTCAAATCGGAGCCTAGGAAACTTACAGAAATGGTAAAGGTGTTTGATGGTGCTTAAAAGCTTTGAACTTGAATGACACAGACTTGTGTTTTTGACCACTTAGAAAGGTAGTGTAACTAAGCATATCATTTGGGCCTTCCAGGACAGTATTTATAATGTCATAATGATTTAAGTGTTGTTTTCATAATGATCGATCCAGGCATGAGCAAGTGGTCCAATCTGGGCCAATGATACACAGAGAGACTTTGCTGGGAGTCTGGGAAGAAACTGTTTTTGCTTTCCCCTAAGCAGTCTCAGAAAAGTACATCTCCCACCCTCTCTGTACAGTGAGATATAAGGATACAATCACAGGAAATTCCACAGCCATCTCTGCCCTTGTAGGGACACCCAGTCTGGGGGTAAAACAGTGCATGAAAAGGATGAGTGTGAATCTCTGAGAAATGGAACTAAAGTCCAGATGATGTTATCATCTGCTGGATCAAACTATACCTGAAGCTGTAGATAAACCTTGAACTATTCAGTTATGTAAAGCAGTATATTTTTTAAGGGCCTGCCCAATGTTCTTCATCTACATCTATGAATGACAAAACCTTAATTTTATTCAATAGTGCACTGATTCCAAATAAATAACTACATTCCCAGCCTCCCAGCACACAGCTGAGCTCTGGCCAATGAAATTTAAAGAGATGTGCTATAGGGAACTTTCGGGAAAATGCCTTCAAGCTTCTTGATATGCCAGGGGCATGCCATATTTCTTTTGCTCCTTATACCTTCCTATGAAGTGAGGAGCAGCAAGAGGCATTTTGGAACCATGAAGATAGAAGCCAAGAGGAAGCAGAAAACTAGCAAAGCCTGAGTCTCTAGAACGTGGAGCTTACATAGCAAAGACTGACTGCCTATCTTCAAGCTTCTTTTCCCTGAGAAGAGAAATGGTAAAGTGTCTGAATTATGTATCTTTCATTATATTTGGTAAAGCTAGTCCTAACCGATATAGCTGGGTTTTTTTTTTTTTTTCTGTGATGTGCAAATTTAAACAGACCTGATGAACTTGAAAAAAAAAAAAAAAGAATTATCTTCTCAGAAGACAACTGACTTTTTGGTGGTAAAAAGATAGAGGGGTGACTATCACTTTTCCTATAAGTACTTCATTATTTCACTTTTTTAAGCTTTGGTGTAAAAAATAAAACATGAAGACAATGCAATAAGGCCTGGAGAAGCCCAGAATAAGGAGTAAAACATCAAAATATAAAGAGGGCTGATGTTATACAGGAACCCTGGATGGTTCTCTATCTAAGGGAAGTTTTAAATTATGGAAGAAATTACTCGAAAGCATTGTGTGTATATGTACACACACACACACATATACACACACACACACACATATATCAGAACAAGGTTGCATGGACCATTAAATGATATGAGAAAATATTCACAAAATATTGTTAAGAGAAAAAAAAATGGAATGCCTGATACTATGTTTAAGAGCATTCCAACTATAGAAGTGACTGTGGTACAGGATTAAAAAGTATGAAGAATTTCATAAAACAGCCATGGCTGTCTCTGGATAGCAGAATCGTAGCTCCTATTTGCTTTTTTGAGTTACACCTTTTAGTGTTGGTCAAATTTTCTGCATGTAGTATGCCTCCTTCATAATCAGAAAAAAGCAATACACTTCTTTTCAAATGTTTTAAAAATATTCTTTAATTGAAAAGAGTGCTGGGCACTGATACCATAGCTCTTTGGGAACACCAGCTGGCATCTGGCGTGCTGAGGGAGACTGGAACCGGGGATGTGACCACAGGCAGGCTCAGAGCCATGGGAAATGAGGCAGCCTGGCTCCAAAGGCCAACTGGGCTGTCTTCACAATCCTTCGAGAGTCACACTTCTCAGGGCTCAGAGCAGCAGGTGTGGCCTGAGACAAACTTGCTGAAACGGAGAGAGTCCCCCACACACCTTAACAGGTGTGCCTGTGGCGACACAGTAACTCAGCTCAGTGGATGGGTAGCTAACGCCAGCAGCCAGCTTTGACTCTGGCTTCCTCCATCCTCTCCCCAGAGACAGACCGGGGATGTAGAGTCAGAGAACAGAGGATCACATGATGAGCACAGGACTGCACATACTCAGCGCTGCTGTCCTTCTGAACACTCTCGTGATAACAAAGACTGGCTTTGTGTTTTATAGCTTCTGATATCTTTCTGATCCAAAAGGCAGTCTGGGTCATAAAGTACCTGAAGGAGAGAAAACAGAAAAAGGTACAAAGTTGATGCAGATAGTGTCTCATGCTGGCACCAAGAAATATCATAAACTCTAGATTAAGAGCACAAAGGCAAAGAGGCACATTTGGAGTGGGTTAGTGATTAGCTTTTTAAAACAAAGAAAACTGTCATGATCTTAGGGGCAACATGAAGCAAAAGATTTTTTTTTTTAAAGGTAAACACTTACTGAGCGAATAAACTGGAAATTCAACAACCCTTCTCTACACTTCATTTTATAGCCTAAAAAAATGAGATAATTGGGCAAAGTCAATGTTTTCAAACTTTGGAAAGTTACACAGCAAAACTACAAAAAGAGCAGGATTCCAGTATGAGATCGACACTAGTTCATTAACAGATGAGTTCTCCTGTCTGCATTTGTTCAACACAGTTTAAAACAGAAATGCTTTAATAAGCAAAGAGCTGCAATTTGCAGTCTAAGTTTTTTTCACTTGGGTCTTCACAATATCTGTGTCACACCTTCTCCAAAGCTCAAATACCTTTCTACTTTGCCACACTACTCTCTGCTCTAGGACCCATCAGGGGTGCTAGAATCTTTTCCCAACATTTCCTGTCCTCCTAGCCTCTGCCTCCTTCTTTTTCTAATGATGATGGCAACGATAATAATGACAATAAGATAAAAACTATAATCTGACAGGTTAAGAACAATACCTATAATGCTGGTGAGCACTGTTTATTGTTTTTTGTTTCTGTTTTTGTTTTTTAAGCATAAAGCCTGTGAAATTTCTGAGCCAGTAAGAGCAGGGTGGGCTCTTAATTCACCTCTATATTCTCAGCACCTGGGACAGCATCCTGCACAGAGAGGGCATTCTGCTAATAATGAAGGAACTCAACGAATTCTTCCAGCCCACTCAAGAGAAATACTTCCCATCCTTTATCAGCAAAATGTCCTCTTTGAGGACCTTCATTCATGATAGACCCATAAGAGGCCAATATTACTTACCAGAGAGGCTGAGAGGTAATATGCATGTTTACTTAACTTGCACAAAATCAATTTTATATGCTTGTCAAAAAAAAAAAAAAATAGAGCGCCTGGGTGGCTCAGTGGGTTAAAGCCTCTGCCTTCGGCTCAGGTCATGATCCCAGGGTCCTGGGATGGAGCCCCACATCGGGCTCTCTGCTCTGCGGGGAGCCTGCTTCCTCCTCTCTCTCTCTCTCTCTCTCTCTCTGCCTGCCTTTCTGCCTACTTGTGATCTCTGTCAAATAGATACATAAAAATCTTTAAAAAAAAATAGAAAAACAATGACTTAGATACACAACAGCAATTCTACCCTCCATTCCATAAAATGACTGTGTCCTAGAGGTAACAGATGGGTGGAGTGAATTTCATTGCTCTCGTTTGCTCTCAGTTTTCATGGACGTCTCCTGAAATGAGCATCTTACTGTGCTGTGCGTCGTTCTAGTGTCTAAAATGATGTGCTTTTCGTATAACCTGTTGCCGACATACAAACAAGCAGCACCATGTGACATTCAACTACAGAGCCAACAATGCACTCTAAGCTGGAGAAGAAATCAGCCGAGTGGGGTTTGTTCTGAGATGACATGATGCTTTCCAATGCGGCCCTTTATAAGGAAATTGACCCTGTAATGTTTGCCCGTATAGTATTTTCTCCTTTAAACTAACTTGAAGACCAAGTCTAAGGTGTAACTGCACTGCAAATATCAACAGATTCCCAAACAATCTTAAAATGTATATGGGACCACAAAAGACCCCGGATAGTCAAAGCAATCTTGGAAAAGAAAAGCAAAGCTGGAGGTTTCAAAATTCCGGACTTCAAGTTACATTACAAAGCTGTAGTGATCAAAACAGTATGGTTCTAGCACAAAAAATAGAGCAATGGAACAGAATAGAAAATCCAGAAACAAACCCACAATTATATGGTCAATTAATCTTTGGAAAAGCGAGAACGAAAATCCAATGGGAAAAAGACGGTCTCTTCAACAAATGGTGTTGGCAAAACAGGGCAACAATATGCACTTGTTGTAAGTAAGAATGTTGTAAGTAAGTAAGTAAGTAAGTAAGAATGTTGTAAGTAAGAATGTTGTAAGAAAGAACCACTTTCTTACACCAGACACAAAGATAAATTCAAAATGGATTAAAGACCTAAATGTGAGACCTGAAACCATACAAACCCTAGAAGAGAACACAGGCACTAACTTCTTCGACAGGGGCCACAGCAAACTCTTTCTAGGTAGGTCTCCCGAGGCAGGGGAAACAAAAGCAGAAATAAACTATTAGGACTACATCAAAAAAAAAAAAAAAAAAAAAAAAAACTTCTATACAAGAAAGGAAAAAAAAAAAAAAAAAAAAAAAAAAAAAAAAAAAAAAAAAAAAAAAAAAAAAAAAAAAAAAAAAAAAAAAAAAAGCTTCTGTACAGCAAAGGAAACTATCCACAAAACTAAAAGGCAACCTACAGAATGGGAGAAGGTAGTTGCAAATGACATAGCAGATTAAAAAAATACATCAACAGATTCTGGGAAGAGGAATTTGCAATGTGTGTGCCCGCATGTGGGCGCGTGTGTCCCCATGAGAGCATGTGACTGTGGCACAATGGAAATTCACCTTCCATCACAGGCTTCTCATTTTGCCACTTCCCCTCGCCTTTGTTAGTTGAGAAAATAGATTGTTCAGTAATTATAGAAGTTCCTGCTCCAAGGGAATGACTTTTTCTTTTAAATTGGTTATATGTTTCTTTCTTTCTTTTTTTTTTTTTCTCAAAGAGAAAATGAGACCAGAAATTCGAGGCAAAGAGAGCTGGGGAGAAGTCCATAGCACAATGGCTACCAGGGAAAGGTGGACTGAGTAAAAGAGAGCTGTGGAGATACACACATGGCATCTCTATCTTAGAAAATACGGGTGTTCTATCATTCTCAGAAATTAAAGCTATGTGTAACGTCCAAGTCATAAGCTACATGATGCTTTAGCTCAAAAATGGGCATAACCATGGCCCCTGCCACATAGGATTGCAGTAAAGACTGGAGGAGATAATACATGTAAGTGCCGGCCCACATATCAGGTGTGCAAAACTGACTCAATAATGAGCTATTATTATCATTCTTCAATCATTAAAAAAAAAAAGGATCAGGGTTAGACAGTCCCCGAATGCCAGATTTGATCTTTTAGTACCGCATTGTCCAATAGAAATATCCAAGTCACGTACATAATTTTAAATTTCCTAGTAGCCATATTTTTAAAAATTAAAAACAGATGAAATTCATTTTAATTATGTTTTATTTAATTATTGCCTACAAAATATTATGATTTCAGGGCGCCTGGGTGGCTCAGTGGGTTAAGCCGCTGCCTTCGGCTCAGGTCATGATCTCAGGGTCCTGGGATCAAGTCCCACATCGGGCTCTCTGCTCAGTGGGGAGCCTGCTTCCCTCTCTCTCTCTGCCTGCCTCTCTGTCTGCTTGTGATCTCTCTCTGTCAAATAAATAAATAAAATCTTTAAAAAAATTATGATTTCAGCATGTAATCAATATAAAAATCATCAATGAGCTATTTTGCCCTCTCATACTCAGTCTTTGAAGCTGAAGTGTTATACTCGCGGTCCATCTCCATTCAGACCAGCTGCATCTCATGTACTCCATGTGGCTACTGACTACCACAATGAACATAGTTCTAGAATAACAGTGAGTTGAGTTTTAAACTTAATTTGTGGGGCACCTGGGTGGCTCATTTAGTTAAACATCTGCCTTGGGCTCGGGTCATGATCCTGGGGTCCTGGGGTCCTGGGGTCCTGGGGTCCTGGGGTCCTGGGGTCAAGGCCCCCATCCAGCTCCCTGCTCTGCACGGAGCCTGCTTCTCCCTCTGCCTGCTGCTCCCCCTGCTTGTACTCTCTCTCTCTCTCCCCCTCTCTCTGTCAAATAAATAAATAAATAAATAAAGTCTTTAAAAAAAATAAAAACTTAACTTGTTTTGGCTGAAAGCTGTCTAAAAAGCAATGTCTCCAAAGCACTTAAAAGTGAAACATAAGACCTTGGGTGAGAAATTGGAAATGAAAATGAAGGAGCTACTTGCATTGTTAACACCAGGACCATGGATGGCCACCATCAAGCCTGCAGTCTTTCTTAGGGAACCCTCCACTGGGTGGAGCCAATATGTCCACAAAGGAGTTACAGGAAAATACATTCCCTTGAATGAATGACTGCTAGCACCATGTGGATTTCTCCATGGGCTTATGAGAGAGCAAGAGAAATTACATTACGCTTGGGATCCTGATTCAAGCCCGGTGACTTCATAGCACCTGTTGTTTTATTTATCATAACAATAATGAAAAGTTAATGGACAAGCAGAGTTGCAAGGATGATGAAATGTATGTAAAGATAGTTTGATGTTAATACTTGAACCAGAAAGACGCGGACAATGAATTGTGACGCAAAAGAGGAAAATCGTGGTGTGTGTGTGTGTGTGTGTGTGTGTGTGTGTCTGGGCCATGAGACCAGCTAAGGAAGGATTGGCTTAGCGATTGACCCAAGAATCCAAAAAGATTCTGAGCAGACACATGCTAGACGAAAGGGAGAAATAGCAGAGAGAATTGCAGGGCAGGAATTGTTAAAATATTGAAAATGTCCCCTGTGGCACTTCGGTTGATCTACCCCAGCCAGCGTGTCTAATGAGCCTTGTCACAGCCCATAGGAAAGACTCCACTATTAAATCCTTCTCAGGGCTCTACACACAGTGGAAACTGCTTCTTTTTGTTGTACCCATCTATGACATCTAGACAGTGAGAATGAGGATATGAAATGACTCCACCTTTGAATCAATGTATTTCATCTTCGGATGAGCAAAATGGAAAGATGAAGAGCTCAGACATTAATTAGACCATATTTGAGCCTCGGTGCTGGCTCCACCATCTGACCTGAAACCGAGCCTCTCTAAACTCTGGCTTACCTGTGAAATGAAAACCGAGCTACCTCCTTCACAGGAGCGTAAAGACATACAAACCTCTAGCCTCACTGCCAGGCATCTTGTAATTATTGCTGTTTCTTCTACCCTCTCTCCCTGCAGATGTTACTTTGCAAAAGGCAAGCTTTTAATTTGGCAGATCATAACCAAAAACAAACATTTGGATGATTCTATACATTTTGCTCCATATTATGCATTTAATTATTTGGGGTAGTTGGGGAAAGAATTAATAAAAATGTTAAGAAGGAAGGCAATTCTCAAACATGTGGTTACCATTTTCAAACTTAAAAATAGAAAAGAAAACACGTATTCTGACTTCATGAGGAGAATCTCAAAGGCAGCATTGTGATGGCACTGAGACACAATAGAATCTTCTGAGGACAGAAATTCAGCGGAGGGAAGTTAAGTTTTGAGCCTCATTCAAGGGAGTTTAGCTATTAAAATATGAACATATGGCCTCACCTATCAGATGGTTCCTGGCCCCAAGAAGCTCCTCTAGCCTTCTCTCTATGTACCTCAAATTTCTCATCTGTAAAGTGAGAGTATTGTGCTAAGATCCCCAATTTCCTTCTCACATTTAGGATTCTGTGTCTATAGCAGAACTGAATTTTGCTGGTCCTATTAAGGAGCATGTGACAAAATGAAAACAATTAGCTTTTGAGGACCCTCCCCCTAGAAGGGAGATCAGCCCTATCATTCCTGGGATAATAGGGTACAGGATCAAGAGGAAATAACATGGGTGAGGGTAACAAAAAGGACACAAGGATTTAAGGAATGAGGACAGGGAGCATATGTAGGTTGAGAAGTGGTAGGAAGGAAGCAAGAAAAGAGGGAGCTAGAAGGTCCCTAGGGACTACGTTTCTCATTCATGTTGTTGGGACATATCTACAATGATTTGGTTTATTTTTGAAGGGTTGTAGATGGCTGGTCGTGCTTTGATGCAACACCAGCCCTAGACCAACCACCAACCAGGTGGGCAGCGGCATTCTCAGCATTCCTCCTACTGGTTACCGGGGGCCTGACCATTTCATTTTATTTCATCTCATCATTTCAGAATGATACATACCTGCTCTAACTCCATACCTACTCTTAGGTACTCTCTCATATGAGATTATTGAATACATCCTAAAATTGGCAGTTTGACTCCTCCTGTCTGGGAAAACCCAAGACCACAAATGGTTAGGAATTTCCTTTTCTTATGTAGTTCAGAATTTTCTTTACCTTGACCCACGTCCATCCATTGCACATGGACATAAGCAATGGGTAGACCATATTTTTCACTTTTCTGAGGTTTTAATTTCTTTCTCATTTTTTCCTTGTGTGTTACAACCACTCTTAATACTTCTGAATGGAAAGAGGAAAATAATTGGCAATGGATGAGAGATTTCTTCCCACTCTTTCCTCTCATCCCTTTTTGGGCTAACTCCAGGACAATTTTCAAATACAATTTAGGCATTGTCTCTCCAAAAGCTTCCTTGACCTCTCTCTTTGGATGCATAACACCTTTTGCAAAGTCTGTCACACCACACTATATTGTATTCAAAGGATTCCTTTAGTGGCCCCCTCTCCTATCTGGTAAGCACCAGATTTCATTCACCTCCTCTTCCTCAACGCCTAGCACGGCATCTGGTGTCGAGCAGGTCCCAACAAGTATTTGTTGTCCCTCAACCACCTGATTTTGAATTTTGAAGCAGCTCTTAAAAACCCCCTCATGGTCCATTTTCTTTTGCTGAAACGCAGAGGGGTGGGGAAAAGAGGGAAGTCCCTCTCTATGTTCCCATGGAAACTGAAGTAAATACGGCAACAATTAGAGGAGAAATGAATATACTAAAAATATCATTTAATAATGTAAAGGAATGTCACTTCTTCAAGTATTCATGTTACACCTGCTGCCCTTTCTTTCCTTTAGCAGAATATTTAAAATAGTTTATAAAATGATGGTTCTTTGTTACCTACGAAGCTGACTTCCTCCATCCTAGTAATACAATTCATGTGTGTATCCTTACCGACTAAATGTTGATGGTCCCCTAAAATTCGTATGTGGCAATGCTCACCCCCGACGTGATGGTATTAGGAGATGGGGTCTATGGGACGTAGTTAGGTCGTGAGGGTGAGGCCATGATCAAGGGGGTTTGTGCCCTTATAAGGACCGATACGAGAAAGATGATTTTTCTCTCAGCCACGTGAGGATCAATGAGGAGATGGTAGTCTGCAAACTAAGAAGACGACACTCACCAGCTACCAGGGCTGCCAGCACCTTGACCTTGGACTCCCCAGCCTCCAGAACCATGAGAAACAGACATTTGTTGTTTAAGCCCTCTGGTCTATGGTATTCTGTAACAGCAGCAGACAGACGTAGATTCATGTCCCTCCACGGTCTGGATCTGTCTATGATCCTCTCTCTTTCTTTTACTCAGTAAGTCATTTTTTTGCTCAGCACCAACAACAATGCACCAGTGAATCATGACCGAGAGACCCAGAGGAGTCCCTCGCCGACTGGTGCAGTTCACTGTCTAGCAGGAGAAACAGAGGACTTCACAAGTGAACAGATGAATAGACACACAACCTCACAAACTGCCCCGGGGGTATGCAGGAAGGAGCCAGGTGCTCTGATGGAGAGGAATGGAGGGAGAGTTGGGATGGGCAGGGACAGTAAGCCTAAGGCAGAAAGAGGTCAGAGTTTGAGGGATGGAGAGAAGGCTTGTGTGGTTGTAGCAGAGCTGAACAGGAGGAAACGGCATCCCTGAGGTGGAGAGGAATTTAGGTTTCGTTGAAAGTGCCGCGGGAAGTCGCAGACGCGTTATAAGCACGGTCGAGCTGCTAATACATTTCAGTGAGCACTGTGCTTGCTGCCTACAGAGCAGCTTTGAGAGGGTAAATAACAAAGGGCAGAAGCCAGATAGGAGGTTTTCAAGAAGTTCAACAAGCTTTAGTCAAGGATGATGGTAGTGAGGTAGGGAGATGTGGATGAGCTTGAAGAGTATTTTCCAAGTAGGCACGTCAGGACTTCTTGTGTCATTTCTCTGTGCAATACATTGTTCATTTTGTTTTTTAAGATTTTATTTATTGATTTATTGGAGAGGGAGAGAGAGCATGAGTCCGGGGGAGTTGAGGGAGAGGGAGAGCAGACTCCCTGCAGAGCAGGGAATCCTGATGCGGGGCTCCATGCAGGGTGGGGCTCAATGCAGGGCTTGATCCCAAGACCCCGAGATCATGACCTGAGCCAAGGGAATCAGGGATGGGCTGCTGTGAACAACTGGGTTCTGTTTTTTAATGGGGTAGAAAAAACTGAGGGAAAAAGAAAGTGTTTCGATACTGTGATAGAATTAAAACAAGCTTAAATCCATTTTATCCTATGATAAAGTCAGTGTTTAGAATAAAATGGCATTGATTTTTTTTTTTTTTAAGAAGATGAGAAATAGTGATCTTGAGGAAACTGGAAGGCCTGGCAGAATAGCTAAGGAGAGTGCTGGCTGCTCCTTCCCTCTCCCTCTCTCCTTTCCCCTCCCTCCCTGCACCACCTGCTCCCTTCCTGCCCCTTTCCCTCCTCACCCTAAAGTACCCTCCACTGCTCTCCATGGTGAGCCCTACCTCCTATCTCTTCCACTTTGTTGTCTCTAGCACTTCCTGCGTTTGCTCTGAGCTGTCACTTCCAGCCACTCATAATCTGGCTTCTGAGTCCCCTGCAAACAAGACCAGTGACTTCATCATTAGAATAAAATCCTTCTATTAATTTTCCTGAGTTTGCCCTTCCAAGCTATTCACGCATTTATAATGACAGGAACCATCCCCTGGGCTAATAAATCTAGACCAAACACACCTCCCTTTCTACCTACTTGTTCAGGCCTTTCCCTCTTTCCTAGGGCCCACCTCTTTCCTCTCCATCAGCTTTTATAATGAACCATGGGCTTTAAGCTGCCGTAACATGGAAAGGCTAGTGCTTTCTTATGGACTGGGAAGACTGCTTAGAAAACGTTTGGCAGATAAAAGAAACACCAGCATTTCCTTGCAGAGCCATGCACTCATAAAAATGCATTCTTAATTGCTCCCTTAACACTTTCATCCTGATGCTAAGCATCCTGCTCCTTGCCGGCCTGTTGGAAGGGAGCTCTTTTAATTTTCTGTTTGAATGACATACTGTTGCAGAGAGCATTAAATGGAGTAATACGTGCAAAGCAATTAGGACAGTGCCTGGCATCTAACAGATGCTCAATAAATGTTAACTGTTCTGAACTATCAAAGCCCTTTCCCTCTGCCTGTTGTCGGATTGGGGCTCATCCAAAAGGAGTCCCCCAAAGGATTCTCAACACCAGGGGGAAGCCCTCTCCTTGCTGAAAGAATTCACACCTTAGGGCCTATTCATCTTCATCTGTTTTCAGCCAGACAACTGACATATGGTTGAACTTGGTTTTTTGGGGGAAACATCGTAAAATTAAGTTTAACAAAACCAGGTAGTTATTAAACTAAAAACCATGGATCTTAGTGTTTTGGGGGGTGCTTCAACTCTAGACATACAGTGATGGGTAGAGAGTGAGAATGTAAGCCTGAAAAAGACCTTCAATATCATTACCCTGTTTGTCATTTTCTTTTTCTTACAGGAGATTAAGGTCCAGAGGGAGAAAAGCAATTTGCCTAAGGCATGTAGTGAGTTTGTGGCTGAGCCAAGATGAAACCAAGTTTTCTGACCTGCAGTCCGGCGCTCTTCAGACATCCTTCCCTCATGGCAGGGGTTCCCCACCCAGAGCTGGAGTCAGATCTCATTCCACAAGGGGGCAGAGAAAGGGGAGCCTCAGGCTGGGGCGGGGATCCAAGAAACCTATGTTCCAGTCATTCATGCTAATGTCTCAGGCACAGTGAATGGCCAAAAACCAGTGGAAAGTTCTTTGTTGGTCACGGGCACCTTGGATTAACCCAGAGTTGACCTAAACTGAATGCTAATTTGCAGAGTCAAGAGCAAACCAAGGATGGGGTAGGAACCGGCAAGGGAAGTCGGTACGCACGTTCCACATCATGTTTCTTTGAGGCAAGGACTGTACTTTCGTAATCCTGCATTTCTCAATAAATATTTGTTGAATGAATGATAAAGCCTCAGCCTAGCTCTGGTTTCACCCTTAAATAATATGTTAAACATATTCCAAACCCCTGTCAGAGCCTCAGGCACCATCGTATCAATCTGGTAATGCAAGAACAAGGCAAAATTAAGATCTGAAAAATAAAGATTGCCAAAACCTGTGCTACAAATAAACATGCCTAATGGATTCATTTTTCCAGCTCATTTATCTTTTTATCAATTTCTTATTTATCAATTTTTATCACTATCAGTTTCCTAGTTCTGTGTTTGTCTTAAAAGTCTCCTTATTTTGACTAGAGTGTACATAGTGCCTCCATGACTAAAGACACAATAATCAAATGATCACCAATAAATACATAATTATCATTGCAGTAAGCCATATGGAATAAGGGGAATGCTGAGCAACTAGGGCCTAATCACTAGAGGCGAAGCTTGCAGAATGTGGAGGTTATGGTCTGCTATGACTCATACTCTTCCCCTCATTTGAGTTCTGAGTTCAGATCCAGCTGGCTCCCTCTGTATTAAGACCTAAGCAAGAAATTCTCCCATAGACTCCATGATGGTTTAGTCTGATTTTTTAAGTGCCATTCTTTTAAAAGATCTGCTTCTTTTCAGAGCAGGAACAGAAATAGACAAAAGGAAACTAGATTTCATTCATTCATTAAATATTTATGGAGTCCCTGCTAGGTGCCAGGCACTCTGCTAGAGCTTAGGATACAATGGATATTGAAAGAGACTTGGTTTCTGATCTCTTGACGTTTACAGTCTTATAAGAGAGGTGGTGGATGATAATTACATGAGCATACAAAAAAGATATAAACACAAAGTATAAGTGCCAAGAAACACAGGAACTTATGAGAAAGCACAATTTAATTCCAATTAGGTGTCTTAAAGGATTTTCTAAAGATTTAAAGTCAAATTGAGTTTTTTTTAGAAACCACTTTATTGAGGTATAATTGACATATAAAAAGCTGTACATGTTTAATATATAGGACTCGATGAATTTGGTGATAAGCATCTATCTGTGAAACCATCAGCACCATCTAGATATTAGACATGTACATAACCTCCCAAAGTTTTCTCCTGTCCCCTTTGTTATGATTCTTGTGCATGTGTGTGTTTGTGTGTTTGTCTGTGGTAAGAGCACTTGATGTAATATCTATCCTCTTAGCAAATTTTAAATATACAGTATACTACATTGTTAGCTATAGGCATGATGTTGTACAGTACATCTCCAGAACCTGTTTATCTTGCATCAGTAAAACTTTATACCCTTTGATTATGATCTCCCCATTTCTACCCCCCCCGCCCCTGACCACGGCAACCACCATTCTACTTCCCGCTTCTATGAGTTTGATTATTTTAGATTCCACATGTAAATGAGATTGTACAGTATTCGACTTTCTATGTTTGGCTTATTTTGCTTAGCGCAATATTCTCCAGTTCTATCCATGTTGTTGCAAATGGCAGGATTTCCTTCTTTTTTTAATGTTAAAAAATAGCCTCATGCAAAAGAAAGCAGTTGGTCTCTTATCTTATACCATCCACAAGAATCAACTCAATATGGATTAAACACTTAAATGTAAGATCTGAAATCATAAAACTCCTAAAAGAAAACATAGAGAGAAAGCTCCTTTTGGTTTCTGTTCTTTTTCTGGGCAAACTTTTTTTTTTTTTTTTTTAAATGACTCCAAAAGCAAAGGCCACAAAAGCAAAATTAAACAAGTCGGACTACATTAAAATCAAAAGCTTCTACCCAGCAAAGGAAATCACTAACAAAAGGAAATGATGGGGCGCCTGGGTGTCTCAGTGGGTTAAGCCTCTGCCTTCAGCTCAGGTCATGATCTCAGGGTCCTGGGATCGAGTCCCACATCAGGCTCTCTGCTCAGCAGGGAGCCTGCTTCCCTTCCTCTCTCTCTGCCTGCCTCTCCGCCTACTTGTGATTGTTATGCCCCAATAATGGGTCCATGATTAAGGAGCGAGACTGATATAAAGCGAAGGTCAAGCAAAGCTTTATTTCACACCAAGCATCAAGAATCTAACCAAACGTTCGGGGCCGCACCTCTTACAAGAGAGGGCGACCCTTCTCTGTTTCACAGTCTAGCTTTTTTTTTTTTTTAAAGATTTTATTTATTTATTTACTTGACAGCAAGAGAGCGGGTGAGAAAGAAATCACAAGTAGGCAGAGAGACAGGCAGACAGAGAGGGAGAAGCAGGCTCCCTGCTGAGCAGAAAGCCAGATGTGGGGCTCGATCCCAGCACCCTGGGATCATGACCTGAGCCAAAGGCAGAGGCTTAACCCACTGAGCCACCCAGGTGCCCCTCACAGTCTAGCTTTGAAGAGCAAAGGCCATGCGGTCGGGCCTGGCCACGCACAGGTGGCCAATGAGATTGTAATACACACAGGAAACTCCACAGTGATGCTAGGTGACCAACTGAGTTACAATTTACCCTAGTAGACATTTGAACCAGCCTATTAGACCTTGATTGGGATTGGCGCCCAAAAGGCTCCCAAAGGGCGGGGCCCATACTCCTTGGTAACCAGGGAGACAGTATGCATCCCCCCACTGATTGGATGTCTCCACCTGGCCTGACCCACCTTTGTATCTGGGCTTTGTTACCTGAAGCTGGTTTCTGGGACTTGTCTCCAAGTAAATCCCCTGGGGGAAAGGGAGCAGGGACAGTTTCTAAATAGGTCCTTACAGTGATCTCTCTCTGTCAAATAAATAAATAAAATTCTTTAAAAGGAAATGATCCCTTACAGATGGGAGGAAGTATTGCAAATCAAAAATATGAACAAGGGTTGATTCCTGAAGTATATAAGGAACTCAAGTCAATAGCAAAAAAAACAAATAATGTGGTTTAAAAATGGGCAGAGGAACCGAATAGACATTTCCCCTAAAAAGACATGCAAATGAAATGAAACAAGATGGGATCAGGATGGAGACAAACCATTAGAGACTCTTAATCTCAGGAAACAAATTGAGGGTTGCTGGAGGGGAAGAGGGTGAGAGGGATGGGGTGGCTGGGTAATGGACATTGGGGAGGGTATGTGCTATGGTGAGTGCTGTGAGTTGTGTAAGACTTATGAATCACAGACCTGTACTCCTGGGGGAAATAATACATTATGTGTTAATAAAAATAGTTTTTAAAAAAGACCTGCAAATGGCCAATAGGTACATATAGAGATGCTCACTCAGGGACCACACATCAGAAGTCCAGACTGATGGCTAAAATCCACAGCACAAAAAACAACAGGTGTTGGTGAGGATGTGGAGGAAAAAGAACACTTTTGCATTTGGGTAGGATTATAAATTGGCATAAAAATTATGGAAAACGACCTAGAGAATCCTCATAAAGTTAAAAAGAAAGGTACCGAGTTGAGATTTAAAGAAGGTGTATCATTAACAAAGCAGAGAGCAGCTTTGGCTGCTGACGTAGATGCTGGAAACACACTGCATTGGGCCAGGTGGTACCTGGACAATTATTTTGCCTGATGATTAAACTGTAAATTATAGGGAACTGGGTATCCCAGAGTAATGAGTTTAATTACTAGGGCTAGGGACCCAAATCTAGCCCTTGTGTTTATTTTTGTACAGTTCATGAGATAAGATATTTATTTGTTTGTTTGTTTGTTTGTTTGTTTATTTGAGAGAGAGAGAGAACATGAGAGGGGAGAAGGTCAGAGGGAGAAGCTGACTCCCCGAGGAGCAAGGAGCCTGATGCCGGACTCGATCCTGGGACTCTGGGATCATGAACTGAGCCGAGGGCTGTTGCCTAAGCAATGGAGCCACCCTGGTGCCCTGGCCTTTACTTTTTGAATGGTTAAAAAAAAAAAAAATCAGAAGAATAGTTTGTGATGTATGAAAATTGTATCAAAGGTAAATTTCAGTGTCCACAAATAAAGTTTCACTGAAACATGGCTGCACCCATTTGTTTATATACCAAAGTAGATTTGAGTCATTGCAACAGACGCCGTATGGCCTGCAAAACCAACTCTTCATCCTTGGGGCCTTTGCAGAAAAGTTGACCAATGCCTGGATTATGAGAAAGTGTTTCTTTTGAGAAGATGTAATGGTCGATATTGAGTTTGCTGCTTTTGAGGAAAGGTTTAAAGTAGCAGACTTATATTCATTCCAAGGCAAGTCCCTTCCATGTGTGTAAAAGTGATGGACCTTCCCTCTGGCCCAGGTGTCCCTCAGACTAATAATAAGCCCCTCCGTTCCTACAATGAAGAGGCAGCCACCTGCTGGGGTGGGGGCGTTTGAATGGCAGTGGCAGTGGCCCATCTGAAAAGAACTGTCTGTGGGACTTGTCACGTCTGACGTCAGAAGCAGATAGCCAGTATCTGGGGACACCAAGGCTGCCAGGGCCCGTGATTCTCATCTCTCACCTCCTGCTACCCTGACACAGGAGGGGTAGAAAGGAGGCTCCGTTATCTGGAGTGCTCACCTTCCCCGTGGCCTCTCTGTCCGGGGCAGTGGAACCAAGGCACAGGGTGTGAGCAAGGAAAAGCACACATGCGTGGCTGCCCATTTGCTCCTGACAGCTTGCAAACACAGGACCAAGAAGCTCAGAACAGAAATGCTCCTGTTTCCATTCGGACAGAGGCTGGAGTGAAGTCAGTGGGGCTTTCTGAGGATACGCGCTCTGCCCACCCCCCGCCATGGAAAAGCCATGGTGACACATTCCTGCAAACAGCACCCCCCACCACACGACCCCAGGGCAGTGGCTGATATTAACCTCCAGACACAGGACAAGCCGGTTTTGACACCGATTCCAGCCCCAGCTGCTGAGTCGCCTCCACCTTCTGGGATTCCCACCTGAAGTCTCCGACCCTATTAAGCAGGAGCAAGCTTCCCGGACTTCCCAACTCCCAGAGTCCATGAGCATAATAAAATGGTTGAAGGTGCTTTATGCCACTAGCGTGTAAGGTGACTAGGAATGAGACTATACGGTGATAGATAACCAGAACGAGGGGCTAAAAATCCTAGTTTTCTAAAACCCACTCTTGTCAATTGCCTTCCTTTTTCACTTAGCAGAATATCTACTAGCAACTTCCCCCTTTGGTGTTTAACCTAACCACCTAGAATGACACTGAACTCTTTCCAAGCCCTGCTTATGCTCCCCCTACCAGTTCTGTTGCCGTGGCTTCAACCCACACAATTCTTTCACAGAGCCCACCAACAACACACAGTCTCACCTGCGAGGGCATTGGAAAAGGACAAACATATCTGGGATTTTATCTTGCTTCTCCCCAAAGGGATGGTTCACCTAAGAGGGGTGGGGAAGGAAAACTGGTAAGCCCAAATCACTGCTCGTAGCCATGGAAGTTGAAAAGAAATGAACATTACATGCAAAGCTCATTTTGCCTAGCTGCAGGGAAACGTGGACGAATCGAACACCTGCTCACAGATTGTCACCTTTCTCACAAACTCTGGACATGATTTTCTATTCAACCTGCATGCAAATTTGATCAGAACACAGCTTGCTTACTCATCATAGCCTGTTTTCTTGGAAACAGATCCCTCCTGGAATTGCGGGAAGTTCAACGTAAACTGTCAGGTTTCCCCAAATGCTGGCTGCAAATTGCTCTGTGGGTGAATTTTTTTTTTTTTTTTTTAGATTTTGTTTATTTGAGAGAGAGAGGGCACTTATCAGGGAGGCCGACTCACGGTTCCATCCCAGGAACCGAGATGACCACCCGAGCTGAAGGCAGATGCTTAACCGACTGAGCTATCCAGGCGCCCCCCTCCGTGGATGTCTTCTGCCAGCCACTGCTGTTCTTGCCTGCCAGCTGCCTGTCCAACCTTCCAGCCCTGATACCACAAAGGGGAGGCTTTTAGCTAACAGTTAAGAGGAAGAAGGCAACAAACCATCTCTCCGTTCTGGTTCTTGGCCTCTGGCTTTGCAGCCTTTTTGTTCACAAAGAGGAATAAGAAGGTAGTGGGATTCCTGGGGACCAGCAGTTTCCTACCAGAAGGGAGAGATCACCTTCAAAGGGAAGAGCAAGGCACTCTGCTTTGGCCAGCATCTTCTGCGGTTCTTTTAAACACCGTGTGATTTAAATATAATAGGAGACTTTCAGATCAAATACTTTTCATTTCTAAGAGGAGATCAATTCTAATTTACTTCTGAAATTTGGCTTTCATGAAATAACCTACTTTGCGGTCTTAGGGAATTCTGACTTTTACAGTAGATCTCAGACGGAGGAGGAGTGAGTACGAAAGGCATGTGTGGAAAGCCTAAAGGGCCGTGCTAAAGGAAGATCGATCTAGGGGACCGTGCCAACGAATATTTCTGAGCACTTACAAGAAGCTGGGCCATGGCGATAAAGGCACCACCCACAAAAGAGTCTGTTTAACTCTCCCAACAGCCTCATAAGGTCCAAAGTAACATTGTCCCCATTTTTCAGATCAACAAATTGGACTTGGACAGCTCCAGCGAACTTCACATAGTCACATGGTGGGGTAGAGGAAAAGCTGGGATCCAGCCACGTCAAACAACTCCAAAGCCAGCACTAATCGGAGGCCACAGTCGACTCTGATGCGAAGCCAGGTTTGGGAACCCATGAGCCAAGTCTTCCAGGTTTCATTCACTTCTTAATTGGGAAGCAGATCGGCCACACACACCACAGTTTTGCAGGATGTCTTTCTGATCTCAGTTGAGGAAAGATAATCACTTCCCACAATGTTTGTAATTTTTCTTCTTCACTGTTTGGATATGGTTGTTTAAAAAAATTTTTTTAAAAAGTGCTTGGGGCCTAAAAATACCCTCAGTAAACTATGTAATGTAGCTTTTAATTTGAACTTGCTTGGAATGGAATGCACAGTAATCATGACATCAAAAGTAGGGGCTGCCCAATTTGGAGCTGGAAAGTCCAGATTGTGACCCTGCTGCACCCAGATTTGCTGGGTGATGCTGGGCAAAGACAACCGCATCCACTCCCACTTTGCCTCCCCTCAGTGGGGGTGCCAGCCAAGGGTCCTTAACTTTTCAGTGCGTAGCTGGCTCCATGACCTGTATCAGGACATTCAGATCCCCTGGAAAGACTCCAAGCATGGAATTCAAGAACAGACTCAAACTAGAGCATAGTAATCCCCCGGAAAAGGCTGGGCTCTAGAGCTTTGCTCCTCAGAGGCACAAACCTGCTCTGTCTAAGGTCTGGTTTGTCAGGTTTCCTTGGGATCTGTGACCCACTCCAGATCCTCTCAATACATTCTACATTGGGATATGTCAGGCAAAATGGGTTTCTGTTGCTTAAAACCAAAAAACCTAGCACAGTGCTTTTTAGAAGAAAACAAATCAGAACCACAGCGTAGATTTTCCCTAAGTGCTTTTCAGGCTACTAATGCTGGCACGACATGGTTTTTCTATCACAGTCCTTCCTAGGACTTAAAGCTTTTTCTCTGCCATAACATGCATCCTTCAAATGCGGTCTAAAAAGGAAGAAAAAAAAATTCAGGCCATTTGACGTTTTCCCTACAGGTTTCCAAAGTAAACATCTGGGAAGGTTTGCCTGAAATTTCCAGTCTTCGTATCTACTACAAAAATCTGACTGGGGTTAAGTTTGAGGAAATTAGAAGGATCTTTGGGGCGAGAGAGATCAGAATTCAAAATTATCACTGCCTCTTACAAGACAAGTGTTTAACCTTGGGCAAGTTGCTTCGTCGCCTGATCTCAGTTTCCTCTCTGTAAGATGAGTGTGGCAAAATGATTTATTAAGATATTAGTGTTTTATTCTCACTCTACTTTTACCTTCTGTAAACCCCCATGAACGTACGCATGTGTACAAAAGCACATACCTTCACACACAAGCAAACACACAGAAATTCAAGGACAGGAATTCCAAAAATTTCAGGCCTTTTGTATCTTTTTGACTTAGAGCCAAAAAAAAAAAAAAAAAAGAACCTTGATAATAAGATATCTGCTTCTGGGTCTCGAACTTCTGGAGTGATTTGTACTAGGGGAGGGAGCACTGGAAGAAAGACATTCCTCGAGACAAGAAAAAAAAAAAAGGGTAAGGTCTTTGGGTTCCATATAGTAGGAATTGGGGCCCTTATTCCCAGAGCCATCTCCATGGAGAGACTAGGACAGAGAGGGATATCTCAGAGGGAAAGTCTGGTCTCAGGAAAGATTCTGCTCCATGCTTAGTAAGGCCCTGTATTGCCCAATCGATGACCCATGCAAATGTAGACAAAATGGGCATGAGTGGCCACAATGGGAGATGGGGACCAGGGGATTTATATGTGACTCTAGAAAGGGAGGAAAAGTCTCCCCAAATCATGAAGATTGAATTTCCTGTCTTTCTATTAAGATGAGACTCCCAAATTTGCTTTGATTCAAGAAAACAAATTGACATTTCTTGTCACATATATACATATATAAAACATATAGAATAGTATAAACATATAATGTAATTATGTATTTTATTGATATAATAGTATATAATACATATTAAAGATAATACTATATACATATAGACTCTGGCAATTGCTTGCAAGAATGGAATTATGCAATACATAATATTTACCACTTGCTGTTTTTCAGTTAATAATGTATTTTGGATATTTTCTATGACAATACATACAAAAATGTCTAATTTGTTTTTTAAGATTTCCTTATTTATCTGAGAGAGAGAGAACACATGTGAGCAGGGAAGGGGCAGAGACTCTCTGCTGAGGGCTGGATCCCATGACCCTGAGATCATGACCTGAGCCAGAACCAATAGTTGGACACTCAACTGACTAAGCCACTCAGGTGCCCGTCTCCGATTACTTTTTAGTAGAAGTAGTACATGCTACTGTTTAAACAAATTCCATATGTAGAAGGTATAAAATACAAAATTAAACTGTCCCACCTAGTTGCAGAAGTAACCACTGTACACCATTTCATATGTTTCCATTTGAATAGTTTAAGCAAATGTGAGTATATCTTCTGTCTGCTTTTAATTAGCCTTAACCAAGATCGGTTATTGTGGTCTCAGTTTCTTTTCTATGTGTCGCTGTGTGAACTGTCTCTCATCCAGAAGATCCCTCAGTCTGAGTCCTAAGCCATTCCCTGAATATAACAGTAGTTAGACACAGGGACCCCAGCAAAGATTTCTATTTCTAAACAAGCTTGATATTTTGTCTTCTAAATATTTTTGAAGCTATGAATAACAGACAGTGATTAATACAAGAATATGCAGGAGACTAAACAAAATAAGTAATATATACATAATTTTAAGTGTGATCTAGTGTTAAAAACTACCCATAAATGGCTTTTTTTAACAAATCCTACCCCCCCATCCTCAATAATGGTGATTCCAAGTCCAAGTCTCACGTTTACAAACCTGTAATGGAAAAGAATTTCTAGTCTGTTTATTTAACACACCCATCACTTATCATAAACATCTTGGATAGTCCCAGTTATACAGGCCAAATGTAATCCAGGAAACCAAAGTGTTGCTAATGACCAACCAATGGAATCCTCAGAACACACTTTTTAAAGGCAATTTTGATTACATACCCAGTCTTCCCTGCATTTCCCACAAAGATTCTTGTCTGTGGAAGAATCTTGATGGTGTCAAGAACTCAGCTCAAGAGCAAACGGTCTTAAGCCCCACTTGATACCACAGTTACTTGTTTGGTGATACAATTTGCAGTATTGTCCTTAAAAGGACACACAAATGCCATAGAGGAGAATGTCCACTTCTATAGGTAACAGGGAGTCATCCAAACCCTCAAGTAAGGAAATGGCACACATTGGTCTGCCTTTCGGGAAGGAGGCTTTAGCAGCTTCGGGAAGGGATATTAAAGTGACAGGAAGCTAGAAATGATGCCCAAACCCATGCTTCAGTCAAGACAGGATTAAGGCCGGAACCAGGAAAGTCCTAGCGGAATAAAGTGGGCTGAAGCAGATCCAGTAGGATTCTTTGACATTGTATCGAGTAAAAGAACCACAAAGGTCAAAATAACTTTGAGGTTTATAGCTTGAGTCCAATACTGGCCTGGAGTTCTAATGTAAGGTGGGACACTCTTGAGGGTAAGCATGGGCAATAGGGAGTTCCATTTAGGAATGCTGAGTTTAGTATGTCTACTAGATATTCCCCATTCCAGGTATAAAGGGAGCAAGAAAAATAATCCACCATGAAAATCAAAAGTACAGTAGGAGATGTATTAATGGAAAAGAGGGAGATAATGTGAGAGATGCTGCTGATATAAAGGGACACATGGGGAGATTTCCACAATTTTAGTTCCCAGGGTCACAAGATTCATTTTTATCCAAACTTGTTTTACTAAACAAAGAAACTGACAATTGTACCCATTAGCTGAGCCCAGTGGGACTCCCAGGGCTTATGCTACTCAACTTTATCTCCTTACAAATATCCAAACGATGCCAGGGACAAAGGCTTCCCCTTCTGAAAGGAAGCCTAAGAGCCAGCTTTCTCCCTCTGCCTTCCAGATGGCATCACACATGTCGATTAGAAATGTTCAGGAAGTGCTTTCCTCTTTGTAACCAAGAGAAGCATTTTCTTTCTTTGGAGACAGCTCCCACTTTCTTTCCCTCCTTAAAGGGAATCTGATGTGTTTTCCCCAAATTATCCATGACTGGTCCCTTGCACTGTTTGTGCAGATACTCTGCAGTGGGAAGATAAGGATGGGGTTCAGTGACATATATTTCTCTCCTGGTTTCCTTAGCAATGCCCCAGCAGGCTTCCATCTCCCCTACAAACCTGCTTCTGACTCACCCTGCTTTCAGCCTATGGTCCAGGCTCTGCCTGAATGCCACCTTAAAATAATATAATAATAATTGGGGGCAGGGAGGTAGCTGCGTGGCTCAGTTGTTTGAGCATCTGACTCTTTGTTTCTGCTCAGGTCACTCAAGGTCAAAAGATAGAGCCCCACATGGGGCTCCATCCTCAGTGGAGTCTGTGAAATATTCTTTCTCTCTCTCCCTCTTTCCCTCCTCCTGCTTGTGTTCTCTCTCTTTCTCTCTCAAAAATAAATAAATAAAATAAATCTTTAAAAAATCAAAATAAAAATAATTTTTGCTTCAGGGCAACTTATAGTTTATAGAGATCTGTCATGGTCTGTATTTCATTTTCCCTCCATAGCATGATCTTACAGAGAAGATTATTATTCCTATCACCATTTTACAGGTAGAGAAATCAAGAGTCACCAAAGTTTAATGACTTGCCCAGATTGCATGGCAGTAAGTCAACAGAAGAAGATGAGGTTTGGAAACAGAGCTCCTGGAATTTGTTCATCTTGGGCAACAGTAGCCACTGAGTCACAGCCAGACTTCCTTGGAAAGTCTGAAGACTCCAAATATGGGTTATTCCAGCCCAGGATGAAATAGGGTTATTCCAGCCCAGGATGAAATAAGGTCAATGAATCTTTGACAAAAGACACAAGAATATCCAATGGGAAAAAGAGAGTTTCTTCAACAAATGGTGTTGGGAAAACTGGACAGCACCTCATAAAAGAATGAAACTAGACCACTTGCTTACACCACACAAAAAAATGAACTCAAAATGAATTAAGGACCTAAATGTGAGACGTGAAGCCATAAAGATTTTAGAAGAGAGCACAGGCAGTAACATTTTTTTTTTTTCTAGATATGTCTCCTGAGGCAAGAGAAATAAAAGTGCTCCAGGCAGGATTAGTGGTCAAAATTAGGGGTTCCACAATGCTGATGGGTAATGAGGTGATGTGTTACACAACTCTAAATGTGTCTGCAGAATCTCCCGAGACACCAGGGCATGGGGTTAATTTGTGCCTTGCAATTATTGCTGACTTATCAGATCTTTTTGACTCTCTTAATACCTGAGGGAAGCCCTGAATGTCTAGAGGTTGAATGTGAACCAAACACTCAAAAACCTGAGCACTGTTATCCTTCTCTTCCTGGCAAAATTGAAATTAATATTTAAAGTATTTGATTTTTTAAAGTCCTTGAAAGGTTATTGGAAAACAATGAAAATCCATTGAGTTAAACTATTCATCCAAATTTAAACTCTACCTGCATCCCCTGACTCACTGAGAGTCTCACTATCTCCCAAGACAGTCTGACTTTTCTACCACACACTATCTTATTTCTAACGAATGATTCTAGTCCTCTTCAGAGTCAGTACCAGTGGCCTGCAGTCATAGATTTTCCCCCTTATTTTGGTGGACAGAGGATCATGGGCCTCTCCTTAGATCCTTCTGGCAACAAAAAGGCGCAACACCTCCTGAAGCAGTACGTTCTTAATATTTTCTTTATACTGATTAATATTCTGTCATCTTCTGGCTTCTAAGAGAAGCAATTAAGCAACAAAGACAAGGTCTTAGGTTTTGAAGTCAGGTAACTTGCATTTAATTGACTGGTTCTACAACCTGGGGAGAGTTACCCAACAGTTCGGAGTGGCAGTATCCCAATCCATAAATAAGGGAGAATAGAAATAATAATATCCACCTCACGACTGGGATAAGGACTAATGGAAATAACGCATATAACATTCTTATTGTACAGTGGTTGGCACATAGTAGTGCATAGAAGTAGCATAACTACTATTAATATTCTACACCTTGTCCTTATTCAGCTTGGTCTTACAGAGTCTTGTGAAATAGATCAGCAAGTTCATCCACATGTAAGCTTTATCTTTTTGAAATATTTTATTTATTTATTTTCGAGAGAGAGCACCAGCAGAGGGAAGGGCAAAGGGAGAAGGCAGCACGGAATCTTAAGCGGGCTCCATGCCCCACACAGAGTCTGATGTGGGGTTCCATCTCACTACCCAGGCACTGTGACCTAAGCGGAAATTAAGAGTCTGATGCTTAACTGACTAAGCCACCCAGGTGCCCCACATGTAAGCCCTCTTACAAATTTGAGCATGCTCTCACTGATACCCATCCATGTCTTCTCTTACAGCAACTGATCTTAAGTAACACTGCAAAGTAAGTACAAACCATTCTTATTGACACAAAGTTAATTAAAAGATAACAGGGCTCACCATTGGAATTGGAGAGAATAAGACTTGGCCCCAAATAAGCTTATAAGAGATTTATAAAGAGGTTTAGCGTGATACAGCAGTGGTGAGAGTACCCAACCAGGATTTCAGAGAAATGGGTTACATTTGCTGTACATCCTTGGGCAAGTCATTTGAGTACTCCAGTATCTTTAATTGCAGGAAAGGAAATGAGACAAATGGTACAAGACTCGTGGTAATTAAGGAGATCCATATGCAAAACTAACTATGAGGGGAACAGTGTTCAGTTCATAAAAGGCATTCACTTAGTACTGGTTGATTTGTATATCTAGACCTTGGTTACTTTGATACCCACTTAGTATTCTCAGTCCAGATAGTTGGCCTTTCAGCTCATAGTTGTAATGACTTCGTTAACTAGTCTCCTCTTCTAGCGAGTCCCTGAAAGTCTGGCTTTAATCATCTGCTCAGAATCCAGTAGCAAAATATAAAGAGAATAATAATTATGAATTGAAGTATATAGGAAGGGGTCAAAACAGTGTTTAGAGGAAAGTTCATAGCTTTGTTTGTCTTCATTTAAAAAAATAGAAGAAAATTAACTAAGTTCTCATTTCATTGTATAAGACAAAGAAATGAATAACAAAAACTACAGGAGAATAGGAAAGTGCACAGGTGATAAGATAAACAACAAATGAGTTAAATAATGAAGAAAACAAAAAGAAGTGATTAATATAGCCCAAGATTACTTGTTGAAAAAGACTAACACATGGCAAATCTAATTGAAAAACCAGTAAAATGAGACATGAAGCGGGCAATAGAGCATGCAAGATAATAGGGGGGAAACGTACCAGTAAGCTCTTTGCATGGTTAAATACCAGTTATTTTAAATTCTATGTGAAATAAGTTATTTTCTCAAAAGCACCGGATTGGTTACTTGCTGAATATTGACTATGGACCTTGTCACAGTACTGAGTATTTTAGAGGCATTCCCTATCTTTGTAGGTGTGATGAACCCATGAAATAAATATTTTTCCTCCTTTTACAGGCAGAACTGAAGCTTAGGGAGATGAAACTATCCATCCAAGGTCACCAGCTAGGAAGAGATGCAGCTGGAATTCAAATGCAGAATTGCAAGGCCTATACTATTTATACTTTCCATGTTTCCACCCTAAAAATGTAAAACATCAAAATAGTCACCACAAGGAAGAAGAAATTTGAGTATCCAGTACTAAATATATTGAAAAATTGTTCACATGCCACACACACATAACTAAATATACTTGTTTAGATCAAAATTTTTCTAAACTTTCAAATAGCGAATAATAACCTAACTACCCATTTCATCTCCAAAAAAAAAAAAAAGAAAATAATGGCAAACTATGTAAAATTACTATAAACGGAAAAAGTGGTTTTAATCCTAATTGTGATTAAGACACACACACACCCTACACGTGAGCTTGCTTTTTATAAACATGAATTTTTTAATAAAAAAATGAGCAAATTGAATAAAGTGATAAATTAGCACATGCTAGAAGATACTAGCAGAATACAGCCATAGTAGATAATACGACAAAAAGAAAATATATTCTATTCAATATTTTTTTAAATTTAAATTCTAGTTAGTTGATATATAGTGTAATACTGGTTTCTGGAGTAGAATTTAGTGATTCATCACTTACATACAACACCCAGTGTCCAACACAACGAGTGTCTGGCTAATACCCTTCACCCATTTAAGCCCTCCCCGACCTGCCTCCCTCCATCCACCCTGTTTATTCTCTATACTTAGAGGAGTCTCTTATGGTTTGCCTCTCTTTTCCCTTTTTTTTTTCCTTCTTCCCATATGTTCATCTGTACTTAATATTTTTATTTCAAAGTCATCTTCACAGCAAAATCTCATCAATAGAAGCAATAAGCCATTTGACAGAATCTAAGCCCCATTCTTGATTTTTTTTGAAGGTTTAAAAATATTATAGGGCAACATCACAACGTGAGGGAGTTCCACAGACCTGCTCCCCAGTGAAAGTTATATAAAAACAAAAACAACCATTTAAAATATCTGGAGATAGGCTGAAGGAAGCAAATTAAAAAATATGTACCAAAGAAAATCTGCCAAAATTTGGTAGTAAAAGCGCTCCCTCTCCCTCAGCCCCCAGTCGGGGGTCTCTTCCCAGGAGGAGCAGGATGTCAGCACTTTCCATGCTGCCCCCCACTACCTGTTGGTGAGGCTAAGTTCCAAGCAAGTGCCAGTGGGAAGTGAGGGCCCCAGCCACCACCCAGCCTCCACCGATGGGATGAAGAGGTCCCCTTGAGTGTGCTGCCTCTGAAAATACTGAGCTCCATGAGCCCTTGCCCTGGCTCATAAGGTGATGCTTCCATGAAGAAGAGGCCAGTTAAGAAGATGGAGGCCACTGTCACCAAGAGCTCAACTTCCTCAGGTGGGAACGTCCCTCAGAAATAAATGGTTCCATATTCCCACCCTCAGCTCCACAGTCCTCTCAGAGACGTTGCTTGAAGGGTGAGAAGCATGCAATAAAGTAGATAAATCCTTGCCTCTTCCCAAGGGAACTGATTTCTTTGGAATAGACTGGTGAAGTTCAGGCCTGATTCTCAAGAACTGTGGAGGTGCTGGTTGAAGGCAGTTGGGAGGATATTGGTAGATTCGCTGGACTGGTAGGCTGGCTGATTTGTCCAGGGGAACCAGGGAAAGGCACAACCGGATGGAGACATCTGGGGTCAGAACAAACCTCCAACACAGACCTCAGTAACTGTCCCTTCTAAGGAGCGTAAATTGGATGGTTTTGTTTATGGAGCAATTTATGCCCCAGGGCATTTTTGTAAAACAATAGAGTAATCAGCTTGCCGTTAGTGGAGTTTAACAGTTGGGTGTGGACAGGGAAACAGAACCAAAGACAGCCCTGCCAAAACCTCTAGCTGCCTGAGATGCTTGTGGACAAACGTAAGGCTACACCCACTCTGAGCAATATCAGAGGCTTAACGCTATGTGGGAGGGAAATAAACTTCACTAAAATAACCCAGTCAGTGGCTAAGCAAATAGCAATGAAAGCAAGCAGGGAGGGTGGTACTGAGTTGCTACAGTATATATCTAAAATACCCAGTTTCCAACAGAATTGCAAAGACATGAACAGAGAGAGGAAAATATGACACATATACTGGGGGAAAAACAGGCAAAATAACCTATGAGAGCAATCAAATGTCAGATTAAACAGACTGAGCCTTCAAATAGCCATCACAAATATGTTCAGAGAGCTAAAGAAAATCACGATCAAAGAAGTAAAGGAAGGTCTAATGCAAATCAACTAGAGAATATTAGCAAGGAGATAGTAATGGTTTAAAAAAAAACCAAATGGAAATTTGGGAGTTGAGAGGACAATAATGGAAATGAAAAATTCACTAGAGAAGTTCAACAGCAGATTGATGAGAGATCTATAGGGGTTATACAATCCAAAGAATAGAGAGAAAAAAAGAATGAAGAAAAATGGATAGAGTCAATGGTATTTCTGTACACTTGCAATGAACAAACCAAAAATAAAATTAAGAAAAAACTTTATTTAAAATAGCATTGAAAAAAATTAAATACTTAGGAATAATTGAATAAAAGGCATGCACATCTATAACTGAAAACTCTTTTTTTTTTTTAAAGATTTTATTTATTTATTTGTCAGACAGAGATCACAAGTAGACAGAGAGGCAGGCAGAGAGAGAGAGGGAAGCAGGCTCCCTGCTGAGCAGAGAGCCCGATGTGGGACTCGATCCCAGGACCCTGAGATCATGACCTGAGCCGAAGGCAGCGGCTTAACCCACTGAGCCACCCAGGCACCCTATAACTGAAAACTCTTATATACAAACAATGAATGATGGAACACTACATAAAAAAAATTAATGATGTACTGTATGGTGACTAACATAACATAATAAAAAAAAAAAAAAGAAAACTCTAAAACAATACTGAAATACATTTTTAAAGTTTTAAATGAATGGCAAACATCTCATCATGTTCATTATCAGAAGACAGTATTTTAAGATTTATCTCCAATTTATCTATAGGTACAGCACAATTCCTGTCAGAATCCCACCTACTTTCTTTGTGGAAACTGGCAAGCTGATTGTAAAATTTATAAGGGGGTTGCGGTGGACCCAGAATATTCATATCATATTGAAAAAGAACATAGTAGGACAACTTACACTTCCTGATTTTAAAACTTCCTACAAAGCTATGATAATCAAGACAGTATAGTACTGACATAAAGATAGCACTGACATATAAAAAAATGAATGGAAAAAATTGAAACCTTGGGGCACCTGGGTGGCTCATTTGGTTAAGCATCTGTCTTTGGCTCAGGTCATGATCCTAGGGTTCTGGTCCTGGGATAGAGCCCCAGAGTCCCAGGTAGTGTCCCCTCCTCAGCATGGAGTCTGCTTCTTCTCCTTCTCCCTCTGCCCCCTCCCCTGCACCCTGCTCCTGTGCATGCACTCTCTCTCTCTCTCAAATAAGCATATTAAAATCTTTTAAAAAAATAAAAACTGAAAACTAGAAATAAACTCAAGTGTCTGTGGTCAATTGATTTTGGGTAAGTTTGCCAGGATCATTTGATGTAGGAAGGAATAGTCTTTTTGTTTGTTTGGTTTGGGTTTTATTTTCTTATTTGAGTATGGTTGACACACCATGTTACATTAATTTCAAGTGTACAACACACTGGTTTGATACTTTTTTAACACATGGTGCTAGGACAACTGAATAGCCACATGCAAAAGAATGAGGTTGGACCCATACCTCACACCATACACAAACTTTACTTCAAAATGGGTGAAAGGACTAAATCTAAGAGCTAAAGCTATCAAACTCTTACAGAAGAGTAAATCTCTATGAGCTCAGGTTTAGAAACAAATTTTTAGCTATGACACTAAAATCATAAACCACGAAAGAAAAAATAGGTAAGTGGGACTTGGTCAAAATTAACAATTTTGTGCTGCCTAGGACACTATCAAGAAAGTAGACACCCCACAGAATGGGAGAAAATATTTGCCAATCCTATATCTGATTAGAAACTTGTATCTAGAATATGTAAAGAAGACTGCTCATTTAATAATAATAAGAGAAGTAACCCAATTTAAAAATGGGCAAAGTACTTGAGCAGACCTTTCCTCAAGGAAGATATACAAACGGCCAACAAACACATGAAAAGACACCTGAGGACAGGAGCCACCAGCGAAACGCAAAATCAAAGCCACACTGAGATTCTACTTCACCCTACTCCAGTCAAAAAGTCAGATAGCATGGATTGGTGGGGATGGGAGGAAATTGGAACCCTTACATTGCTGGTGGGAATGTGAGATGGTACAGTCATTTTGAGAAGCAGTTGGCCAGTTTTCCAACAATTAATCATAGTTATCTTCTGAGTTACCTTACCAGCCATTTTTTTTTTAAATAAACATATAATGTAGTATTAGCCCCAGGGCTACAGGTCTGTGAATCGCCACTTACCAGCCATTCTATTCCTAGGTCTATACCCGAGAGAACGAAAACACATGGCCACACAAAAGCTTATATACAAAAGTTTAGAGCAGCATTATTCATAATAGCTAAAACATGGGAACAACCCAAATATCCACCAACTAGTAAACAGATAAACAAAAAGAAGTATATCCATACAAAGAATATTATCAGGCTATTTAAAAAATAATGGAATACTACTACATGTTACAACATGGATGAACCTTAAAAACAGGCTAGGTCAGTCACTCTCAAAAGACCACATATTATAGGTCATCTTTTATATGAAATTTCCAGAAGAGGCAAATCGGTAGAGACAGAGAGTTGATTAATGGCAGCCAATAATTGGGGCACATGGGGAGGACAGGAGCTGGTGATAGCTAAAAGGAATGGGGTTTCTTTTTGATATGATGAAATTGTTCTAAAATTAACTGTGATGATGGTTACACTGTTAGGGTCCATGATCAAAGGAGTGAGACTGATATACAGCGAAGGTCAAGCAAAGCTTTATTTTGCGCCAGTATCGAGAATCAAACCGACCGGTCGGGGCCACCTCTTACAGAGAGAGCGACCCCTCCCAGCCTCACAGACTAACTTTTAAGAGCAAAGGTCATGTGGTTGAGCCTGGCCACACACAGGTGGCCAATGAGATTGTAACACACAGAGAAAGTTGCATAGTCATGCTAGGTCACACACGGGTGGCCAATTGAATTACAATTCACCCTATAGTAGCTATTTGAACTAGCCTATCACCTTGGTCAGAATTGGTGCCCAAAAGGTGGGGCCCACATTCTTTGGTAGTTAAGGAGATAGTATGTGTGCTTTACTGACTGGATGTCTCCACGTGGCCTGACTTGTCCTTGTATTCTGGGCTCTGTTATCAGGGGCTGGTTGACCATATTTTACTGGTTTCCCAGACTTGCTTTTAAGTAAGTTTCCCTGGGCAGGGGAGGCAGGGTCAGTTTAAGTTTTATTGCATAAACAACAAAATCACTATTTAACCAAGATGGAATCACTTTGGCTAAATAGGCCCTTACAACACATAATTGTGAATATATTAAAAATCATCTGTATTTGTTTGATGGGGCAGCCATAACCAAATATCATGGACCCAGTGACTTAAACAACAGAAATCTATTATTTCTTGGTCTAAAGGCTGCAAGCCCACAATCAAGGTGCTGGCGGGGTTGGTTGGCTCAGAAGCCTTTCTCCTTGACTTGCAGGTGGCCATCTTCCTGCTGCTTTGTTCTCACACAGTCATCCCTATGTGCATCTCTCTTTCCCTTTTGGGAAGTACCACAGGCCTATGGGATTAGCACCCCACCCTAATATCCTCATTTGAACCTAATAACCTCTCTGAAAGGCTTTATCCCTGGGTTTCTTCGACATCAGAGTTTTGACCATAACACCATCAAATTGCACACTTTAAAGGAGTGAATTATGTAATCTGTGAATTACATGTTAATAATGCTATTGGAAAGAATAGCATAAGAGTGTTCCTAGCATGATTTAAAAAAAAATCTTCCTAAAAGCTACGGTTAAACTTATTGGAGAAACAGTATTCATTCTCCTTAAAAACAAAACCCTGATGTTATGAAACATCTGGAAAGAAGCTTGTATGGAAAGCACACAGCGTTAGGGAGGGAAAGGACGGTTATAAGGTCTTTCAGGAAAGGAGGTGGTCTCACCACACACTCTGCCTGGCCCCATGGTGTGTCCCATGAAATCATCAAATTGATTCATTTCCTTATGCAATTCTTTGAGCAGCCACTATGGGCCAAGTACTCTTTAAAGTGTGTGTGCCATACATGCACAAACAATATGGAGATCCCTGCTTTCGTGGAGTTCAACCTCCAGCAGGAGCAGGGGTGCAGACAATGAACTGGGACATCATAGGTAAGCTCCTTCCATATGTTAGAAGGTGACACATGCTCTTGAAGAACTGAAAGGTTTACCAGAATGAGGGGACCTAATGATGCTGGGAAGGGGCAGGTTGAGAAGAGGGTGAAAGAGCTGGCCATACAAATATTTAGGAGAAGAGTGTTACATTCTCATGCAAAAGCCCTTGTAGAAGCCCTGGGGAAGGGTCTGCTGAGGTGTTTGATGAACAGCAAGAAGACCAACATGGCTGGAAAGATGCAGGCAAAGGAGAGAGTAGTACAAGACCAGATCATGCAGGGCCTTGAAGGACATTGTAAAGACTTGGGCCTTTAGCTTACGATGAGGTACCTTTGCAAGTTTGGGAGCAGAGAAGTGACAAGATCTTGCTTGCATTTCAGAAGGAGCCCTCTGGTTGCTGTGTTGAGGCTGGAATGCCAGGAGGCAAGGATAGAGACCAGGGAACTTTGGGGAGCTACTGCATACAGAAGCAATGAAGACTGGACACGTGTTTTATTTTTAAAATAGTGGTATATACTGTGCATGTGGAGAGGATGAGGAGATAACAAAGAAGCAGGGGCGGAATCAGACAGTTGAATCATCATCTTCTATAACAAGGAGTCAAGTACATAATATCTAAAATTAATACACAAAGAAAAGAGGTAAAAGCATAGCATTTAGAAATACTAAGTTAATTAAAATAGGAGGTAGCTAAAAATAGCTGGGAATGATTGCTACTGAAGAGAGAAATTGGGAAGAGGAACAAGGGATACTTGCTTATTCTGAGCCTTCCACTTCATCCGTTTAACCATATGAAGGTATTACTTTGATAATTCCCCTACAAAGGACCAGAACAAGGTTGGCATAGAACTTCATAATTAATGATTCATAATTAATGATGGGTTAAGAAATTATGCAGTTCCAAGAAGCTACAAAGGAGAAGAAGAAGTCCAACTATGGGGAAAGTATGTGTAAAATATCATTATTTGCAGATGGTGGAACGTAAGTAAATTATACCAGTAAAGTGATCAGATAAAGAGGCATTTTTAAAAAACTGATTGGCTAGTATAACATCTTGTTTGATAAATTCTTTTCTTAAGTGGACTAGAATTATCTTGCCTACTAAAAGTTCAGTGCTAAATTCAGCACTCAACTATAGTTAATGACTAATATGCTAGAGAATTGCCCTTTTTAATTCTTAAAAACTAATGACCATTCAGCTGTTTCTATGGTTTAATATTATTTACTGTTCTGAGCACCTTTGGGAAGAGAAAAACACTTTATTTCCTGCTAGATATTTTTGGCTTAGAAGCAATGGCCAAGCAGACCACCAAGTTCAAGCACACACCATGCTCTGGTCAAAAACCAAGGGCTGGTCACACAGATGGCTTGTAATATTCACTTGCTCTGCTCTGAAAGGGGAGTTGAGGGTGGTTTCCTCCTGAGTTCAAGTCAACAGTTCATCCATCCATCCATCTATCCATCCATCCATACATACATACATACATCCATACATCAATACATCTATCCATCTATCCAACTATCTACTTATTCAAATTCTTTCTGAGCAAGAGCAAGCTGGGCCTCAAGGAGAAAGACTTTCCCCTGGCTCTCAGAGGGCTTGTGTGAACAACACACAGAAAGGACAAGCACAGAAGACAACAGTAAGAATTAAGAGAGAAGGGTGCCCAGGGTGCTTGTGGAGCAGGCTCAGAGTTAGCATGGGTGGAAAGTGTTGGGTAGAGGGAGGGAGTGATAGAGAAGCAGAAAAGGCAGCGATTGTGTGGGTTGAGTGAACCTGGTAAGACAAGAGAACAACACAAAGAAAGGAGACAGCAAGGTACAATGCTTTGAGAAACTATAGATAAAGAGTGTGTGTTTTTCAGTGGTCCTAACTTCGAATGGCCACAGGAACTGGCAGGCAATATGAACAAGTGGGGTAGACTGAGTCCTGGGAAAGACAAGAGGGCTTAGTGCCCACAGTGGGAAACTGAGGACAGCACGCTGCACTCAAAGGGGCTGGCCCTCCACAGTTCTGGTGATAGACGCCAGGTGGGACCTGGTGCTCCTACACCTTCTAATTTTCTAACAGAAATCCAGATTTCTGTTGCGGGGGTGGGTAGATGTGTGTATGAAGATAATTTTTAGTGAATTCACATGCCTTAAAATGATAATAATAAAATCTATTGTGGGGGGGGGTGACTAGGTGGCTCAGTGGGTTAAAGCCTCTGCCTTCGGCTCAGGTCATGATCTCAGGGTCCTGGGATGGAGCCCCGCATCGGGCTCTCTGCTCAGCAGGGAGCCTGCTTCTCCCCTCTCTCTCTCTCTGCCTGCCTCTCTGCCTACTTGTGGTCTCTCTCTCTCTGTCAAATAAATAAATATAATCTTTAAAAAAAATCTATTGTGCCCTCTCCCTCCCGCCTCCCCAAGATGTGCCTGATTTCAAGTTGAGAGCTATTAGTTTGCTACCCTTGGTATAATGGTTGAGTTGTTCTACTGCCTTCAACAAATCACTGAAGCTATCCTAAGTCTCAGTTTCCACACCTAACAGCAGCATTTCATTTAATTTATTTAAACTACAGGATTTTTTGAGATCTAAATGAGGCTAGGAAGGGATGGCTATGCCCTGTTGAAAGATGCTGCTTTGTTATAAAGTTGTCTTGGAGATATTTTTATTCAAATATACTCCATATGCATATACATCATTACAGTACAGCACAGGTAATGAATCATTACACTACACTCTCTACACAGACGTATTTGCTGCCTGTCAATGAGGACTCCAGAATGGGCTGGGTAAAAGGTGTTCATCAAGGTGTGTGCTTTACTCTGCTGTTAATTTCCTTTCTCCCCTTGATTTGGCATTCTGGCGAGCAGTGTTGCCCTGTACCAGCTGACCAAGATTGGGCAGGTGGACAGTGCTGGGGCTCCCTGGGTGACAAAGGAAAGGTGTCAGTCTGCATATCAAAATGCAAGTCCCAGCAGCTCCTGAAGAACTCCACAGTGATGGAGGCAGCTGGGAGGGATGAAGACGAGCTGGCGATCAGGGAGAATACAGACCCCAGAATGAAGGATGTCCCTATAGCCCAGGAAGATCAACCAGAAATCCAACGAAGGGATTAAAGGTGCACAGTGGTCTCAGGAAATTTGAAAAGAATGGAACAGCAATCACTGATGAACGATGTGTACAAGATCTAGAGGGGAACACAACCCTACAGACTGCAATTTAGTCAGGATTCCCATTTCCAGGAATTCTTACTTGAAACTAAATGGGGTTTATGTTAAGTGTTTAGTATAGACGCGGGTCCCCTGAAGTGAGCTTTTATTATTATTTGCTGGATATGGATTATTTGCTGGCTAGATTAGACGATGTATATTAGAAGGTGGTAAAATGTGAGGCTGAAAGTGTGGGTGGCCAGAGACCAGATCACAAAAGGTCTTAGAGGCTATGCCAGGGAGTTGAGAACTTCTCTGAAGAGTCGGCGGTGCGCTGAAGTTAAGGAGAGTATTTATCACCTACGTTAAGTGTGACATACAACAAATGGCTTACGACTGTAACTCAAACCCAGAACGATCAACATGAAGCTGAAATATTTTCAGTGGATTTCTCAGTTCTTTACATTGTGACCAGGCATGGGGGGGATGCGATCTTTAGAACACGCCCTTAATTAATAGTATGAGTCCCAGGGAAGAAATGAGATTTAAGTTCCATATGGTCTCCCCAATGGCACTGCTTTCTGAACTTGGCATCAGTAACCTCTCCAAGTCAGCGTTAGCAGAAAACAAGGACAAAGAGACCTCACCGGAAAAAAGACTTCTCTATATAATTGAACTTCAAACTAGTTAGTAGACCCCAGAAGTGAATCAAAAGGTATGTTAGTTCTGCTTCCTGATCTCTGAAAGGGGCGGGACCCAGTAGAGAGTGGGTGGCAGAGGGAAGTGCACTTTGCTGACAGAAATAGCTTTTCCATGAGGTCTAACCTAAATACTAAATGGTCGGTCCCACAACGATGGCCAAATAAATGGTCTCTAATTCTTGATATGAAAAAGATCTCAACACTTCCGCCTCAGTTTTTCTCATTCTTTCAAGATGATAGCCCAGAAATGAGTCGACGAGAAATGCCTGTGTGAGACGATCTTCCCCGCAGTTCCTAAACTTCCTAGCCCTGGAACCACAAAGGGTACAAGGAACTAATGCTGATAACCTGGGATCTCCTGGGCTTTTCCCATCCACTAAACTAAGGAAACTGTCCAGGTTTTTCCTACCCAACTCTTCACTGTGCTGTCCTCTGACATTATCTCTCTGAGGCAGAAAAGATTTTGGAAATGGTCAATGGCCAGATAGTTGTACAGTGAGTCTGTTGTGTTGTTGCTTGTTGCCCTGATTAGAACCTTGCTGCAGCCCCCTGCATCCCCTTTGGGATACATTCTGACTGATACCTAACACATTAAGAACTCACCTTAAAAACACACTGCTGGGGGTGCCTGGGTGGCTCAGTCCTTTAAGCATCTGCCTTGGGCTCAGGTCATGATCCCAGGGTCCTGAGATGGAGCCCCACGTCGGCGGGGGGGGGGGGGGTCCTTGCTCAGCAGGGAGCCTGCTTCTTCTTCTTCTGCTCCCCCTGCTTATGCTGTCTCTCTATCAAATAAATAAATAAAATCTTTCTAAAAAACCACATACTGCTGAACATATTGAGGGAACATAAATCCAACTGGATGAAATTGGTCAGGGCTTCTGCGCAGAAAGCACCAGAACCTCACATTCTGTTCCTTCTGCTTCAGAATAATTGCAGGTGAACCTACTGGAAGGCGCCTGGGGAAATCAGTATAATGTTTCAACTTATTAAAATCTTTGAGAAGGCTTATCCCTCTGCATCTATTTTAGATGGATCATCATTGGGTATCAAGTGTCCAATAAAGATTTCCTAATATCCTCCCAGATAAAATGGGCTCTCTTCTCATAAGTTACCTAGGACCCTAAGAGGCCATGAGCACTGGAGGGTTTGGTTTTGGTAACCTGAGACACTATACAAATATTAGCAATTATTATTGAGTTAAGGATTATTATTTAAGACAGATTGCCAGGAATGCTGCGTGATAGAAACTGATAATGGCTTACTTCTTACCCAACACCACTTCCTACTTAATAATAGAAACCAGATCTTGTTGGGGACATCAATGTGCCCTGAAAAAAACTATTTTTTTCCAGCTTCACCCTAAGGTAGGGGTAGCAAGGTAAGTTCTGGATAAAGCTTTCAGGAGGGGTGCTGATGTAGTCAGGAGGTCTTTTTGCTTTTCCCCTTTTCTCCTTCTAGATTTGATGTCTGGAGCTGGTGGAAGCCATGTTGCCCCTTGAAGTTGGAAGTCACATGTTAATGAAGACAGAACAAAAAGATAAAAGCTTAGGACATAGTTTATATTCTAGAATCGCCATAACAACTATAGAAGGTCACCCTCCAGAATGCCCTAAATGTGAGAGTAAAATAAATTTTCAGGCTGTTAAACCATGTTAATTGAGGTTTCTGTTATTTGCCCCAAATACTGTTCCTGGCTGATTCATCTGATGTGTCATAATATAAGAAAAGCAAACTGGGCACCTGGATGGCACAGTCTGGTAAGTGGCTGACTCTTGATTTTGCCTCAGGTCAAGATCTCAGAGTCCTGGGACCGAGCCCTGTATCTGGCTCTGTACTCAGTGGGGCTTCTGCTTCCTCTCCCTCTGCCCTCTCTCGAATAAATAAATAAACAGTATAAGAAAAGCAAGGGAAAATTCAATCAAGATGTGAAAAAAAAAAAAGAACATAACATTTAAATTCTATAGTCTTCAGGGCATGGTGCACTATCTGTGGGGAGGGAATTATTGGGTGGGGGCCACAGGATAACTATGCTGCTCAGGTTGGCTAGGAGGAGGATTTCTTGTAAGAGAAAACTGCAAGACTCCAGCAGATTTCACCTGTGGCTTTCAAACACTTTGCCCTTTATGGTGATTATAAACTTGCATTATTTATCAACACTGAATTTGCCTAGTCTGTAGAAGAAATGACTGATCCTTGGAAAGTGTTTCCCGTGTGGGACCTAGGAGACTTCTGAATCTATTTCATGAAAAGTGAAATGAGACAGCATAACAAGTACAAGTTCATTCAAGTCAACATCAATGCCACTTTCTCCAGAAGAAGCAGGAAAAGAGACCGGCAGAGAGGAAGGTAATAAAAAGCTCTTGGCTCTGCTTTCCTAATTATCCCTAATCCCCTAAAGCTGGAAACATCTTACAAATGCTAATTAATTAAGCCCCCTACCAGTCAAATGATGAACCCGGGAAAAGCCCTCTCTGCTGAAAAGTATGGACTGTGACAGAACAGTTATACAGTCAAAGAATGACTGTTGACATTTCCAGGGCTGGAAATGGATGTCTAGTTAAGCAGGCAGTGTTTGAAGTTCTGCGGGGTCAGCTAAGACAGTGAGAAGCGCTACCAGGACTACAAGAACAAAGAGAGCACAGTGTTAGAACTTCTAGAAATCAGTATGTGTGAAGCCAGTGACTATCTTTTCTTCACCCTACCCCCCATCCTGTTTCCAACTTGTGCTGCACAGTGGAATAACCATAGTGAACTCTGCTTTCAGAATCCTTTACCTTCCAGAATTCTTCTGACTTTTACCTCTGTTCTCTCTCAACCACCATCAGCACAAACACTTGCCAGAAATCATCTCATGATATTATCCTATTTTCACGCTTCCCTAATTGTGTTCTGCTTAATCATGTTGTGTCAGAGATTGGAACCAACCACAATGCTTTTGGCTGCAAATAAAAGAAAATTCAAATCAGTGTAGCTTAAACTGTGAAGGGAATTTACTATTTTTGTTTTATTTAACTGAAGAGCTCAAGGGTATGTGAACTTTAGACATTGGTTTAAGATTAGGGCTCTGGCTCCATTTCTAGGCAGTTCTCTAGGTGTTATTCTCATTCATTTGCTCTTTCCTGGGACTGATTTTTACTATTGTAACAAAATGCTACAGCAGTTCCTGGTGATACCACTAAGTATCACACCATCCAAAGAAAGAGAGTGCCTCTTTGCCCAGATGTCAAACAAATGCCTTGAGATCCATCCCTAACAGATAAAATTGGGTTAGGTATCCATTCTTAAAAAAATGTTCAATCTAGTCCCAGAAATCGTGGGTGCATCAGCCTCTGCTAAGTTGTGCTGTGGTAACAAATGACCCCAAAGCCTCAGTGGTTTACAAAGGTTTATTTGTCATTTAACTTTCCTGCTGGTAGTTGTGGATCAGCTGAGACTTCATCCATGACCTCTTTGTCTGGGGACTAAGACTGAAGGAGCAGTCCATTTCTAGGGCGTAGTAATCTTATGGTAGAAGGGAAGTGTGACGGTAGAGCCACATGTTGGCCCTTCAACCTTCCACTTGGAAATGGTGCATGTAACTTCCACCCACATTTTATAGAAAGTAAGTCATCACCTAGGGCTGGTATCAGTAGAATGGGCAATAAAATCCTTCTGTAAGAAAATCCAGATGTGATGAGCTTGGATATATTTTGAAAATAATACAATCTACTGCAAATGTTGTATGCTGATTGGCTTAAACTAGATTGTTCGTCTCTCAACAAATTACCAGGTAGGAAGATAAGATTCTATTTGAGGGTTTATATCAGTCAAAGCCCACTCCTCTAAGTGAGAACAGGATCACTCAAGCCTACCCTGCATTGTCTACTTCACCAACAAATAAACAGGATAGATTGGATCCTCATTTTACATGAAAAAATTGAAGTTTAAGCAATTGTACCTGTTGAGGATTAGAAAGCTTAATTTTGGGACACCTGCATGGCTCAGTTGATTAAGCTCCTGCCTTTGACTTGGGTCATGATCCTTAGGTCCTGGAATTGAGTCCCGCATCTTGTTTTCAGCGGGAAGCCTGCTCTCCCTCTGCCTGCTCTGCCCACCACTTCCCCTGTTTGTGCTCTCTCTCTCTCTGACAAAAATAAATAAATAAATAAATAAATATTCTTTAAAAAAAGAAAAGAAAAGAAAAAAGAAAGCTAGAATTCAAAGCCAGGTCATCTAAACTGATATTTATCCTTTCCATGGTACTAAAAACTTTGAGTTTGAGTTACTACTGTCTCTAAAAACACTACCTGTACTTAACTCATTCATTTGACTAATAAACTTAATTAACACACAGAGGAATCATATCCGTAATTCACTATACTTCCCAGACAGTCACCATCTCTAAAATAATTCATAGGTTCCAAATTTAAAAAATACAAACAAACAGAATTTGAAGACCCAGAAAAAGACAGACTTCATCTAGGAAAACAGGCATCCTCAAGCAATGTGGTTCGGAAAATACACTTCCCACATTTCTGCAAACATCAGTTTGACTGTATCTCATAGAATGACCCAGCAATTTCCCATGTAGAAACTTATCTTATGAAAATAACCATGATTGAGAGCAAAAGCTTAAAAAAGTAAGTAAAGAAACTACAGGATGTTCAATGCAGCAAAATTTTTAAACTAAAAATCATAAATATTGGGGCGCCTGGGTGGCTCAGTGGGTTAAAGCCTCTGCCTTCGGCTCAGGTCATGATCTCAGGGTCC
>NW_019154089.1:37808423-38057750 GCF_002288905.1 Enhydra lutris kenyoni | reverse complement strand
ACTGGGTGGCTCAGTGGGTTAAAGCCTCTGCCTTCGGCTCAGGTCATGATCTCAGGGTCCTGGGATCGAGCCCCGCATCGGGCTCTCTGCTCTGCGAGGAGCCTGCTTCCCTCTCTCTCTGCCTGCCTCTCTGCCTAATTGTGATCTCTCTCTGTCAAATAAATAAATAAAATCTTAAAAAAAAAAATCATAAATATTGAACCTAAATATCCAACAACATAGGATACATTAAGTAAACCAGGGAATGTGCAGTCAATAAAATACTGTGTAGCTATTGAAAAAGAATCACATGCCTGAATATGTAATTACATAGAAAGATATTTTTATAGCAAAAGCAAATTATCAAATGATGTATGAAATATATTTCCTTTTATATTACAGAGTTATAGAAGATTTGTCCTTTTTGTTTATGCTTCTTTTCTTTTCTTTTTTTTTTTTTAAGATTTTATTTACTTATTTGACAGAGCACACAAGTAGGGAGAGCAGCAGGCAAAGGGAGAGGGAGAAGTTGGCTCCCCACTGAGTAAGGAGCCCGATACAGGACTTCATCCCAGGACCCCGGGATCATGACCCATGTCGAAGGCAGAAGCCCAGCTGACTGAGTTGTATATTAAACATGTATGAGTTTTATGCACTAAGAAAATAAACAATGAAATATTTTTTTTTTAATGAATCACCGTCCAGAACTAAAACTAAGAGAAGCCACTGGAAACAGATCAGGTTAGCATCTGCAGAAGTCATAGGCCCCTAAGACTGTATAGCTGATTAGACAAGATGGAGATTAAAATACAACTCAAGCAACATGACAAGTAGCTCTGTGAGATCCAAGAAAATGGGTCTAGAAAAATGAGAAACTGTGATTAAGAATGATCATTGTGACTCCAGTACCACCCACTGGAAAGGGTTGTAATGTTAATTGCCCTCATCAAAGATCAAAGCAGAATTTTACCCAGAGAGAAGATAATGTATCCAAATGTTCCAGCTTGGTGCTGAAAAACACTAGCTTCCTTTCATTTAATCCTAAATTGACCCAGCTACCTTCTGTTTGAATTTTCTCTTTCGTCAAGATGGCAAAGCCCCACGTCAATGACATGTTCCCTTTCCTGTTAGAATTCTCATCGAATAAAGCTAGGTAAAAATTGTGTTCTATACTGCGAGTTTTGGCGGTGCGGTGGGGAATGGAGGGGAATTTAATCAAAGCCATTGTGTTTGCCGAGGTCATTCCAACCCAGGGTGAGTTAATCCCATTGAATGGAAGACCGCCAACTGGCTTCTTTCTCTTTATTAATATTTCTACTTCCTTCTCTACCTGTGAAGTTCCTAGTGCAATCAGATGTATTGGCCAATGTTCCAAAATGTTACCCTTTAGTTTCTTAAAACTTACCTGTAGGTGTTGCCTATCCTCAGTGATTTATTTAAAATATTTGCTTGAGCATCGTAGAAAGGAAAATTAGTATGCCTCTTCCGTCATCTGACCATACTTCCACCTACAGTGTATAAACCTCCGTTGGTATCTCCCCAGCTTCTGGGCCCATCCATCTTGCAGGTCTGCATCCTGGTGCCTCTTTGTTCACACTCTTCCTTCCATACCATATGTCAAAATCCTTCTCAGCCACCAATTCTCTTCCCTAAAATTTCTTAATTCTAGAATTCTAATAAGGTATATCCTCTTAAGTAGGAGGTAAGCTCTATGAAGACAGGGACTTCATTTTGTTCATTTCTCTATCCTCATGAGTTCTTGAAATGTATGTTGGGTTAGTAAATAATGCAAATTGCATAAGTTAGGGTAATTGTCTTATTCCTAGCCTCTCCCCTCCCCTCATGGAGAACAGAGGAGGGCAACTTTCATCTGAATCTCTCATAGAGTTGCACAACACACATTTTAACTCTTTATGCTAATAATTTCCAAACATACTTCTAAGTAGAGATAATAGCTCCAGCCCATATAGCCCAGTTTTTATTTTAACCAGTAATTCTATAAACGGTGAAACTCTTGAGCAATTGAAAAATGCATTCATACATGAGCCAAAGATAGAGTGATGACAGGGTACAAGATGATATTTGTATTGTGAGTGTTACATTCCTCACCCGAAAGCCAAAACTTTTAGGGGTTTCAAGTCCAGGTCCTAATTGAATGGATCAATTCAATGAAAGATCCCAAAATGTTCCTTAGAGTAAGGAATTAGCAAGCAACACTTCTTCTTAAAACATAATACACCAGTACCCCTGTTTTCAACATTATTTCTATAAATGTCACATCTTAAGGCTTTCCTTTACGACAGCAGAGCTCACTGCATTTTTTTTCAATATTTAATTAATGCATTTATTGAGGTATACTTCTTTGAACATAAGTTATTTTTAAAAGGCTAAGAAGGTTTAATTATACACTATTTTTTAAAAAATTGAAATATAGTTGACATATGATGTTGTCTTAGTTTCAGGTGTACAATACAGTGATGCGATCTGCACTTTTTTTTTTCCAGAAAAGTTTAAAAATAGGACAGAGAGAAGCACTAAGTGTGTGCTAGGTGCTAGCACATAATTATCAAAAATGTTTTTAAGAGAAAATTGATCAGAGAGAGAGAGACAAGTCATAAGAGACTCTTAACTATAGAAAACAAACTGAGGGTTGCTGGAGGAGAGGAGGATGGGGTGACCGGTTGATGGGCATTAAGGAGGGTGTTATATGCAACTGATGAATCACTGAACTCTACCTCTGAAACTAATGATACACTATATGTTAATTAATTGAGTTTAAATAAAATAAAATGAAAAAAGAAAAGAGAAAAATAGAGTGGATGAAAAAGTAAATCCATGTCTCCAGATACTTCAATATTATTGTTTTAAAAGTAGTTCTGGCTCAAGACCATTCTTGGTGTATCTTTGACATATGCTACTTTTCAATAACACAGAAACTTATTTTTGAAAATTTAATACACTGCTGGAGTTCAACGAGGGGTAATAGAATCTCACAGTTGAAAATACCATGAACAATATGATGGGTAAAATGGTCAACAAGGATAAATATCCTAGGCTAGGGAAGGAGCTGGTTCCTCAGAAATCAACAATAGGCCAAGGACACACAGAACCTTCTCATTTCCCAGGTCCAGAAAGGCCTTGCTTCAGGTTATCCATTAAGCAAATGGCAAGGGCACAGTGAAGACGTATGCCCCCATGTTGAATCCTGAGGTATGGCGATTTCCTCATCTACTGCCCTAGGGCTCCTTGGTCCTTTTCTCTAGTCATCTCTTTCCTTTCCCAGCCATCTTCCATGAATCTGGAATATAAGTGTTTCCATTGTTCTTCCTTTCTTTTCTCTCTTCATTGCTGGAAAGTACATCTCACCACAAATAAATCCTGACCCAGAGAGATAGTCCCAGAAACACGATGGAGTCAGCTTAGGAAGTTTCTGGAAGCCAGTAATGGTACATGAATCTCTAAATTACTCGTATAAACCAAACGTCTCTCTCTCTCTTTTTTAAACCAAATGTCTCTTAAATTTCTTCACCTCATTGCTTTCCCACGTGACCCCACGACTTAGAACCAACTCTTTTCTTTGACATAGTTCTTGATCCCTGCTATTCTTGGAATTGCTTGATCTAAGACACAATAAGTTACCAGCTCACTGCATAAGAAGAGGTAGCATTTAATGAGTGGAAGGAAAAAAGGAGTGAGCAGTAGTGAGCCAGAATGAAATCATGAAGCCCGAAATTGGGACTCGATGTGGCAGGAGGAAGGCAAGAAGGAAAGAAAGCAGAAGCCAAGGAATCAAGAGTCAGAGTAGGCTTCAAGGTGGATAAATATGAGACCAGCTCCTGGAGAATACAGTAGATGACTTCCGTTCTTTCTTAGTGTATGGGACATCAGGTGCTAGACAAGGACGGGTCCCCTACAGAAGGTTCAAGGTGCTGCAGTGGAAATAATACCAGCACCATTTCACAAGTACCCCTGAGCATGCCAGGTGTTGTACCTGCATGACCTCATTTCACTTTTACGACAGAAATGCGAGGACTGTTATTTGCACACATAAGCGACTCACATGGTTCTTAAATAAACTGATACAGAAAAGTATATACTGAGAAGTACTCCTACTATCTTTGTCCCCATGTACCCTCATTCCCACTCTCTCCTCTTATAGGTAACCACTTTGACTTGTCCCTTGTTTATTGACCTGGTTTCTTAGTTTTTGTAGACAAAAGAATAAATGAAAAAATATATTCTTATTTTCACCCAGGGAAAGTAGAATTACCCATACACAAGAAAACCAAAGTTTAGAGGAGTTGACTATCCCTCCTCTGAGCTGACTTTTGGCTGGATGCTTCTGGGTTTCTTGGCTTCAGGATCCAGCCTGAAGGTCAAGGGCCAAGGGACTCAGCTGAAAGAGACTTCAGATTCTGAATTCAAGGACTCTGGTCGAGTCAGCTGATTTAAAGGTTTAAAAAATGTTGCACCTTTGTCCTATATTTCCAAGAAATCAAAGATCCAAGCTACCACTATAGCCTGGAGCTGGATGTTTCCATGTACCCCTCAGTGAGTGCTCTTTCGTAAGCTTCCCTCCTAGAGGGAAAAGTCAGAATATGTGTGCTTAGGGAAGGCTGTCAGATAAAATATAAGATTCCCAGTTAAGTTTGGATTTCAGACAAACAATAATTTTTGAGTATAAGTATATCCTGCACAATATTTAAAATCATGCCTGTTGTTGTCATTATTTGCTAAACTCACAGCCCGGGCATAAGGAAGTATTTGTAACTTGGGCCTTTCCATGCATAAAGGATGACTGGCCTTGGGTCAGAGGGACTGAAGAGGTTCCTGGAGCCTGGGAGGAGCTGGGACTTATTCCTCGGTAGTAAAAAAAAATCCTTTAAGTAGGAATCTTGTGTTCTAGATTTCATAGACCTCGAGAATAGAGAAGACCCTTTGGTTATTGTGCAAAATACAGATTTTCAAAAGTTTCCTCAATTCCAACTGAACTGTCACCAGCAAAGCAAGAGAGTTACAGTGGGACCCCACCTCACCCGGACACCATGGCCAAGTCTTTGAATCTTCTGTTGCCATTAATTTAGCAGACATACAATGATACCTGCATATTGTTTTAGTTTTCATTTTCTTAATTATTTTAGAAGACAATATTCTCTTATGTATTTCTTTACTCTTCATTGTTTTCCTTCATGTAAAAACATCCTTTTAATCCATTCATGCTAAATTTGAAAGCTTCTCATAGATTCTTATAGATACAGATGATTGTCTGTCACATTCAATAAAAACATTTTCTGCCTTGCTTCTTAGCCTTTAATTTAAATTTTTAATTTATGGATATATTAATGGTTATGCACCAGATTCCATCCGTAGGTTTTTTTTTTTCTTTGCATTTGCTTCCATTTCTTCAAAGCAATAGAAAGAAAGTTGCCGTCTCTCTATGGATCTCATAAATCTCTTATTTTCTGTTTGTTTTCCTATGTTTAAAAATATTAATCGGCTTTTATGTCGTTCAACAGATGAATGAATAAAGATGTGGTATATACATACAATGGAATATTACTCAGCCATCAGAGAGGATGAATACTTACCATTTACACTGACGTGGATAGAACTGGAGGGGATTATGCTGAGCGAAATAAGTCAATCAGAGAAAGACAATTATCATATGGTTTCACTTATATGTGGAATATAAGAAACTGCTCAGAGGATCAAAGGGGAAGGGAGGGAAAACAGAATGGGAAGTCATCATAGAGGGAGAAAAACCATGAGAGACTCTTAACTATTGGAAACAAACTGAGGGCTGCTGGAGGGGAGGTGGATGAGGGGACGGATTAATTGGGTGACGGACATTAAGGAGGTCACGTGATGTAATGACCACAGGGTGTTGTATGCAACTAATAAATTCTTGAACGCTATACCTGAAACTAATGATATACTCTATGTTGGCTAATTGAATTTAAATTTAAAAAGTTAATTGGTTCTTGAATCTGATGGTTCTTAAAGAGTGGCTTGAGAATCCTCTGCATGGTACCTGCTTCGAGTATTTTCTTGTTTTAATGCCCAGTCCTAATACCCATGACAGACCTAATTAATCAAAATTACTCTAGAAAGGTCATGGAAATAAACGATTTTAACCACCCTCTAGGTGATTCTTCTGTCCCTGAAGCTTGAAAACCACTTCTTTAAGCCAATGGGATTTATTATACATTTCTTCTTCCCCTTCCTTTCTCACCCATCTGATAAGCTCAGTGGGCTGTGGAGGGCACGGAACACTTCAATCCACTTTGGCTACCACTCATGTTTACGCCTCATTCTGGAGGAAATATCAGACCCACCCATGGCCTGTTGTGATAACCTAACAGCAATATTGAAGCCAACACATTTCCCAAAGAAAAATGACGGTTTGCTGGGATAGTCCAAACTAAATCTCCATAGAAAAAGAAGTCTCTGTAAGGACACAGTCCTATTGAAGATACTCTCAATTTACATTCCTGACAGAGTACTTTACATCCCAGTCTGAAATCTTTGACAGGCTCTGGGTGACTTCACGGACTCAGAGCTTCCCGCGGTACAATGGATGGGCATAGGTCTTACACGTATGATGAAACGTTTCACCAAATTGCTGAGGCTAAGAATGTGACCCAAGAAGGACACACAGGTTCGAATTCTCTGGTAAAGTATGATAAACGATAAAAGAAGGAATTTGCTGAACCACAGGCTGGAAGTTCGAGCCGGCAAATGGTAGTCTCAGTAATGAGACCCGTTCTAAGAAACGCACGGAATACCACTGTCAGCAAAGGCAGGTTTCTCTCATCTCTGTTGTAAGGAGGCTTATCCTTGGGCCACTGAAGACTCAGTCCCAAATGCTGCTTCAGAACACCAGAGAGCTCTGACAGTGAGCCCTGAGGACAGGGCTCTGATTATGACTTGCCGGCATTGCTTGTCTTATGGCTGCAGTCCTGAAAACAAAGTCACAGTAGCTTTGTTCTAGCTTGTGTCCAGCTTGTGTGCTGGAGAGTTCTGTGGGCAGCCTGGGGTCTGGACACATCGGGCCCCATTCTAGGTCTTCATTGTTTACACGCTGGATAGCTGTGACCCTGGGAAAGTCATTTCACCTTTCTGTACACGAGCTGAAAAACAGCACAGTCAACTGCGATGTGGCATGTGGCTCAATAATTTGTAAACATAGACAACTGGGGGGCTTGACCAAAGAGAGCTCCTAACTGGGGATGCATACAGCTGGAAAGAGAAAAAAAAAAAAATTAGATTCCATCTTACAGATGAGGAGCTCCTGCCTTCCAGATAGCTCTAGCTCCATTCCCTTCAGTTTTTCCTTTACACACCTTTTTGCAAAAATTTAAATGAACTCCAGTATAATTCATTTGATAAGAGTTACCTAGACTGGAGTATGGAACCTCCTTAAATTGTGGCCAGGCCTGCCCTCTAGCGGTGGGAAAATTGCAATGCCTCATTATTAAACTGCTTTTGAACTCTGTGATAATTTCTAGTGGTTGGGTCATCTCTGCTGTCAAATTAGCCATGCCTTAGAACATCAGACTAAAAGGGATTTTAAGATTCATCTGGTCTGTCTCTTTTCATAACTCAATCCTTCTAAGAATGTACCCGACTGTTGCTTTAACACCCAACTTCCCCGTTAGGAAAGCAGTGTAAAACAAGATCACAGAAACTTCTTCCCACATCTGATGAAATAATAATTTTTAAAAAGATTTTGTTTATTTATCTGACAGAGAGAGAGAGACACAGCGAGAGAGGGAACACAATCAGGGGGAGTGGGAGAGGGAAAAGCAGGCTTCCCCTCGAGCAGGGAGCCCAATGCGGGGCTCGATCGTAGGAGCCTGGGATCATGACCCAAGACGAAGGCAGATGCTTAACGACTGAGCCACCCAGGCGCCCTGATGAAATAATAATTTTTAAAAATAATTCACTAACAGCAACCAGAGAGGAAAGAGATACTATTTGAACCATACTGTTTCAGGTTTGGCAGCCATAAAAAGAAAGAGATTCTACTGTGAGTGAGTACAACTCCTAAGACCACCCACTTGTCCCAAAGCAGTTAGTCAACAAAATACTGGGAACTCAAAATGATATTCTACATTTGAAAAATGAATAGAAATCTGTACTCAGCTCTCAGACCATACGGTGAAGGAGGGAAGACAAAACAGTCCCAGGTAAAGTGGGAAGGATGGTGGGAGAATTCACCTGCACTGTCTCATAGAAGGTATAAACAAGCTCTTCCTTGATACAGGTCAGCAAAAGGAGAAGAATTAGTAGAAATCATGCAGATCTGCTACAACAAAAGCGAGTAATTGGTCAGGCAAGAAAGACAAAACAAACAAACAATTCTTAGAAAATAAAACCCAAAGGAGAAATGTTGATTTCTTTTGAATGGTTCATTATAGAGAAGAATCCATTATGTATATGAATTCAATAAAACAAGCCCTTAAAGAAAAATTGTAAAACAATTGACTAAGATGAAAGAAGAGATTGTAGAGCTAAGGAAAAAACTGAGAAACAAAGCAATGTTGTTACAGATCAAATCATTATAAATGGAGAAGAAGGGGAAAACGGGACTGAAAATGGCACTGTGAGATGTCTGGTGTTCTCATAGGAAGGAAAATACAGAAGGAAAACGCAACATGATTAAAGTAAAGATAAAAGATACAGAGAGAGAAAAATTGTCCAACCTGAGGACAATTGGTATCCTTAGAATATCAAGAAAAACAGAGAAGATTTCAAAGATACAACCCAGGAAGAATTTCCTGGAAAGGAAGATCTGTATTCACAGATAAAAGAGGCACAGCTTAGGTCAAGAAAAATGGATACAAAATGATCAAAACTGAGTTATTTCTTGGTTAAATTATTACATGCTAAGGATGGGGCATGTGGGTGGCTCAGGTGATTGGGCATCTGACTCTTGATTTCGGCTCCGGTCATGATCTCAGGGTCATGAGGTTGAGCCCCATGTCAGGCTCCACATTCAACAAGGAGTCTCCCTCCCCCTCTACCCTCCCCCCAGTTGCACGTGTGTGCTCTCTCTCTCAAATAAATAAATACTTAAAAAAAAAACCTAAATGCTAAGGATAAAGAAAAAAAATCCTTCAGAATTCAGGGGGACAAAAGCAAATCAGCCGCATGAGGAGAAGTTAGATGACTTCCTAGGCTTCTCCATAGCAGGTCCCAATGCCCAGAGGCAACAGAGCAATGACCACAAACTTTGAAGAAAACAATGTGACCCAAGAATATTATTCCAAGTCAGGATGTTATAAGGTACGGAAATAGAAGATGGATACTTTCTGATGTGAAAGAGTTCATGAAATAGAATAAATATAATATTCATAATCTCATTTCAAAATAGTAGCAAACTGAACTATTTGATGAATAATCCCAGTTGAATAATAACGAAGGTCTCAAGAATCCAAAAACTATGAAAAAAAGAACCAGTGTGAAATATGGCTATGGTCTGAATGTGCAGCTGCCCAAATTCATGTGTTGAAATCCTAATCCTGATTTTATGCTATGAGGAGGTGGGGCCTTTGGGAGGTGATCAGTCCCTTAGAAAAGAGGCCTCTTCTGCCGTGTAAGGACAGCTGTCTACGAAGTGGGCTCTCACTAGACACCAGATCTTCCAAGGCCATGATCTTAGGCCTCCTAGCCTCCAGAACTGTGAGAAATAAATACTTGTGTTTTATAACCCAGTTTATGGGTTTTTTTTTAACCCAGTTTATGGGGTTTTTTTTTAACAGTAGCCCAAATGAAGGTAAACACCAAGTTTACATAATTCCCAACTAAGGCTAATCATGTGTGGACAAGAAGACAGAATAAAATACACATTATCATGAGCCCTAACAACCTGAAAATAAAAATAATCAAAATACAGAGAAGTGAGGTAGAAGGAGGAGTCAGTAAAGTAATTCTCTTTTCTTTTGTAGGGTGGGGGTCAGCAAAATATGATCTCAGGCCAGCTCCCATCCACCCCCTGCTTTTGTAAATAAAGATTTATTGGAACACAGCCACACTCAGTTCATTTACCTGTCCTCTCTGTCTGCTTTCTTGCTACAACAACAAATCAGAATAGTTGGGACCAAGATCTCTTGGCTCTTATGTGCTAAAATATTTACTATCTGGACCTTTATGGAAAATAGTTGCTGACCTGATATATAAAACTGAAATAATATAATATATTTAAATTATATATATATATGTTATATGTTGATTAGGAAATGAGTGTGTCCTTTAAATTGCTTTAATAATTTTTTAACTGATGGGATCTTTATTGAGGACATTTTTATCCAACCTATTATATATATATATATATATATATATATATATATATATACATACATCCCCACGTATAAAATAGTGTTCATTGAAGGTTAATGCTTGTTCTTGCTACTTCTGAGTTGTTAGATCTGGAATAATTTGTTGCTTTTTTACGTTTGTGGAGTTCCCGATTTTTCTGTATGAGCATGTATATTTAAAAAGAAAAAACAACCAATAAAATGATTAATTACACTTAAAAACACAAGAGCCAGTTCATCCCATCTCCAACCCAGCTTCTCTGAGAAGGCTGAACCTGTTTACTGGGAGCTTCTTCATTCCCTCCTAGTCACCGCAAAAATGTGGATGTGTCTATTTAGGAAATGCGTTTGGAGAATTTCTGTGCGTTCCATAATCAAGAGCCGGGAAATTCTTCACTTCCTAGGGGGACCTGCCTTAAAAGCAGAAGAGTGGAACACAGTTCCACTGTGTTCAACCTCAAAGTTGAAGAGTACTTGAACCGGCAGAGGGCGCCCTCTTCCACGTTCCTGGGAAAGCGCAGCGATCTCCCTGCTGCGGGCTGGAACCCGTCCATCCCTGCAGCTAGGCGGTAGTGTGAAGACCGGTCATGGCACACCTCTGGGACTCAGTTTCTCCACTTCCCGCTCCTGGCCCCCTGCCGATCCATCCAACTCACAGTGGAGCCGGCCATGCCCCTCTCCCCCCAGCAACTCCTCAGGGACTTCCCATTCCACGCGGAAACAATTCTAAACTAAACTAAGGGTGACAAGGTCCCTCCGCATCCCACCCCCCCATCTCGTTCCTCACACCACGCTACACCCCGCGCTCCGGAAGCCTGATAGCAGCTCCATACCAAGAACAATTTAAGCTCTTTCCCACCTTTGGGCCTTTCCTCTGCTGAGCTCTTTTGCACCAAGGGATCCTTCTCAATACTTAAGCCCCTTTCGCTATCACCTCTTCCGAGAGGCCCTCCCTGATGACCTTATCCAAAAATCTCACCCACTTTACCTTCTATCACAGCACTGTGTGTGTGGTATGACTTGGGCTTATCACCTTCTGTAATGGTTTTTGTTTGTTTGGTGGGTCCCACTAGAGCTTAATTTCCATGACAACAGTTAGCTCCCTGTCTTCTTGACCATTATATCTGTAGCCGCCCACCAGTGCTTGGCACGAGACTACCCAGTAAATATTTGTTAAATTAATGAATGAATGGATTGGCCAAATACACGTACTGGCTGCTCCCTCAAGGAGGACAGAATATAGGACAAAAGAGTGGGAAAGCTCATGTTGTGGGCTGAGCTGTGTTCCCTTGGAAAATTCCTATGTTGAAGTTCTAACCCCCAGTACCTGAGAATGTGACAGTATTTGGAACCAGGTCCTTTGAAGAAGTGATTAAGTCGAATGAGGCCATTAGGATGGGATCTAATCCAATGTGACCGATGTCCTTCGAAGAAGAGGAAATTCGGACCCACAGAGACACCAGGAATGCGCTCGCAGAGGAAAAACCACGTGAGGTCTTCTTGCAAAAAGTGACCACCCACAAGCCAGGGCGCGAGGCCTCAGGAGAGACCCAAACTGCCCACACCTTGATCCTTGTCTTCCAGCCTCCAGAACTGTGAGGAAATACATTTCTGCTATTCTGTCCACCCAGGCTGCAGGCATTGGGTCAGGCACGGCCTTAGAAAATGAATACAGCTTTTTATAAACTAGAAAGTAGTAGATGAAAACAACAGCTTGGTATTTGAAAGAAAAATGGTGAGGCACTCACGGGGGCTGGAAATGAGACGGGCATCCAAGCTGTGCAGCTGAAGCAACAGAGGTTGAGAGGCTGACTTCTGAGGCCAGAAAGACAGGGATGACTTCACGAGTTGTGGGCCTCAGGCCAAATAAAAATATAGGGCCCCTTGTTCAAAAAGCAGAGAAAAAAGGTGCCACCAAAGACAGTAAAATATAAAGCTTTCTCTTGCCTCCATGGCCTCTCTCTCACTTGCCATGGTGTTTTGTATCTGCTGTTTGACCTTGATCCAAGAAAAATTTAAATGTGATATTAGTATGAATTTTACCATCATCCGTATGTTGTGCAATGAAGGCAAACGTGAGAGCATTTACCTCGATGCAGAACCCCTGAAATTACACCATTTGTATTTTGTAGCTCACATGGGTGTATGTATTTCTTTTTTACCAGAGCAGCGAAAATACTGAGAAAAACTCACTCGCCCCTTTTTATTTCATTTCTTGATACACACACATTCCAGCTACACTCTACCTTCCCCTTGCTGATGGGTGAAGAAGGACTGCAAGGAAAGGAACCGGGGTTTGCCCCCACCTTTCCCTTTTTTTTTTTTAGCCCATGTGTTGGCTACTACACAGAACTACCGTGAGCAAGAAAGGATATGATGGGGATCCTTGATCCTTCATGATTCAGAAAATGCGATTGCCCTTTCTGTGTTCAAAGCAAGCTCTGCTTGGGACAGAAGCACAGCTTCTCTGGGCCGACGCAACACACTTGTCTTGTACTCATTTTGAGTCTCACCTAACTTCCACACATCCTGGGTGCAGCTGAGCTCTGTCTGCAGGGCCATGGTGAATGCTAGATGGGAATGAGGCCCAAAGGAGCCGCAGTGCGCATCTCTGTGCGTATATCTTCCCTGATCACACGCATGCTTCCTTCTCCAGCTGACTCTACCTACAGAACATGAGATCAAAGATAAAATTCGTAGGGATTTCAAGCTGGCCACAGCTGAGCATTAAACTAAGCACAGGGCCCTGGGGATGTGGGCTCTTGGGCCACCACGCATACCCAAGGCTTGGAAGCGAGCCTTGCAAAAAGGTGAAGCCGTCATTCAAAAGCAAATACACGGAGAGGGCTCCGACTGACTGCAAGCAAATTCCCAGAGTAAGCCTTCCTACAAAAAAGTTTCAAAGTGAAGTTCAGGATCCACCCCTCAAGAGCAGACACAGGAATTAAGAATCTCATGCTGCTACTGTCCACTGGGCTTTAGGAGTCAGACGGAGAACGTATAAAACCCAAAACCACTTGTTTCTAGGGGAACCATTCTTGAGTTCTCAAAGACGGGCTTGCGAATGTTCTTTGGGAACCCACCTTATTTCTAATTTCTAAAGTAAAAGCCACCTGCCCCCATCAGTCTTGGGGGAACGTTTGGCTCTTTAATAAGCAGAGCACAGTCCGGCCCCTCACTGGGTCCACAAAGAGGTGGATGGGGACAACCCCAGTGTAGTGGGATGCCAGGTGGGAGACCAGCTCTGATAGGAATCGTGTAGCCTTAATCAACTCCCTTCCAGTCTTGTTTCTCTCTTCTGCAAAACAAGCCAGTTGGATTGTGATGATCCCCAAGGGCCTGTCCTGAGCTAAAAATAATCCCAACCAGCAAAACTCTGTGTGACAGAGAAGGCAGAGAGAAAGAGTGACAAAGTCGCATGGAATAACTTGACAGTGAATAATAAACTGGGGCCAAATTTAGAAACCACTGGGTTGGTCCTCATCAGCTCCACGCAATTGCCCTCTTGACAATTCCCTGGCCACTTAGGGTCTGACTTCTTCCAGGCTAGGGGAGTCTGGATGGGGGCAGCGGATCACCCGTGGGCACGTGGTGCCCATCCCGGCCAGCTCTTTCCTGCCTGCCCACCTGGGGCAGTGGCTTTCCTCCTGTTACTCTGTGGCCCCGAGTTGGCTAATTTGTGACACTGGGCCAGAGGGAGATCGTGAAGGACTTAGGACCTCTGTCATGTTTTAATCCCGACTAGTTTTCTGATTAACCCATTCATGGCCTTTGACAAACCTTCAGTTTCTGGGAACATTGATGGAAACAAAGCTCTCAGATGACCATAAGGTTTGGAAGAAAGTAAGGTAGGTGAACACCTGAAATCCAGCTTTGATCCTAACAAGCTGGGTGACCTCGAACAGGTCCCTTCTTCTTGTGATTATGGGGTTTTTTTCTCTCCCCAGCATCTCTCTCTGGTGAGAAGCACCCTGATTTTCAACTGTGGGTGCATCTCTCCTCTATTCTGAAATCCTAACGTTTCGGTGGGACTGACCCTTCTCCCAGTTCTGCAAGTAGGCTTGTCCTGTCCTACTTCAGTTGGCACATCCCATACCTCTGGCCACAGTGATGGATCAGGGCCAAGAACAGGCCAGTAGAAAGGCTTCAGGTCTCTACTAGGGCTTCTGGGTGAGAAATGTTCATTGTCTGTTCACCAGATTTGAAGACAAAAGCACGTGAGGCTTGGAGTTGTGGTAACTATCTCACCATCTTGTAACCAGGCCAGTCTGAGATTAAAAAACCAACATATGTAGGAGGAAAGGCAAAACAAACAGCAAAGTAGAGACACTGGGTCTCAATGACATTTTCTGAGCCTCTAGTTCATACCGTACCTGAAGCCAAAAACCACCCCTGGATCTGAGTCAATAAATTCTTTATTTTATTTAAAATGGTTTAAACAGAAGTTTTGGTCCTTGCAAGAATAATAATCCTAACGACGATACTTCAGATCTCTGGACCTCAGTTTCCTCCTCTGCAAAATGGCTGTTCTGTGGACAGTGATTAGCGTGGGCTGGCATTATGTCTTCCAGGTGTGGCCATAATTCCAGGGTGGTGGCAAAGGGCATTTTTCAAAATGCCAAGGACTGGTTGCTTGGCCCAGTAAGCATCAGACATCATGGTGTCATGCACACATGACCAGGTGACCTTTAATAAATGTGATTATATTGTTTGCATATAATCTAATTCTGTATTTCTAACTGGGGTCTCTTTTTGGAGCCTCAGGTGCCATATTCAGCTGAATACTAGATAACATCCACCCAGATGTTTCACAGTCCTCTTGACCTGGCGGGTCCCAAACTGAACGTGGATCCTCCAGCCCTCCCCTCCCCTCGCCTGTGTCCCCAGCCAAGACTCATGGCACCACCTCTTGCCCAGAAGCCTGAAACCTCTAAGTTGCCCTTCCTTCCTCTCCCTCTTCCTTCCGAGTCTGCTCCAGCTGTTAGCCTTGTGAAGTCTGCCTTCCAATAGCTCTCAGAGTTCCACCTTTCTCTCCAAGTCTCCTGCCACTTCTCTATTAAAACCCACCAGCATCTTGCCCAACCACTGAAGAAATTTCTAGTTGGTCTGAAGATGGCTCTCTCCTTCTGGGTTCTGGTTTCAGCTCCCTCCCCTCACATCTTTGGATCTAGAAGGGGTAACAGCTTCACTGCTACTGACCCTGCATGACCACGTGATCCTTTGTGCTTCCGGTTTGTAAATAAACCTTCCTTAGATTATCCTCAGGTGAGGGTCCCATCCATTTCCTATGGGGACCCTCACTCTTCTGTCTTCCTGTAAGCACCTCATCCTCCACGAGGATGACATCCGTGATGACTCTCTCTCTCCTTTTCCCTCCTCCTCTCTGAGTCTTCTCATCATGGAGCCTGGAGAGAAGGAGGGAGGAGGACCTGAGAAGCCCACGATGGCAGGGCGGGTTGTGGCTTTTGGGAAGCTCTGGGGATTTGTGGAAGAGAGCTCCGGCCCCTACCGTTGGAAGCTCTCCACCAGAATGCAGGACGAGCTCCTCCTTGTCCTTTTTGGGGGGCCCTCCTCGCCCACACAGGAGCAATAGGAAAAATGTGGCTGATCATCCTCTCAGAGCCAACCTTCCAGGGCAAGAAGCTCCCAAACACTTAGAAGTTGAAATTCTCTATTTATTAAGTCTCTTACCGAAGCTTCGCCTTGAATGCGTAGGAGTGGGCGGTACTCACGCAGCGTAGCATAGCGGTCAGTCCTCTCTGGAGAGAAGACAGGGGCGGGAAGCAGAGCAAACACGCCCAGTCCGACCCAGTGGGTCATGAATTTTCTGCATCCAGGAGAGTCCTATTTGTGCAACACGTTATCGTTTAACAAGGGCTTTCATCTCCCAGCGGCTGGCACATGGCTGAGGAATCAGTACGTGTTTCGTAAATGATTGACTGGATCTGTAGCGTCATTGTCTCCCCTTCAAAATAACCCTGTAAGGTCGGCAGAACAGAGATGAACTTTCCTGCTTTCCAGAAAAGGAACCCGAAGTCCAGGGCGATTGGATGCATTTCCTGACAGCACATAGCTAGCGATGGGAGCAGTTCAGACCAGAACCTAGGTGTCCAGGTACCCCAAGCGGTTCATCTGGGGAGGACGCTGGCCCACCGTCAGAGAGGCGGAAGGGCTTCTAGAAGGAGCGGGGCTTGGAAGGGGTCCTGCCTTGTTTTTGACAGGCACTACTATAGGACAGTTGGGAGCTGCCACGGGGCGTAGATGGGTAGGCAGAAGTTCAGGCTGGGCAGCTGGGAATTGAGCAAAAGGAAAAAGAAAAAAGACCTTCCGGTGCCAAGACTCCAGGGAAATGTTTGTTGACTTTTTGCTTTGTATCAAGTATTTCCAAGTAGGCTTTGAGCTAACGTTTTTTGCTACAAGGACTCCCTGGGGTGGGTGGGGAGTTCACGACCCCATTGCTGTGGCTCTCCAAGCAACCGCAAGCCCACAGCAGCTCCAGGAAGATGCCTGAATTACATGGAAAGCGTCGAGGGAACTACGCAGAAATCAGAGAGCACTCCTGGGAAAGTGGACAGATCAACAAGAATTGAAAGGGCAAAACAAGACCAGCCGTGGGGGGAGGGTGGGACACAGCCGTCACCAATGTGCCTCAGGAATGCCGGACCTGTGCCCTGTGTCCCTAGTCCTTGCAAAACTGAACTAGGAGGGGCCCGAAGGAGCCAGTAGCCTTAGCACTATGCTACATCTCTTCAACTGAATTTCTTGGTGGAATAATCCAGAAACATAGATATGAACATATGCTCCCCTGCTCATAACCTCTCCTCACTGCCCATCACCAGCGGAAAGAAGTCTGCGCTTCTCCCCAGAGCCCAGGGGCACTACCCAATCTCTCTCTTCACCTGCAATAAGTACTTGAATAGCATTTGTGTGTTTCTCTCTCCTTGGCCAACAGCCTGTTTAGCCGGAAGCTTAAGCTTCAGTGTTGCTTTCTCCAGGACTCCCCCAGCTCCATAGTGGGTCCGGCCCTTCCTCTATAAGCTCTCACCGCCTCACCGACCCTTTGTAATGGCCACACCGCCATCTCTGTTAGGAGGATGTGTGCCCCATCCTCAGCTATGAACAGCAGGAAGCAGAGGTCAAGTATCCACTAAGTAGCTGTTCAGTAAATAGGAGGGAGAACTGGTCAGCCTCTTCATAAGAACCTTCTCATTCACCAAAAAGGTGGGGGGGGCACCAAGTGGGGGGATTTAAGCGAAGAGATTTTCTTAAGGACAGAAACCTGAAGACCTTATGAGTCTTAGTCTAGGGGTGGTCAAGAATCACATTCTCTCCTTGATCATTGTGCCACTATAAATGCTTCTCCCGAAAAGAAGGGTCTTCTTGGAGGGATAGGAGAGATTTGGAGACATCCTTCCTTAAGATAAAAGTGGAGAACCAAAACCCATCCAAGTTCTGGATACATGCAAACAGCGATCACACTCAGATGAGAGCGTGGATCTGTGGGTCTGACAGTAGCTTCCACCTACGGGAGAAGCTGCTCGGCCCCAGCCACTTGCCAAGATGCAAAAATTCAGGCCGCTGCTGCCAGAGCTCTGATTTTCCCGGAGAAGCAAGAAGTCCATGTGCGTGTGTGTGTGTGTGTGTGTGTGTGTTTAAATCTCCCCAACGTGTTTGTATTTTTTATAGCTACTGATCAGCCCGAAAAAGCGGCACATAGGAGACCCAGAGATGCCAGTGTTTGACCTTTGCCCCAAGAAATCCGGCCTCCCATGGATGTGTTTACCTAAACCTGTTGACACCAACTCTCCAAACATGATTCACCCACAGAAAATGAGCAAGACATGAATGACTAAGTGAGGACAGTGGCTTGTTCTGGCTCAGTTATTGGCACATGATAGCTGTTCAGTACGTAGCAAGCAGGAGAAAAAATACATTAATAATGCATACGCCTGAAGTTTGAGATTTCTACCACTAGAGGGCGAAGCTCTTCTCTTCCACCACCTTCTGCTTCTCCTCCTTCTCCCTTTTTCCTGCAAATGAAAGCATCAATTTGGAGACTTTTCAGTGGGAGGATTTACCTTAGAACCAAACAGGCCTCTGAAGAAAGAACATCTTTTATTAAGATAGTTTTATGGGCATGTCTACAAGCCATGCATACTTAGCTTGAACATCCCACAGATAGCAGGAACTGTTTTCTCGTGGCCTTTGCTATCTCTTCTCCCTCCCCAGCCCAGTCAGTTCTGGACAAATAACGTCATTAGAATGACATGGCTTCCATGGGTGTGAGTAACATTGTGCTTAGAAACAGAGGAGGAATGCTGCATGGTGGTGGCAGGGGAGGTTGGGTATTCAAAAAGTTCAGTCTTTGGCACTCGGTAGACTTTTAACCCAGTTACAATACAATGGATTGGGTACTATAGCCTTGGTGTGCAGATGGGGACCTGGCAGAGACAGAAGTGACACCATCTTGGTCGAGAAGGGTGTGATAAGTCCTTCGAGGAATATAGCTCACAGGTTGGATGGACTTTGAAGACAATGAGAAGGAATTCACCAAGGTATAAAGGGAGGAAGAATATTCACTTATTCATCAAATATCTACTGGTGTGTTCAGCACTCTGCTGGTCATTGCAGATATGGTGGGGAGCAGGAGGTTAATTTTTTGCTAATAAATTAGTTTGTAGGAAGAACTGGGGAAGAAAGAAGTAGGATGCTGTGGTAGGAAGTAGGAAGCAAGACCTATGTCATAAAGGAGACCTCTCCCAGAAGATGGCATTATGGCTGCCCCTGAAGGATGAGAGGCACCAGCCATATGGTCAAGGTGGAAAGAGAAGGGGGTGTGGCAGGAGTGGGGGTTGGGGGGGTGGTCCTAGCAGAGGGAATAATGAATGCTCGCCGCAAAGAAGATGCAGCCACTGTGAAACCATTTGTGAAAGGTGGGGAATCCTCCTGGTTTATTTAAGAACCAGTAAAAACTTGCTGTCACCTTAGGATGTACATTGTGAAAGGGAGAAGGAAAATGGTGGGGGGCCAAAGCCAAAGAGAAAGGGAGCATCCAGCTTGCAAAGAACCTCAGACTTTATCTGAAAACTCAATCTTTCCCAAACAAGTCTCCTGCCCATGGCCACCTCACCATTTCTGCCATATCCTCATTCCATCAGAACTATCCTTTCAAAGGCGGTCATTAAAATAGAAATATTTGCATTTTGTGAACTACATGCACTGCCCAAAATGAAATAAGGGGAATACCCTTGCATCCTGTAAGAGAATTTTTTTTTAGTTTAAATATTTTAAAGGAAAACAGTATGATTGCTGTTACTATATATAGAAAAACAGGCTCGCTTGCCATTACGAGCAGGTAACCAGAAAAATAAATACAAGACCAACAACATTTTAAAAGGTCTCACACAACCTCCTACACTTTTCTCAGGTAGTTCATGTCCTACGCTTAGGGATGTGGGGATGGAGGACATCGACGGGATTTTACTTAGGGAACTTAGGAGTTGGGTCTGCATTTCAGAAATCAGCCTAAAAGCACCATTCCATTTATATCTCCTATAAAAATGTGCTAATAATCCTGGCAGCCTCAGAGGGGACATTCCCGGACAAAACCTTCCCCCCCCCCCCAAGGGGTTTTCCAGTGGAGAGTTACATGAAGCCCAACTTTGAAAGCCCTGGTGAAGAGCAGGCTGCCACCCAGAACTCAGAGAGAAACTGGGTAAGGATGACCTGCGCACCGAAATCCCCGTGTTTAGCTGCATTTCCTCCAGCTCAAGGAGGATTGCTCAACTGCTTGGCAGCTGATAAGTACAGACATTTGAATAAAGCTCCTGAAAATGAGGAACTAGCTCAGAAGGCTTGACTAGGGAAAGCCAAGGTACAAAGCCGAACAGACTCTTTTGTTTTTCTTATACACGCCCATCTGGCAGCTCAGAGGGAGACACACATAAGCGCCCATCTCCTGGAGCGGTGTAAGCCTTTCATTTTGCCATTTGACACATATTTATGAAGCACCTATTTAAAAAAAAAAAAAAGTCACGTGTCCTGTGGAAATCAGAAGTGCTTTTCAGGGTTACAAATTCAAAAGCCTAACAGGGGCCAGGAGAGAAATGTTAATGAAAGAAGTGGCCCCGTGTAAGACAATAGGGAGTGGTGAGGACTGTGGTGAACCGGGTAACACCATCCCCATTTGCAAGGGGCAACACAGGCAGGCTCCAGATGTCTCAACCAAAAAACCTTTATACAATGGTCATCATATTTAGGGGGAAAGTCGGGCATGGAAGGAACACGTTTTGAATTTTAAAAGCTGGTCAATGAATCAAACAAAGTTTTAAATACTCTGAGGGCCAAGTAAAACTTATCTATGGGTGGGATGCAACGCAAGGGCTCCAGAGAGTGGCCTCTGGGTGTCACCGAGTCTCTGCCTTCTGGGGCTTATGTGTTGGGAGATATGACAGGTTCATAAATAACTCAGATGCAGAACATGGTGACAAGTATTGCATGAGCAAGCCAAAGTGCTAGAAGAATTCAGAGGAGGGAGAAATAACCAAGTATTGAAGCCCTAAGTGGGGAGTAGGGGTTTCTCACAAAGCTGTTTCTGGCTACATATCAAGGAAGCCACTAAACTCCGTGAGAAAGGGTGGGGAGAGGTGTCCAGTGAGCCCAAGAGCCTGGTCAGTGAGGTAACTAATGAAGTCAGAACTGAGCGTCAGAATGTCCCAGGAAGCATTTTCAAGATGCCCGTGACTAGTGCTTATGCAAGACACCTGAAATGGGAATTGCTTGGGTTATGAATTATGCATTCACAATTTTATTTTATTTATTTATTTTTATCTATCTATCTATTTATTTATTTATTTTTTGCATTCAAAATTTTTAAATGTCTCTTTGGTAAATCTTCATTAAGGTCCTTCCTTAAGAATCTCTGCTCAAAGGAGGTGCCCCCAAAATGCTCACTAAAATAACAAATATGACTCTTTTGTCCTTCTTATTCTCCCCAATTCAGACAACCTAGGATTTGTAGGTTGCCAGGTTTCCATCTTGCTTTAATCTAGCCTAGAGTATACTGGGAGTATCTAGTCCGGGACAGCACCGGGGGGCCCAGCCTAGAGGGTGTGCCAAGGCCAGCCAGATGGGCCTTGGTAAGGCACTGAATTAGCCCACAGAAAGCATCTTCTTGTTCTTGGTCCATTTGGAGCAGGGGTCATTTTGCTATTCACACAAAGGCACTCTATGCTAGCGGAGCCCGCCGATTGTATAGGGATAATAAAGATTCCCAAGCCATCTTTCTCTCAACATTATCTAATAACAAATCCCATAACACTTACATTGATACAGATTATACAGAAAATGTAGCCCGAAGTGTATACTGAGTATGCTTAGAAGGGAGGATGGGATCTGTATTCAACACACTGCTCTAATTCCAGGAAGTTCCCCTACATTTTTCCAACTTAGAACTCAAAGTTCTATCAGAATCTTTCCGTCGATGCCTTCGTTTTCAGCTTCTTTCAGGCTTATCTGGGCTCCGTTTTCACATCAAAGAAACCCAGCAAGTAGTCCTTGTTGTTTCTCTATTTTTGTTGCCACATGAGCGATTTTTCTGGGCTCCGAATCCGCTGCCCCTCTCACCAGCGGCCATCCCTCCTGAGGAGCTGCTTATCTAAACACCAGTCTACCCCGAAAAGCCTTGTTTCACACTGTGCACGCTCCCGGAGTGGATGTACAAAGAATGTGGCGTTCTTTGGTTGCTCGCCTCCCATACATTTCAAAGTCAAGACTGTCTTTAACACGGGGGGAGGAGGGGGGGCTGCGTCCTCAGAGGGCTCCTCCCCTTCGGAGTTGTGGCCATCCCCTCTCTCCCAGTTCCCACTAAAACTGCGAGTTGGACATGACTTCTAAACCGAGAAGTGAAAAAGACCATGAAAGCTCATGGCTCCAGAAAGCTCCGGCGGCGGCCATTAAAATAGAAATATTTGCATTTGGTGAACTCCATGTGCTGCCCAAAATGAAATAAGGGGAATACCCTTGAATCCTGTAAGAGGAAGCGATTCCAGGAAACTTTGGAAACAGCAGTCAGTAGGGTGGAGACTGCTCATTCAGCTTGATTGTGCCTGTATGCTTGACAAGGGGCCATCACGGGCCTTTTACACAACGTTGCTTCGTGCTGTGTGCATTTCTGTAGCTTAGAGACAGTTACCCCCACTGCCTCATTTTATTTTCATAGAAGTCTTGACTGGTGGGCAGGGCAGAATAACGACCATCATTTTACAAAGAAACTGGGGCCCAGAGAAAAGACTGTAGGAGATAAGCAACATTGCTGGCAAGCGTCCCTTTACCCTTCTCCTCATTCTCCTCCAGGGACCACCCTCCCCTGTTCTCGGTCCACGTGCTCAGCAGGATCGGAGGGTGCCCTCCGTCACTCCCAGGGTGGGGCATGTGAATCAGAACATCAGACTCTTTGGGTCCCACCAATTCCTTCAGGGATGAGCCTAGAGACTTGATTAGAGTTAATGACATGCAAGAAAACTTTGGTTGTGCTGGAAAGATGTGTCTACTTACCTTCGTACTATCCCGTGAGACTCACCAGAGGGAGAGAGACTTGGTCCAGGGCAAATGACTGGCTTTCCCATAGCAATTACATTTTCTTCTTCTCCTCCTCCTCCTCCTCCCCCTCCCCCTTCTCCTTTGCTTTAACTCGTGCTGGGCTTATTGATAACCTGCAACTAAATTTCAAAAATGCATATGGTGTCCGTTTTCCCATAACTTTGCTTTGCTTGTGCATCCCAGAGTGCTCCAGCCCCCCATTCAGCCTCACCCTTCTGCATTCACGTGTGTTGTTACCTGGCAACTTCTCTCTGTATTTCGGGAAGAGAAGTGAGAGAGAAAATGTAGCCAACTCCTCTTTATGCAGTCTAAAAATGTCTGGCTACCGACCAACCAGTGGATTGCATACCCTTGGCTCAAGTGCACCCTTCCTTCCTGACCCACCCCACAGTGGCCAGAGGGTGGGGACGGGGAAAGGCCACGGGTGATAAGGCACAGGACATGGCCACTTACGTGGCCAGGGCTTAGAAAAAGCAGTCCCCCTAGAGAATCCACCTTTTCACAGAACTCTCAGTAGAATTCAGAATTCTCAGTAGAATCTCAAAGACCTACAGATTCTTGGGCATTCTATGACAGTTTTGGAATGTTTCATTGGAATTTATGATCATGCAAACATTTTTAATACTTGGGTCACAAGCATACGACCTGATGAAATTTCAGTGTCTGTCTTTGTTGTGTTTATAAGCAGATTGATCCCAAGCAAAGCCACTCAGCTATCATGGCAAGTGAAACAAAGAAATAGAGACAGTCTTAATAAATAAGGGCTGTGTTCACATCGAGTGAAAGCCAAATGACATCACAGAACCTCATGCAACTCAAGTTTTGCAACAATGCAAACAGAAAATCTGTGCAGAAGAATCTGAGGCTGAAGGGAGAATAGGAGAGTCAAACTCCAAGGGACCTTGTCAGAGTAGGTGTGAGCAGAGAATTCTTTTTGGCTAGAGAGAGTCATCCATCATGCTTAATTAATTCGGTCCATTTAAATTGCAGTAGGTGTTTTGTAATTTTATTTGTATTTAATTTATAGCTCTGCTTTTGCTGTTTTAGTTGTATGCAAGCTAGAAAGTAAGCAATTTATTCCTCCTTTTATGTTTGTGCAAGTGCAGATAACATTATCCCAAAAGACACAAGTCAGCATGGGGAACCATGAGAAATTTCTGTTTCCTTTAAAGGAGTTAGTCAGCATCACAAGCTTGAAAAGCTTCTCCCAGAACTACCTGCCTGCTCCTGGCTCCTTCCTGTGGTTTAGCCCTGCAATACCCTTTTCTTTCTTTCTGCAATACCATTCCTGCCTCTGGTCTTTCCACCACCTGATGTATCCAATACAGAGATAATCTTCCTTACATACTTTCATCATCACATCGTCCTGGACTCCAGAACTTCCAGTAGCTCCCACGTTGGTATCAAACATAAGTCCAAAACTTCTCTCCCGAACATTTGAGTCCTGGGCCTGGGCCATCATAGCTGCTCACAGACTGTCTTCTAGTTACTTGGATCCTCTTCTTGTGTCCCAAACATACCGCTCGGCCTCTCTCCCGTCTTTGCTGGTGTTCTTGACAGGGTCTCTGCGTTGTTCCTTCTCCTATCAATTCTTCCCAACTACTGTAAGTTCTATTTTCATTGCCAAGTTTTCTATGAAATCAGACAATAGTTCTAGCTCCCAGTAATCCCAGTTCCAGCCCTACTCTTACCTGATGGGCATTCTCTACCTTTCCCTGCTTGATAGTCTTCAAGGTGTGTGCTGTCTGCTAGTGATATCTACTGCAACCTCCTAAAAAGCCTCAGAATTTCTTTTTGGGTATTTTATCAATGAGTAGGGTAAGCAGTGATGCCTTGCCTTTTGGCCTAATTGTCCAGATGAAGAGAGTTCCTGAAGGTGCAGGTAACCCAGAAGGAGAATAACATATGTTCTATAGTGGGTACATATGTGTATTTGTTAAAATATCATAACCACTAAAAATGAAATCAACTGTCTTACAAAACAAATGTTTAATAAAATAAATAGATGAGGTACTTTTTTGTTTCTCTTGGGTATTAACTATTATCAGTCTCTACTAAAATAAATTATTTCTTTCTTTGCATCTTTGTTGTTTAATAAGATTTCCCGTTAATTTTCAAAACTATCACCTTAGAGTCAAAAGTTCTTCCTTGGGCATACGTATATCTGGTACCTTAATGACCTAAACCAGTGCGTTATGAGACTAACTCCCTCCCCTTCCTCTTTCCCTCCCTCCCTCCCTCCCTCCCTTTCTTCTTTCCTTATCTCCTTCCTTCCTTCCTTCCTTCCTTCCTTCCTTCCTTCCCTCCTACCTGCCACACAAATGTTTCCTGAACAACTGCTATGTTCCAGTCTGTGCTAGGTGCTGAGGACGCAGCAGCAAGCCTGCCAGATGTTGTCCCTCTCCTGATGAGCTCATCGTCAAAGAAGCACCTCTGTTGGGGCACCTACCTACTTTCTCTGGACCAATCAAAGCCCCAGTTCCTATGATCTTCAGCTTACCTAAGTAAAAAACTGTTAAGAGAGAAGAAAAAAGGTAATGTCTTCTGTCTACCAACTCATAGTGATTTTTGCTCCTTTGTTCTTAGCCTTCAAAATGTGAAAGAATTTTGAGTCAGTTTTATCATCCTATATCTATAAGGGGGAGCTGTACCAGGATCAGAAGTCCTGAAAAATGTGCAATGGGTCCCACTTGAATGGAAGCATTGTAAAAAACCAGATTTGAATTACGTGGTTCTGGTGGACCCACTAGTCACAGTAGACCTTGCACCTGCTTCAGCGTCAGCACCAAGGGTAGCCCGGGGCCCTACTACACATGATGTCTTGTCTGCTGACCACAGTGATCATTTCGCAGGTGTGCATGTAACCTCAGCAGGCAGAAACCAGGTCCTTCTGGGATTTTCTGCTTTGGAACAGATGAGAGTTTACCTTCAAGTTTCAAGGAGCAGAAAAAAAAATGTGAACTCAAATTTTCTCTCTGCTTTGTTGCTCCACAGATGAAAGATGGCCACTACATTTTGAAAAGACAAAATCAACACATGAAGAACAAGAGAGGAGAAAGAGGAAAGAAAATGTCTGTCTTGATGCCATCATCTGAGACCCTCGATATGGCTGTGCTTGAAGAAAGACCTAAAAATGCCTTCTTCTGTATAAAACAGTTTAAATCTTACTCTATGTCATTTGCAACTAGAAGAGTCTTGATTGCTAGAAGATTCCATGGCTTGCTGGTTGTTCTTTGAGATAGTTCATTAAGCTATTTTCCCTAATGCTTGCTGCTTCAAGAGAAAAATATATACGTGTGTGTGCACAAATGTGTTTTGTCCTGAGCACGTTAGAAACAAGTGGGGGAGGATTCCAAGGGGACGCTTAAGGCTTGAAAAATATGGCTTCCTCACAGGTAACTGAAGCCGTTATGTCATGGATGGAAGCAAGTGAATTAATCCATTCATCCCATTAATCCATTGAGAAACATTTGCTGAGCAGTTACCTTTGAATTCTTTTGAGAATACTAAAATAAGCATGCTGAAATACTCTTTTCTTTTTTATACAAAAGAGCGCACACTATACATGCTGTTTGGTAATTTGCTCTGGCCTTTCAGCAACTGCCTCAGCCCCACCACAAAGCTCTACCTCATTCTTCCTGTGTGGCTTCATGCTTTTCCATGATACAGATGTTCCATGATTTTTAATAGTTCTTTACTCATGGAGAAACAAGGTTTTTTTTTCAACTTTTTGCTCCTCCAAAGAAGTGTTATGATAAATGATCGTGTACAAGTATCTCTGCTGTCCAAAAAGATGGGCTTTTAGAAATCTGGCAGATTTTGCCAAACTGTGCTTTTACCCACAGCGTATGAGGATGGCTCTCCGTCCCCTTGGCTCTGCCACCTCGCCATCCTGTTCAATACCTGCGGTCTTATGGGTGGAAAAACCATGTTTCCATGTTTTCAAATACATTTGTTTAATTACAAACGAGACTGAAAATAGTGATACATTTTGAGGCCATTTTATTTTCTGTGAATTGCCTGTTTATATCATTTATCCAGTTTCATTGTTTTTCCCCCCAGATTTATTGTAGCTCTTTAATAATGGGGGAAAGGAGGCTCTTCTCTTATGTGTCACAATTTATCTTTCTTCATAGCGGTTTTCAATTTTTATATGGGTAAATTTATCACTATTTTTATAGCTACTGAGTTTTGTGATTTGCTTTAAAAACACTTCCTCATTTCAAACAAAACTTTCAAAATATAGAGCCATCTTTTCTTTTAACACTTTTGTGATTTTAATTTTCTATTTAAATGTTTTATCCTCATGGTATTTATGTGGATAGGAAGATAATTGGACTTTATGTCTTCCCAAACCATGATTAAATAATCCTTCTTTTCCCACTCATTTTAAATGCCATCCATATTGTCTATGTAATCTCACATATATTTGGGTGTATGACTGACAAACTTGCTATTTAATCTGGAACTATAATTAATAAAGGCATTGTGAAGGATACCAAAGTGTAACACGAAAGCTATTAAATATTGCTTCAAGCACCACAAAAGTCAAAAGACAAGCAAATTTAGGGGCACCTGGGTGGCTCAGTTGGTTAAGCATCCAACTCTTGGTTTCAGCTCAGGACATGATCTTAGGATCCTGAGATGGAGCCATATGTCAGGCTCTGCACTCAGCGGGGAGTCTCTGTCTCTCTCTCTTCCTCTGCCTTTTCACCATTTGCTCTTTCTCAAATAAATAAATGTAAAAGAAGACAAATTTAAAATACAATTTTTTTAGAAAATTTTTTTTAAGATTTTATTTATTTATTTGACAGACAGAGATCACAAGTAGGCAGAGAGGGCAGGCAGAGAGAGAGAGGAGGAAGCAGGCTTCCCGCTAAGCAGAGAGCCCAATTCGGGGCTCAATCCCAGATCATGGGATCATGACCCGAGCTGAAAGCAGAAGCTTTAACCCACTGAGCCACCCAGGCACCCCTAAAATACAATTTTTGTTGGCATTTTTCTTCGTGTTTATAATTACTCTTATACTTAATCTAGCATTTCACTGTTTCGCATCTATTTTCTCCCTCTATCCTAGTTCTGTAGGAAAGGTATTGCTACTTCTCCACTTTACAGATGAGGAAACTGAGACTCAGGGAAGTCATCTGGTTGGTTTTAGAAAGTCCTACTGGCAGGTGGTGGTGCCTGTTGAAGTGAGGTTTTCTGATTTCTATAGGTCTCCTACTGAACTCCAACAGCCCTGTGAGAAAATCAGACATCATATAAATAATGAAGTTATTTATCTCCCAATCTGTTCCTCTTTATACTCTATCTGGCTCTTATCAGAGTAAGTTCCTCAATCAGACATCCCTTTTTTTCAGCTGGGAAAAAAAAAAAAAAATATATATATATATACATATACATATATATTTCCAGAGGGGTCACAATCAATATTCAGTAAATAGTTGCTAAATATTCCAGTCATTTAATACATCTTCCACTTCTGGTGGAAAAATGGTATCTATCCTCAGTGGAAACTCTTCCAAAAGAAGAGGGCTTTGGGGAACCACAAAAGGTCTCCAAGTATTTATATCTAAACATAATTTCAGAAAAATGCATAATATTTCAGTCCTCAAAGTCATTCCCCGCCTCTCATTCTTATGTCATGAAACCTTTGGACGTGGTTGGAGACTATTTTCTTTACACTTGGAATCCCCTGGAATTCAAAATTGATCATATAATGAAATTGATTTTGTAATGATCATATAAAACCAAGTTATCTGTGATTAGCTTCTCAACGACCATGGCTCACAGCAAAAACCACAGTATCCCAGCCAATCCCAGGGGACCTCCTTAGGCAACACTCTGCACACAGCCAAGTTTCCATGTAGAGAAATGGCACTCATTTTCTCGACAGGCGGGTTTGTGCCATTTCAACAGCAAGAGTTAGCCGGTTTAACTTCTAGCCCCTGTCCTTCCGCGCATTTCAAGGATTTATGAAAAAGAAAAAAGGGACAAACCCCAAATGACGAAAACTTTGCGGTGAGTAGAGTATCAGCATGTAAAATTATATTTTACGTACTGTTATATTTATCTCAGGAAGGCATCAAGGAGACCCCAGGTCCTGAGGGGCTGCTGGGCAGAAAGCGGGCTTGCATTCACTCCCTCGGCCGCCTGTCCGTGCAGGTAAACCGTGAACAAAATCCGGTGTGGTCTCTGCCCTCTCAGAGGCTGCTTGCTGACGGAGCTCCAGGCCTGCTGCTTGACTGTTTATTTGCTGCTTGTTCAATTCAGTATTTGATTTCCTGTTTTTCCTTTTGTGATTTTCTTAGGGCTCATTTAATATTTGTTTAGAATTCCATCTTAATTTACCTATTGGCTAAGCTATATCTCTTTGCTCTATTCTTATTGGCAGTAGTAGTAATAGTATTCATGTAGCAGCTCTAGGGGATTCCAGCCACATTTTAAACATTTCAACCTCCTCAGAGTTAATATTGGGCTTCTTTGTTTTAAATGAGAGAAACCCACAACCATATAAATCCATCCCCTCCCCTCCCAACACTGGTCCTTTATGCTCCAATTGTCATGGTTCTCACATATGTAAATGTTACAAACCCCACAGTTCAAAGTTACAATATTTGCTTTAAGTGGCCGTATGTATTATAACGAAATGAAGAAAAATGGTTTAAAGAATATATACCGGAATGCTTTTCATTTCTGGTATTCTTATCGATTACGGAAGAACCACAATGCTCTCTGTTGCGATTCCCTTTCAGACGGGAGAACTTCTTTTGGCTTTCCCTGGAGGGTAGGTCTGCTAGTGATGAATCCTCGAGTTTTCTTTTGTTGGAAAATATCTCTCTTTTACCTTGATTCTTGAAGGATGGTTTTGCTGATGTAGAATTCCAACCTGACGAGTTTAGTTTGTCATTTCCTCTTTCCGTCTCTGTCTTTCATCTCTCACTTTTAGGACTTTCAACGTGGAGTTCTACTCTTTTCTGGAATCCATCATAATTAATAAGAAGTTAGAGATGACTTGTAGTGTTGTTCCCTTATGGAATGTGCCATTTTTCTCAAGCGGATTTCAAGATTTTATCTTTCGTTTTGAGCAGTCTGACTACAATGTACCTTGATATAACTTTATTTGTATCTATTCTACTTGACATGACTTCTCTTCTTGAATCTGTAAATTTGTTTCTTCAAAAAATTTTTTTTCTCTCCTATTCTCTCAATGCCTTCTTTCTGAGATTCCACTTTCATTTTTTTTTTTTTTTTTTTTTTTTTTTTTTTTATGATCCCACAGGTCACAAAGCTGGCATTGGCTTATTTTTAGTCTTTTCCTCTTTTTCCCCAGACTGGATTTTTTTTCTATTGCTCTATCTTCAACTTCCCCAACTCTTCCTTCTGTCATCTCCCATCACTGTTAAGTCAATCTGGTCAATTATTAATTTCAGATATTCTATTTTTTCTGCTTCCAAATTTCTAGGTTTTTTTCTACAGTTTCCCCCCAGATACCTTATTTGTTTATTTATTACAATAATTATTTTACTTCATATCCCTGAGTATGGCTTTCATAGCTGCTTTGTCTGCTAACACCAACATTTGGGTCCTCTCTGGGTCGGTCTCTTAGGACTGCCCTTTAGTCTCCACTTTGAGTCCCAATTTCTCTGCTTCTTTCCATGGTAGTAATTTTGGTTGTCTCTAGGACATGGGAGTGGTACATTGTAATGAGAAACCATCCAAGTGCTTTAAGGAGAGAGATAACATGAGGACCTTATTGTCTCAGGGAATGTGGCCACAGCAAGGAGAATGGGGTGAGTGTGGATGGAACAGTGGGAGACAACTGCAGGTTGCCATTTCACAAGCAAGGTGTGATGAACATTTATCAGAAAGATGGCGGTGCAAGGTTGGAACTGGGTAAAACAGGTTGGAGAGAGACCTGGAATGGACTTCAATATTGGCTGCCCCCGAGGCCATCTTCTCCTAGATGATCCCCTAGCACCTTTTACTAAACAGGCCAAACAGAACTCCATTCATCAACTTCCAAAGAGGGAAATTGCAATCGTTCCTGATGCTTCCTGCTTTTCACTCTCAACAATCGACTAGCTTCCAAGTCCCAGCAATTCTGCCCTTAAGATTTCCTCTCTCCATCCATCTACTACCAATGATTACAGAACTTACCCCTTTACACCCAGATGAGTGAAACAGCCTCTGAACAGACCTCCCTATCTCCAGTCTCACTCTTTTCTTACTTGTCCTCTGTCCTGCTTGCATGGCTATTTTTTCCCAAAGACCTAAGGTAAATGTTATTTCTGTTTAACAACTTTTCAGGGCCCGTATTTGATACAAGAGGAAGTCCAAAGTCCATAACATGGCATATAATTCTCATGACTTAGGTATCTTTCCTTTCATTTTTTTTTAGTCAATATTTTTGTGTATCTCCTATTTGTTTGAAAAAAAAGTAGGGGAAGGTGACAGATCTTTATTCTTCCATTGCTAGTAAACTAATGAGGGAGACAGAGATGAATTTCAGCTTCATCTACTTCCTCCTCTGCCCTCAGCACTCTCCCCAAATTTTCCGCTGTGTGCAGAATGTTTTGCCGTAATTAACCGTGTTAGTCTATACCTGGATACCTCTGAGCCTCTTCTTGTTGTATGTGCTATTTCCTCTCCTTTCCTTACCTCTTTCCCTTCCTTAAGAAGAAATCAAACTAACCTAAATCAAATAACACTTTGTCCAGCTCCCCACAGTCATGGTATAATCATTTTTTCCCCCTATTTGTTTAAATCTCGATGAAGAATCAATCTACAGCTTGGGAGATGCCTGGGTGGCTCAGTGGGTTAAGTGTCTGCCTTCAGCTCAGGTCATGATCCTAGGGTCCTGGGACTGAGTCCCTTAATCAGTGGGGAGCCTGCTTCTCCCTCTGCCTGCTGCTCCCTCTGCTTGTGCTCTCTTTCTCTCTGACAAATAAATAAAATCTTAAAAAAAAAAAAAAAAAGAATCTACTGCTTGGGAAGAGATACTTTTATAACAGTTCTTATAATTCCACATTTAACTTTCTGTTTCCTCTCCTGTCCCTGACCGTCAATTATGAAATCTCTGGGAGCAGAGAGCTGGTGTAAGTCATCTTTCGTTCTGTCATGTAGCAATCACCTGTCGCCCAGTCTGCAATCAATTGTTTACTGACTCTTCTACATGCTTTTTGTTTTACAAGTGAGGAAATAAAAGTCCAGAGAGGGGAAGTGACATGTCTTGCCAAAGGTCTTGGACTTGTTTTAGGATCCCTTTTTCTAAGTAGAGGGTTGTCAATATTTCTCTGAGTAACATACTAGAAGGTTTCTTGGAAGTAGCAGCCCTTGAGACAAACTGGCGTGTTCAAGTAGGACTTGGGATTGTATATATGTACGTGGAAGCTGGTAGAAGTTGGGCCGGGAGTAAGGAATTTGATCAGTAGCTTGATGCCTCTACAAGCTGAACCTAGGGACACAGATCAACTGTGTTCAGCCGGAAAGCAAGGGGGCTGTAATGAAGAGACCTAACCTGCAAAGAGAGACACCTGGGTTCTATGCAGATGTACCCCACACTGTGTGGTCCCGGACAAGATTCCATCTTCCTTCTAAGCCCCAGTTTCTAATAATAAAATAAACAATAGCAATAATAATAATAATAATAGCCGCTTATAGTTACTAAACATTTCCTATGTTCCAGGTACTATTCTTATCTCTTTATGTTTTTATAGATGAGGGTACCTACGTTTTTTTGTTTGTTTGTTTGCTTTGTTTTTTTGAAATTCAATAAGCTCCACATTTTATTTCTTTTTTTTTAATTTAATTTTTTTTTCAGCATAACAATATTCCTTGTTTTTGCACCACACCCAGTGCTCCATGCAACCCGTGCCCTCTCCAATACCCACCACCTGGATCCCCCAACCTCCCACCCCCCCGCCACTTCAAACCCATCAGATTGTTTTTCAGAGTCCATAGTCTCTCATGGTTCACCTCCCCTTCCAATTTCCCCCAACTCCCTTCTCCTCTCTAACTCCCCTTGTCCTCCATGCTATTTGTTATGCTCCACAAATAAGTGAAATCATATGATAATTGACTCTCTCTGCTTGACTTATTTCACTCAGCATAATCTCTTCCAGTCCCGTCCATGTTGCTACAAAAGTTGGGTATTCATCCATTCTGATGGAGGCATAATACTCCATAGTGTATATGGACCACATCTTCCTTATCCATTCGTCCGTTGAAGGGCATCTTGGTTCTTTCCACAGTTTGGCGACTGTGGCCATTGCTGCTATAAACATTGGGGTACAGATGGCCCTTCTTTTCATTACATCTGTATCTTTGGGGTAAATACCCAGTAGTGCAATTGCAGGGTCATAGGGAAGCTCTATTTTTAATTTCTTGAGGAATCTCCACACTGTTCTCCAAAGTGGCTGCACCAACTTGCATTCCCACCAACAGTGTAAGAGGGTTCCCCTTTCTCCACATCCTCTCCAACACGTTGTTTCCTGTCTTGCTAATTTTGGCCATTCTAAGTGGTGTAAGGTGGTATCTCAATGTGGTTTTAATTTGAATCTCCCTGATGGCTAGTGATGATGAACATTTTTTCATGTGTCTGATAGCCATTTGTATGTCTTCTTCATGAAAATTTTCCCAATCTCGCGAATGGAACCAGCGTTCATGTACTAGAGGCCGAACGGTCTCCACCCAAGATTATAGATTCCAGAAAAACATCAAGGCACCTGATAGTCAAATTGAGGAATCGTAATTGTAGATATAATCTCTTGAAAGCCACTAGGACAAAGAGGCTCCTTACTTACAGAGGAAAGCCCATCAGAATAACGTCAGACCTGTCCACAGAGACCTGGAAGCCAGAAAGGGCTGACAAGATATATTCAGGGCACTAAATGAGAAGAACATGCAGCCAAGAATACTTTATCCAGCAAGACTGACATTCAAAATGGGTGGAGAGATAAAGAGTTTCCAAGACCAGCAAGGCTTAAAAGACTATGCAACCACCAAGCCGACACCGCAGGAAATATTAAGGGGGGTTCTGTAAAAGAGGAAAAATCCTAAGAATAGCATTGAACAGAAGTATAGAGATATCTACAGAAAGAAAGACTTCAAAGGTAACACGATGTCAATAAAAACATACCTATAAATAATCACTCTCAATGTGAATGGCCTAAATGTGCTCATAAAATGGCACAGGGTTGCAGATTGGATAAAATGACAGGACCCATCCATATGTTGTCTACAAGAGACCCATTTTGAACCTAAAGATACACCCAGACTGAAAATGAAGGGATGGAGAAGCATCTTTCATGCCAATGGGCCTCAAAAGAAGGCCCGGGTAGCGATTCTCATATCAGATAAATTAGATTTTAAACTAAATACTGTAGTCAGAGATACAGAAGGACACTACATAATTCTTTTTTTTTAATTTTTTTTTAATTGACAGAGAGATAGAGAGCACAAGTAAGCAGAGCAGCAGGCAGAGGGAAAGAGAGAAACAAGCTCTCTGATGAGCAGGGAACCTAATGTGGGGCTCGATCCCAGGACCCTGGAATCATGACCTGAGCTGAAGGCAGCCGCTTAACCAACTGAGCCACCCAGGCGCCCCTGACACTACATAATTCTTAAAGGGACTATCCAACAAGATGATCTAACAATTGTAAATATCTATGCCCCCAATATGGGAGCAGCCAATTACATAAGAAAACTGTTAATCAAGATAAAGAATCATATTGATATGAATACATTAATAGTAGGAGATCTTAATACACCTCTCTCAGAAGTAGACAGATCATTGAAGCAGAAAATCAATAAAGAAACAAGAGCATTGAATGACACATTGGACCAGATGGACCTCATAGATATATACAGAACATTCCACCCTAAAACAACAGAATACTCATTCTTCTCAAGTGCACATGGAACCTTCTCAAGAATAGACCACATACTGGGTCACAAATCAGGACTCAACCGATACCAAAAGACTGAGATCATTCCCTGCTTATTCTCAGATCACAATGCTTTGAAACTGGAGCTCAATCACAAGGAAAAATTCCGAAGGAACTCAAACAACTGGAAGCTAAAGACCACCTTGCTTAAGAATGCTTGGATCAACCAGGAGGGTACCTACTTTTAAAGAGTTGAGATAACTTAACCAATTTACATAGTTAAAAAGTAGTGGAAGTAGGATCCTTATTCCAGAATGTTGGATTGAATCATCTAAATTCCAACTTAACTATAAAGACTTTAAAGGAGTTTCTGTCACAACAAACCTTGGCCACCCTTGGCTTATGACAAGAGTCCCTCTCTTGCAAGGTGACCTATGTGCCTAGATCCTTCCCAGCTAGAGAAAACCGCTCACATGGAAAGCACGGAGATTAGCTCTGGTTTGCACACACTTAAAAGACATGCATCATTTGAGGCTCTAGTTACACTCTGAGTTAGCTGTGAAGGGAAATCATTATTTTTAAAAATAGTTTCAGTACACAAAAGACTTATCTGCAGGGTCCTATATTTCTCTGTTATTTTCCATCTCCAGATATTATTAATCATATAAACAATTTAGCAAAACACTTGCACACGCATTATCTTATTCAGTCAACACAACTGCCTGTTTTCCAGATGAGGACACAGACTTTACCAGTGATTTTCCTAAAAGCACATAGACAGTAAATGGTGATGGTGATTGAACTCCAGATACCCACCCCTCTTTACCATCTTCCCACCTTGAGAACATGGGCCAGCTACAATATAGGTAAGATGATCTGTAATTTACAGAAATGTACTGAATGTACTGTATGTACTGTAATTTACAGAAATGTACAATGTACTGAATTTACTGAAATGCAAATTTTTAAATCACCAAATAATAAGCATCTTTGACTCACTGCTTTGGAGCATTTTGGAAGGTGAGAGTTGGAAGTGTTCTTAGAGGTCCACTACTTCTCTTGTCTCTTGACCTGTTCCAGCCTTCAGTTCTTGAAACACCCCATTAGGTGGTGGCCCAGCCTTCCAAAATATTCCCTTTGATCTCTGAGGAGCTCTGAAGGTTAACAACTTTCTTCTATAGAATAAAATCTGACATTACCCCCTACTGGTCTTGGTCTCAGTTTCCTCATCTATAAAATGGATAAATGGACTGGTCTTGTTGGACGTCCATAAACTTTCCTCTTGTGATCATATGATATTTTAAATGCCTGTGCAATTATTTCCTAAAACCCGAAAAGCCTGCTCACTGCCAGAAATTCTTAACTTTATTGGGTCTATGACATACCACATGTATTAGTTTCAGGTGTACAACATAATGATTTGATATTTGTATGCATTGTGATGTAATTACCACAGTAAGTCTAGTTAACATCCATCACCATGGTTACAGAACTTTTCTTTTCTTGTGATAAGAATTTCAAAATTTACTCTCTTAGCAGCTTTCAAATATGTAATCCAGTATTCTTAACTATAGTCCAGGAACTCTGAAAGGAAGGTGTTTCCTAACATTTTGCCCATTGTGTCTTTTCCTTCCTTCCATTTTGTTTGTGTTCTTCTGGAGATGGAGAAGATAGATCAGAGAAGGGGGAGCACTTGCCTTATTGTTGATGGCGCTGTGCCCTCCAGCTGGGAGGGGACTGGACGTGGTCAGGGATGCAGAAAGTCCCGAGCAGCTCCTCCCATTCCCACCTTGGCTTCCAGCTTTACTTCCAAATTACAGGGAGGTTTCCAGATAAAAATCCTGATTGACTGGCATTGACCCAAGGTCCCATACAACCTCCTCTCCGGCACCTTCTCATAGATTCCTCACACACCCAAGTCTATCTGTGAGGTTCACTGCAAAATCTTTGCTTGTGAAGGGATAGAGCCTTTAAAATATTTATGAAAATACAGGGAGAACAAAACTTTTAGAAAATCTGATTAGATCCATGCACTATTGTATGACATTATAATAACAATAAAAGTAACAACAAATAATTATTTGTTGAAGACTAAATATATTCCAGACACTAAGCCAAGAACTGTATATGCTTCCTATTATTGAATTCTCACAGTAACACTATGAGGTAGGTACTGTTTTCATCACCATTTTATAGATGGTAAAACTAAACTTTAAAAGAATATGTGTGTCTCCTGTCCAGTGTCATACCATTGACAAATGGTAGAGCCAGAATTCCAGCCCACGTTTGTCTATGGTTGGTGTTTGAACGCTTCCCACTTCACAAACTACTTTATTTTTTAAATTGTTTTAAAAATTTTGCATCTATATATCAGTTCTCCTGGGAAGCCTTCCGGGATGCCTCCCCAAATCTGACTGAGAGCTCTCCACTGTATTTCACTGTATGGTTGCTTCGTTTGTGCTAATGCTTAGCACACCGTTTAAAATCTCATTCGTCTTTCTTCCACTTTAGGCAGTAAACTACTTGAAGGCAAGGGCTGTTGTCTGTTTGTTTTTCCTGCTCAAGTGTATTTATCCTCTCATGGATAGAATTTTAGGGCATTCTTTCTCTAGAGGATTGTCCATAGCTCTTAGTTTTATGGCCAAAATCAAAAGTTCCCGGATGAGGGGATGACGAATCCTACCCAACCCTTCCTCGGTGAATAGAGGATTCTCCTGGGTCTTCCCAGAAGGGATGGACACTCGGGCTTTGTGTTCAGGAGAAGGAACAGTCTGACTGAGAGGTAGCTTCTCTGAGATTAAGAAATATGGTAGCATTTCAGGGTTTTTACAGAGAACTTTCTTGAACACTGCTAAATATCCATGGATCATGGCGTCTAAGTCATGTGTTCTTGAGAGAAGCCAAGAGGGCTCTGTGGCTGCGTCTGGGCTCGGTGCAAAGAAAGAGGATGAGGACCCCATCTGAGTGCATGTGAAGGACCAGTGACGGCCAACAGCGTGGAAGAGCAATAGCAAGAATGACGCTGGCGGGCACTGGTGTTCTAATTGGGACCCAGCCTGCCCTGCTTCCCAGCCCTTCAAGCTCCTGAAGGTCTTGCAGCATCTTAAGGAAAGGCAGTTCCTCAAGCACGGCAAATTTCATTTACTATCAACCTTCATGTTTGGGGACCAGGACATTTATTATAGCAAAATCATGGAGCCAAGTCAGACCTGGTCCAATTACATATGTGTATTAGTGTGTGTGCACAAAACATTTCTGGGAGAACGTGCAAGAAACTGCTGAAGGCAGCTGCCTCAAAGCAGTGAGACTGAAGATCTAGGGAGAGGGGGACCTAACATGTTTTACTGGAAATGTCTTTGTATTGCCTAAATATCACACCATCTGTATGTATCATTTGTATAATAATATAAAGAAATATGCTAATTTATGTAATAAATGTAATAAAATGTATTTCTAAATACTAGGCTCAAATTCTTTTTTTTAAGACTTTATTTTTAAGTAAACTCTATACCCAACATGGGGCTCAAACTTCTTAATGATTACAAGTCAATCAGTTCTATGCAGAGACCCTGCTTGAGCCTACACTGTGGTTTTTTGGGGGGCTTAAGGGGAAGAACGGTGGGGCAGGTCTGCCCAAAGTTTATTTACACAGGGCATGACAATGTCTCCTGAGCACCGGCCCAGAAAAGGATGGAGAGAAAGACTGAGAATGATCGTGGTGACAAGGGAAGAAACTGACATTTAATCAAGGAAAGTACTAAATTCTTTACCTGGATCATCTCGTTGAAGCTGGTATCATTATTCTTTCTGTGGAAACTGAGGTCTGAGAGTCTGAATAACCACCAAGTAGCAAAGCTAAGATTTCATTCCAGGAGAACTGAAGCCAGGTTTGCGTGATGACTCCGTGTGAGCCAGACCTGTTACCGATAAGCAGATTCTCGCCCCCCAGCCCACTCCCCTACTCAGCGTTTTTTATAGCGTAACTGCCTCCAGTGGTGATTGAAGCAACCAGACAGGAACCCCACCACAAAATGCCAGACCCTTCTTGGCCACCCGGGCACCAGCCTTTGGATTCTCTGGGAGACACATCCTGAGGACTCCCAAAGTGTCTAGAATGAATAGAGAGCACAGAAGAGCAGAGCCAGAGGCATACTGTCTTGTGGCTATTACCATGACCCTATTTTTATTCCCTGTGGCCTAGGAAATTCAGATTTTCATAATGATGTTTGAAGAAATGGGAAATGTCAAAGCAGGGCCTCTTTTCCCCAAGTCACGACGACAGGATTTTGTCTGTTCCTAAAGAGCTATTTTTACCTGCGGTTTCACCGTGGGAGAGGAACCTGCCTTCGGTCTGCTGGTGCCCATGATCCTGGAGCCCAAGAAGTGTGACGAGGACAGGATGGCCAACACGCCAATGCTAAGACTGTGTTATGTGTCCTCCTCTGTGGGGAGTGGTTTCTGGAGACTTCGCACAAGGTACAGGAAATCACCGCACTCTCATGGACCGTAGAGCTCAAGACTCACTTCCACAGCCTCTGAATGCACTGAATGTCAGACTGTCCCATCTGGAGTGAGTAAGGAACTACAAGTTCATCTGGTTCAGTGGTTCTAATTTTTGTTCATCTTTATAAGGAGCAGAATCCTCCTTTTCTTTTCCCAACTGAACTCCTATGCAAGAAGTGTCCCCATGCTGAAACGATTGGGGCTCCTCCACTCTCCCCCACCCAGGCACCTCCCCCAGGCTTTGCTTCCGCTCCCAGTCTCCCGTCATGTGGGCAGAAATGCCGTGAGCCATGCCAAGTACAAAGCTTACAATCTTCCCATGCCACTTCCTGAAACCTGTCCCTGCTCTGGGGGATCTCCCAAACCTTTTGGGGTGTTCCCACCAGCCTTCTACTCCCACTCCATGTTGGGATGTGCTACCTCTCTGGTCTGGCAGGAGCAGCTCTTGTCTGGTATCCTTATCCCTCTTAATCCATGGTCGACACCTACTCTAGGCTGTGATTCTCCTGGCTTGGTTCTTTATAGGAAAGCCCATAATCAAGAAATTATTTTTTCCCCTCTCAGAAGATGGTGTTTTTGCAAATCAGCAGTGTTTTCCTATCAGATTGTATCTTGTTTAGCTACGGGCTATAAAATCTCTAGGAACCATTAGGTGTTATGTGAAATACAAACATCTGGCTTAATATTTAAAAAAATACTATTCCCACGAAGTATTCAGAATTATCCCAGTAGTTTTTCTCAGAGATCTGAATTATGCCAACCATCTTCCAGGATTTCTATATGTGAGAAATGAAGGGAGGAGGCCGAGGTAGGCAAATTAATATTATTGAGTGTCAGCAGAACCAAGGCATCGTGCCTGATGTTTTTTTCTTTTTCCTTCTTTTTTAAACCCTCAGAATATCTTTCTGTAGATATCATTCCCATTTTATAGAAAAAGTAAACAAGTCTGATCCCCAGATAAGGATGCCTGGGTGGCTCAGTCGGTTAAGAGACCAACTCTTGATTTCCACTCAAGGCATGATCTCAGGGTCGTGAGACTGAGCCCCGGAAAGGGCTCCACACTCAACACGGAGTCTGCTTGAGATTCTCTACCCCCGCCCCACTCCTCACTCCTGCGGGTTCTCTTTCTCTCTAAAAACAAACAAACAAACAACAAAAATAACAACCAAAAAAAGAGATTATAAAACTTCTCCAGGAGATCTGGCTAGATGTGATGAGGGCAAGATTCTCAGCCGTGCACCAGCCCCCCAAACTCTATCTCTCTCCCCCTTTCTGCGGTCAGCAAAATATCAGTCACTGAAAGTCAGCCTAACGGCGCGGTTGGGTTTCAGATCCCACATGCGTTCTTTATAGCACATGACGGCCCTTGCAATTACCAGCGGACATGGTAAGTTTATGACTGTTTGTCTAGTTTTTGGAGTAAGCATCATGTACTGACCTTAAATGTTGATGACGCTGGTGGCTGTGCCTTTGCTTTTCGACGTACCAGAGGTCCTATTCTTGAATGGTTGGTTGTGGAATCCTCAGTTACCAACAAAGAACCAACGATAATGTTATTGGGAAAATTAAAGCTGCTATTTGATGATCTACTTTTCAACAGAGTTTCCAGGAGGGCGTGACAGCAAAGAGAGGGCAGTGCCTGGACATGTCAACGTGGATTTTCCTCAGCTGCCCTGACTCAGAGGAGAAGCTACAAGGCCTGCTGAGGGCGGACCCCCCTGACTGAGCATGAAAGAGTATCTGGGTGGCATGCAGACAGACTTATGACAGACATCCTGGCAACTGAGCCAGGAGAGCCCCTGGGGGGAGAAGGCTGTCCATACAAATACAACTCTCTCACCATGAAAATCCTCTCAGGTCCTGTAGGGAAGCCTGTGTTGCTGATATGCCCATTGAGGGTAGTAGCATCAGTGAAGTATTTCCTACAAATTTGGGAGCGGAGACTCCCCAGGCCATCGATGAATTAACCTCTCCGTAATTAATAATGTACAACTCACCCACTTCCCAAGAAGAATTTGAGTGGCCTATGACAATACCGGTAAAGGGCTGGAGTAATAGACAGTGTTGTTCTTCATGTATGGGTGCAATCACAAATTTAAATAGACTCGTATTCCATAAAAGGTACTTTTCAATCATTTAAGTCATACTTCATATATGTGTATATGCAGCTAGAGTTACAGGGATACATGGGCGTGTGTGTGTGTTTGTAATGCGAGTTAGCCCAGTTTAGAAAAGGACATGGGCTAGGACTGAGATCTACACTGTAACCCTGGCTTTTCTAACAGCACCCTGAAGGTCATTGACCTTTTCTGAGCCTCAGTTCCTCATCTTGAAGGCAAAAGATGTTAGGCTTCCTTTGGTATTGACTGGTACATATTACGCCCAAGAGGCACCACAGGCTTTTATGATGAACTGCTCCGTTTGCTTCTCCCAGAACGTTCGGTCAGATTTGCCTCCATACACCCACAGTGTGCCTTCCTTTGTAACACTTATTGCAGGTGAAATAAAAGAATACTTTCTATAATTGCGTTGGTTGATACTTCTTTGAAGACGCTGTAAGATCCAAGAGGACAGGGACTGTGCCGTCTTGGCCCTCATTGTACCCCTGTGGCTGGCTCAGTACTGGCCTAGGCTTCTTGAATGAACAAGTAAATAATCAAAGACAGGAATCTGTAAGGAAGGAATTAGTTCTGAGGTGCTGAAAAACGGCACCTTGATGTATGAACTCTCATTTGCCATGACCTCATCATGGCTACACTTGCCCTATGATCTCATTGTCTAACCCAACGTCTCCCCATCTCAAATGTCAGTCTGGATCCTTTTGTTCCCCTCTTCAGTTTCTCCATGGCCTGTCCCCCCTCTTCTGCAGATGTTCTCCTCTCAACCTCAGTGGCAATGCCCCTTCACAAGTCTTCCCCTGGCTCCCCAAGCAGTCCTTTCTTCCTTTTTCAACTTTTCCTGGGGATGCCCTACACATGGCGTCTCCTGGGGTTCACCATATCACTCCTTTGCCCTCAAACTAGGCATCTTAGACTGTGAGCATAGACTTGTATTGGATTCATCCCAGTATTGACAAGATATGCACCAAAGAGGAGTTCAAATGTCGAAGGGGTAAATATTTCTCAACTGGCAAGCCTATAAATTTCCATGATATTAACCATCCTTTTCTACTATTCCCATGTACATTGTCAGCCTGCTACCTTTTCCTACATTCCAGTTACTAAAATTATTAGTTCACTTGGGTGGCCACAACAAATTATCACCAACGGGGCAGCTTAAAGGAACACAAATTAATTCTCTCACAGTTCAGGAGGTCAGAAGTCCAAAATCAAGATGTCAGCTGGGTTGTTTTTTTCTGGGATCTAAGGGCATGCCTTTCTCTCCTGTCTTCTGGTGATTGGCAGCCATCTTTGGTGTTTCTTGACTTGTGGATGGATCACTTCAAGCTCTGCTGCCACATTCAGGTCCCTGTCTTCTCTGTGTCTCTTTATGTCTTCTTTTGTCTCTTCTAAGGAAACTATCTCATTGAATTTTGGGCTTCCTTAATCCAATATGATCTCATCTTGATCTTCACTTTGATTACATCTGAAAAAACTCTATTCCAAATAAGGTCCTATTCTGAGGTTCCAGGTGGACATGATTTCAGGGAGGACATCACTCAACCCACTACAATCTACTCTCTAGCCTCTCAAAATTCACATCCAGTCCATGCACAGAGTACATTCACCCCACCCCAACATCTTCTAAAGTCTTAGTTCATTCCAGCATCAACTCAGAATTTCATATCTCATGTAAATATCATCAACTCAGAAAGTCCCAAGTCTCATTATCTAAATCGAGTGTGAGTGATGTTCTGGGTTTCATCCATCCTGTGGCAAAGGTCTTCTTCATCTATGGACCTATGAAACCAAAAACAAATTATCTGCTTCCAAAATGCAGGGACAGGCAGAAAATAGCATTGCCATCCCCACAGAGAAAAGTGGGAGGAATTAAGAGGTCTTAGTCCCAAGCAAGCCCAAAAACCAGGGGGGAAAATTCCATTGGGTTTTTAAGCCTGGGAATAATCCACAGTAGCTTGATTTTTGAACAGTTTGACTATGTAAAAATAAAGTAATATATACACAGCAAATAAACTCTGAGCAAAATTAAAAGACAACTTTGGGGAAAGTGCAACTTATATGACCAATCATGTGTTGTTTCCTTTAAGAGGTAAAAAGTCTCTGAAAAATGATAAAATAAGACCAACACCCATTAGAAAAGTGGGCAAAGATTAGATGATATTCACAGAAAGAGAAATACAACTGGCTCTTAATTATACAAAGAGATGATTCATATCACTTGTAATGAGAGAAATAGTTTAAAACTTGGCGAAGATGAACGATGTAAGTCAGACAGCTTATTTGAAGGGCAATATGACGGTGTCTCACAAAATCACAAATGCAGGGATGCCTGGGTGGCTCAGTTGGTTAAGCCGCTGCCTTTGGCTCAGGTCATGATCCCAAGGTCCTGGGATTGAGTCCCACATCGGGCTCCTTGCTCGGCAGGGAGCCTGCTGCTCTCGCTGCCTCTGCCTGCCTCTCTGCCTGCTTGTGTGTACTCTCTCTCTCTATCTCTGGCAAATAAATAAAATCTTAAAAAAATTTTTAAAATTAAAAAAAAATTACAAATGCAGGTACTCTTTGATCCAGCAAATGCACTTCTGGGAATGCACCTTACAGATCAATTACCAGACATGCAAAATGACAAAGAACAAGGTTAATTACTGCAGCACTGGTCACAACTGCAAAGTATTAGAAAATACATAGGTGAACATTAACTGGGAATGGTTTAAATAAATATACTCTGTAGCCACTAAAAAATGAAAATCTCTTTCTTTCAAGGTAAGAAAGGTTCTCCAAGATTTATTTGTTAAGTGAGGGGGGGGGGAGCAGTCTGCAGAGCTCTGTAGGGGGGCAAAAATAACATGTGGGTATATTTGAACATGCAAGCATAAAATATCTCTGGAAGGCCACTCAAGGAAGTGTTGACATTGGTGGCAGGGAACTCGTTGGCCAGGGGCTCTCTAAAACTTTTTGGAGCTTTTGAATTTTGAGCCCCCAAAATGGTTTACCTGTCATGATGAATTAATTCATCAACTGAATTCTTTAAAAAGGTGTTAGAGGGGCACCTGGGTGGCTCAGTGGGTTAAAGCCTTTGCCTTTGGCTCAGGTCATGATCCCAGGGTCCCGGGATCGAGCCCCACATCTGGCTCTCTGCTCAGCAGGGAGCCTGCTTCCTCCTCTCTCTGCCTGCCTCTCCACCTACTTGTAATCTCTGTCTGTCAAATAAATAAACAGAATCTTTTAAAAATAAATAAATAAATAAATAAAAAGGTATTAGAGACTACCAGTTAAGCATAGCATGTTGTGAAAATGATTTATCTCTACTCCATCCTGAAGCCCACTAAGTAGACAATGAAGGAAACTTATTAAAAATCATGAGTCAACAGTGACAAAAAGAGAAGACAGTCACCAACTTGTGGTGCCAGCAGAATCTTGGAAGGAGGGGGAGCCTATGACCCCTACCCCCAGGAACTGGGCCCCAGGATTTCTTAAAAGGGAACAGGGCAGAGCCAAAACACATACTAAAAAATAAGTGGCAACATAAGCAGTGTATTCAGAACTACTGAGATAGATAGTAGAAAGTATATTAAAACAGTTAAAAGGGGTTGGCTCAGGAATGGAGCTTTTTAAGAACCGGTAGGACAGAAGACTACCATTTTTCATTATAAATTACAGCTTGATTTTTTTTAAAAAAAGATTTTATTTATCCATCTGACACAGAGAGAGATCACAAGTAGGCAGAGAGGCAGGCAGAGAGAGAGGGGAAAGCAGGGTCCCCTCCAAGCAGAGAGCCTGACGTGGGGCTCAATCCCGGGACCCTGAGATCATGACCTGAGTCGAAGGCAGAGGCTGAACCCACTGAGCCACTCAGGCGCCCTGAGCTTGAATTTTTTAAACTATATACATGTATTATGACTTTGGAAAAAGTGCCTTAAGAAATTCTTCTTTTCCTTCTTCTTACTATTATCATTATTCACAGTGTCCTGCTAATACATTTGAATTTTTGCTGACATGAATAAGACTTTACAAAACAGGAATGACAAAAATTACCCCAAAGAGAAGCACAGAGATGTAAACTGACTAATGAACCAAGGGAGAAATTAGAAAAAAAAATTAAAGAACCATCATTATTCCCACAAAGAGATAATTAGGGTTATAGATAATTTTTTCAAATTTTCACCAAAAAACTCTGTTTTTAAAAAACAAGAAAATTATTATAAAAATTCATTTTATTATGAGATGATTCAAATCTGAATCTAAGGAAGTACAATTCATCCATATAATGAGACAATTATTCCCTATGATTAACTACCATTTATCATTGCAAAACTGGGAAAATTCTAAGAAAACCAGCAACACAGTAAACCAAAGCAGAAACCATCAGAAAGACTTTTGATAAAATTCTCTATCAACCTTGAACCGAAAGCAGGCAGATATTAGGAATAAGAGGAAAAGTAAGATATGTTTCTGTCCTGTAGTAATTTGGTGTGTTTTTATATTAAAAAGTGTAAAAGGGATTATTTAACATGCAAAAGCATTTAATACAAAATCATGCATATTGAAATTATCCCACTCAATGAACAAATAACTTTGCAATGATTCTGTGAGTCAGATGCTCTTGGATAGTGGATTGGGTAAAGACGAATAAGACTCTGACCCTGAATTCAATAATCATGATCACAGTCATGGTCATTATCATAATAGCAGACATTGCTTATGTGCTACAGCTGAAGATCTTACGTAGGACTGGTGACCAGTAGCTCCCCAGGCAGTGGAAAAGGCAGTAGATGGCTGAGCAAGGGGGAGAGAAGCTTTGAGTTGGGGAGAAGAACTGTGGAGCTTAAGATGTTGGAGGGGCCAGTTACAGGTGAGGACAGGTACCAGATGGTACACGGCAGCGCAATGACGAAATGGCAACCACCCAAATGCCCCAAACTAGAGTCAGATAAGGTGTATTGAGACACGTGGAAGTAACAGAGTACTATGTAGCCATAAAAGAGAAATCTGCAAGGGCCATGAAGATGCATGGATGAAATAGTGCTAAGTGGAAAAAATAAAACAATAGATTGCCAAGACCCAAGAATTAAAGGTGAGTAGGATCACTGCACAGTGATAATGACAGGAAGAAATCATAGATGAGGGTGAATAGCTTCAAAAAAGAGTCTTTGAGTCCTTCAATGTGTTGATGTTATGTAACGATGCACATTTTTTTTTAAAAGGAAGAATATCTTTGCTCCCTCCCAAATTATCTCCTCTACTGAATCAGAAGAGACCTGTCATGACTCTAGAAATTCCAAAGGAAACTCTCGTCTTCTCTACTCTGGGACCCACAATTAGTTGTTCCTTATGCAAGCCTGAGGGAACGCTTATAAATAAAAGACAGGTTTAATAAACTTCAAGTGAGTTCCTGTTCAGAAATGCCAGCAGATGTCTGAAATAGCTAAGAACACGAACAAGTTCATTGTTTTATTTCACCTGAAATACCCACAGTGCCAATGAGTTTTCATAGCTGGAAGGTAGTCTAGAAATCTAGTCTAGTGGATTTTAAATGTGTTTTTAAGAATTTTTTTATTTTTTGAGTAGGCTCCACGCCCAACCTGGGGCTTGAACCATGACCCTGAGGTCATGAGTCACATGTTCTACAGGCTGAACGAGCCATGCGATCCTAGTCTAGTGGATTTTAAATTCAGTTTCAGAGATGACTCAGAGAACATGATGGGAGAAAGGGGTGACAGGGTGACAAGCAGACCCCGTCCCTTTGTCTCTCCCCCATACTTCCTCCTGGTGCTCCAAGCACAGTATCTGCTTCAGACACTGGGGTTCCCACAGTAGGCACCATATGAGAATCAAATGGGAAGATGAAATAGTATACAGAGATCTAGGGCCAACCCGGTACCCCAGTACGTCTGGGTTGGCCCCGGTACCCCAGACGTACTGACACAGAATTTCTAACAGCCCAGCAATCAGGATGGTTTCAAAGCTCTTTATCTAATTCCGTTGCCACCCAAATTCAGAAACATTCTCTGCAGAGGGCTGGAAAGAGACACACATGTGGCCCTTGCTACGGTGCTTCCAGTTATGGAGGCTTCTTCCCCACAGAAAGCAGTTTGGATCACTAACAGAGAACCAGACACTCCATGGAGCTGAACCATGCCCTTTGATGTTACCCAGAACCAGTGAGCTCCCCTGTTCCCAGGACAGGCGAGGTGACAAAAGCTGGTAGCCATCTTTCATAGCAGTGTTTCCATCCTTTCTTCTGCTGACCAGTTCCATCCACCTTTGCCATGATGATCAGCAAGATTCAAGACTGGTCGATCATAATTCCTTAACTTCTGGCCAGCGTTGATGACCCCACCCAATCTGCTCAGAGCACATCTGCAAGACTTTGTAAGACTAAAGTCAGGATCAAGAATCTTCTCTTTCTGGAGTCATAGGGCTACAAAAATATAATTTGAGAGCCACAGGTGGCCACATCTTGGGCCTTGTTGTAGTGGATCCTGTGATGAGCTGGGTGTGCTAAGAACTTGGCTCTGAGAGCACTGCAGCCTGACTTCTCCCTCTACCCGGTCCTGTGGCCTTCACTCCTCCATCGCTGTTGTTCCAAACAGACTTCCAAGCAAATCATCATCTTAGAGTTTGTTTTCCCAGGAACCCAACCCATATTCCTGGGGTGGAATCCCATCTAGAAGGAAGAAAGGGATCTGAACGGTGATAGCTGAGATGAGAGATACCCAGAGGGAACCCTAATGTCACCTGTGGTTCCCCAGTTCTCCCCTTCTCCCTACTCTTCCAGCTGTGTATGATCACACCTGCTTCCAAATATCCCATCACCCTGCCAGCGAGATGCTCAGAACTCAGTATGATTGTCCAAATGTGGACCTGTTAGGCCAGAGCATGAAGAATTTTGCACACATCATACTTGTATTAATTTAGTGGGAGATTAGCTCAGCTTCTCAGCAGCCCAAAAATTCTGTTGGCTTTTTAGAGTTTGTGTTTAACGAAGACTCCTACATCCCTTTCTGTCAAGCCAGCTCCCTCTGCCTGCTCCCAGACATCATTTACGCATCTCAGAAAGCTGCCTCAACTTTATGACTGGCAATATTTCTTAGTCTTTTAAACACATACCCCAAACATGAGCCAAGATCTGGAAGGGGCCAAGGGAAGGGGAGATGGGAGGTGTATTTTGTTGTTTATAGTATGAAAATGGTTCAGTATTCAGAACACACTTTTCCCCCAAAACTGCACACATTCTTCGCCCATCCCATGTTAACCTCCTTGAGAATTATAGAGGACCTCTCTAATGGTGGCCTGGAGTTCTTAGAGTTTTCATTTGGAACTTTTAATCAGATCTAATGTGTGTTATGCACGTAACAAGAGTCCCAGTGACCTTGCCAGTAATGCGGCTGTATTTGACAATTACATCCCTGGTGATTAAGTCCCACCAAGAAAATTGAAGTGGTGACAGATTTGGGGCAAGTTTGTTTTCTTTTGTTTGTAGCTATGAAATGTTTGGGACTTTAGACATCTTCCAGTGTCCTGATGGCAGACACTCCCCTCTCCTGACACTCTTGGCTCTAAGCACTCATGGCAGACATTGCTTGTTGAACCCAGTGCTCTGCACGCAAAGCTCCAGTACTGTCCCTTTCCCAGAGGGCCTTCTCCCACAGGGCCCAGTGGTGCCCCGTAATTCTCGGTATACCTCAAGAGACTGCTGGTAAACAAGTAACTGTTTCTGGCAAATCAGATGAACTTAATTTTGTCCACCCCTTCCAATCACCCTCCTTTTTATATTGACCCAATTTCTACTATGTTTAGCAATCAAGCTTAAACTCCTGGTTCCCAACTCAGTGTTCTCTCCGTCTGCCCCTTTCTGAAAATTCTCCAATCTTTTCAACCACTACAGGCCTACAAACTGGTCAGGTATGCAGAACACTCAACAGGTGTGTCCTACATTACCGAGTGGTTTCATAGACGTTCCCCAGGGTGCTCGGGACATATGGAAGAATGTGGAGGCCATCTGGAGGAGGAGAGGCAGATGAGCTAAGGCTCAGTCGCCATAGGGCCTCGCACACTTCAATAATAATAATAAAATGCTGAGACAAATAGAAACATGTCCTGTACCCAGTGACTCATAGCTCTAAGCTGATCCCACAATGGCCCCACCTCACTATTAAAAAAATGAGAGAGACAAAAAGAGAGAGAGAGAGTGAGAGAGGGAAAAATACAATTCCATGTATGTCCATGTGTGTCTGTTTGGTAACCACAACAACTGGCTGTGAATGGGAAGTGATTCCTGACAAATGGCTTTGTCTGAAGTCAAGGCCATCCCTGGAGCTCCTGAGCTATCATCACCTGGGGCCTTGACGAAGCAGGTGGGCCTGGGGGTATAGGGCCCCCTTGAAAATGTGAAATCTCTCTAGCACTAAAACCTCACGCCAGGAGAATTGCAGAGCTGTAGTCGGGATGGAAAACCACTGGCTGGCATGAGGAGCCCTCGGAGCCTGTCAGAAATTACAGGGTGATGTGTCAGGATCCAGGAAAAGATGGGCGTGATGATCATGTCATTCTTTCTCCTCAGCACAGAAAGAACACACCTGAGTCTCCAGCCTCCATCCCAGAGGGTCTGAAGGCCAAAGTACAATGAATGACCCTTAGGGACACCAGGCACGATCCCAGCACTACATATATGAGAATGAGGCCCAGAGAGGGGGAGAGACCTGGCCAAGGGCACACAGCAAGTATGGTTGATGTTTCCAAGAGCAGATTCTCGGAGTAAAGAACCTGGAGAGGAGCAAAGGAAGGAAGCTGAAAACGTGTAAACCTCAGAAGCCATGATAAGCTAAAAAAGTCATCGGGTGAAACACCACTGCTCCTTGCAGAGCGGCTTGCTGTAGAAAGCAGAAGTGCCATCCCCAGGCACCTACCCCCCAGCGGGTCTCCCTTCTTCCCCAGCTCTGACTCTTAGGAAGGCAAAACGTTAGCTGGAAAGTGACTCACTTTGGGCACAGACTTTGTGACTCATTCTCTGCTCTCTAACCAGGAGACCAAGCTCCTTGAGACGTTAGGGGATTTTACGAAATCTATGACAAGCTGGCAAAAGCGGAATCCTTCTCGCTTTCAAAATGAATAGGTATTTTGTGGATGTATAGCGACGGGCTGCATGAAATAAAAGACGAAGTAAGTTCATAATTCATCCAGGATGCTTTAAGCTAGGATCAATGCTCAGGGGGACTATCCTTTTTCATTCTCATAACAATGCCTTGCGTAAGTAAATACACCGATTCTGTTTTCAGAAGCTAAGGGTTAGACATGATGAAGTAACTGGAAATGGAGTTTTTGAAAGGTTAGGTGACCTATCCAAGGGGACAGAGCCAGGTTTCAAGGCCAAGTCATCCCAGCTTCCTCTGTCCTCACCCTCATTTCCCAAACCTGCACCTGACTACAACATTTCTCACGTGGTCAAGGCATAATCAACTCTGTTATTTTATCAGCGCAACAGTACTGTGGGATGTTGGCAAAGAATTTGTCGCGTTAAAACGAAATGCAGGGGCGCCTGGGTGGCTCGGTCTTTAAGCGTCTGCCTTTGGTTCAGGTCATGATCTCAGGGTCCTGGGATCGAGCCCAGCATAGGCCTCCCTGCTCGGCAGGAAGCCTGCTTCTCCCTCTCCCACTCACTCTGCTTGTGTTCCCTCTCTTGCTATGTCGCTCTCTGTCAAATAAACAAATAAAATCTTAAAAAAAAAAAAATACAGAGTTGGAGGTAGAAAATGGGCATGGCCTTGAGAAAATCGCATCCCGTGTGTGAACATCAGCCTTCCTCCTCCATTAGACGGGCGCACCATGAGCACCCGGGGGGTGGGCTTACTTTAAAGAAGAAATGACATCATGGAAATGAAAATCACTTTGCAAAAACTGCCATGTGTCGTTCAGTAGCAGGTTAATAAGGTCATGGAGCAGGACAGAGATGGCAACAGGACAAACAAAGGGCCAGCCCAATGAACTGTGTCTAGTGTAAAATCATTACGGGGCCCACAGCAAGTGATAATAGTAATATAGGTCTACGTGATGCCTAAAGCTTGATCTTTGAATACACGGTTTTTTAGAACACAATTTTCTTCACACCAATAACCAATACAATGTTTAAATTTGTTTTTTCCTTTACTCAGTGTAGCCATTTACAGTTCTCAGGCTGCAACAGGAGTCAGGAGAGTCACAACAGCCCACAGTAGCAATGCTGTGTCTAATCCCAGCTGCTCTCTTCTGAGGTAGGTGTGTGCAGTTCCAGTTCCGGAAACAGGCATAGGGGTCCCTGGCCCCCAGCTCCACAGCCAGTGAGTGGAGGGCTGGGAGTGAACCTAGGTCTGGTAGGCCTCTCAGATCCCGTCCCCCAACAATGGCCCCAAATAGCCTGCCTGCCCAGACAGCCACGACTTCCCCACGCCCTAAGTAGATTCCAGAGCCCAGAGATCCCCACAGCGCTGGGGTTGGTGGAAGGAACTGGAAACTCCGTCCCGGAAGGCCGTTCTGCCCTGGTGGAGAGGATGGAGCCTCCCCACATGCCTCCAGGGCTCACCTCAAACGACTTTCTCTGTCCCCATGAATAGTAACTCATGCTGCTCTGAGTCAGGCCTCTTGTTTCTTTCTCATTTTTCTCCCTAACATATTTTCCCACAGTACTTTTTCTGGACTTCTTCTTTCCTTAAATCCTCAACTCACCCCGCAGGAACCCTGCCCTCTCCTTTCTCCCCAGGCCCACTTCCCAGTTTTTCCCTCAGCCTGTGACCCATTCCTGAGCTAACTGGGGAGGCCCCAGCCTCTTTGTGCCTGCATCGGGACCCCTGGTCCTTGGACAACCCAACGGCGTATGGTCTAGGGACTGGGTTCCAGAGTCTGACTCTGCGTCCACATCCAGGCTCTGCTCTGAAAGGCTGCATAACCAGCAACTCAGCTTTTTACATAAGACTCAAAGGACTGGTCTCATAGAACCACCATGAGGATTCGAAGAAATGACGCTTGCCGAGGGCACATGACATGCTATGTACTCTCAATGTATGTACTTACAGGCACTTGGGTTATGATCATTGGAGCTCTCTTTTCCCATCTCTCCTCTAATCTCTGGGAAAATATCTCTTTTTCCCTAAAGCCAAATTTCCCATTTTCTCATGCTTTCCAACCTTCCCTAGGAACCCAGGCCCTGAGTTGTTCCTCCTTTCAACAGCATCACCTACTTTCTCATCTGCCCTCTACTCCCTCCTCCTCCTCTTGGACCTTCATGTCCATTACAGACACCAGCGCCGGCAGCCTAGCCTAGAAACCTGACACTCCTCATAGCCACCCGAGGCCCATGACTCTTCCCACAGTGTCTCCCTGCCTTTGCTTCTCCTGGCATATCTAGTGAGATATGCTGTCAACCCCTCCCTTGGTTGCCACACCTCCTCCACCTCCAAACTTGCCCACTTAATCTTCATAACAGTATTCAGGAAGTACTATCATTGTACCCATTTTACAGAAGAGGATAAGTGACTTGCCCACTCTCACCCCCAAAGTGGATGTTGGAGCTGGCCACATATTGGCTTGCCAATGAATTCAACCCAATATTGAACTTGAAAAAATAAGCTGTGTTTATTTTTATTTTCAAAACATACTCAAAACCTACGGAGTCCTAAAAGCGACCGTAGATCCTTCTAAGAGAGTCAGGTGAGTGTATAGTCCAAGGCTTTCTCAATCCCAGTGCCTTTGTCCCACTGCCTGGGAGTCAGGGTATGACCTCAGTTCAATACAAGCGTTGACGAATAGCACCTACAAGTATAGTGAGAAGCAACTGAGACATTCTTCTTGACCTTCTACAATTCTGTATACATTCTTCATAAAGATCAAAGTTAGTATTTTGAAGGTTTGCATTTACCTTGAAAAATGATTTTAAAAACACATTAAAGCCTTCATGTCTATCAAACTAAAATACTCAGAAGAATGCTATGTGTTTCCAAGTGTTTAATGAGTGCTACTCAGAACTAGGAGTAATTAAGTCGACAGTGCTTTTTTTTTTTTTTAAGTCCTGTGCTGTGTCTATGAGCCATGGAATGATAAATAAAATACTATATCTTTCTTTTCAAATTTATAGTCTAGTAGTTGGGTTATTGGGATGAGCATAGTAACAGAAATAATCAGGCAGTTCCATTTATTAAAACAATTAGCCCTGTGGAGGGAAATATTTGAAGTCCTGTTATGTAGCTACACCATGCAAACAAACAGAATTTGAATCTTGACTAAAAGTTTTAATTTATTCACTTATTCAACAAGTACTTCTTTTTTTTTTCTTTTTTTTCTTTTTTATAAGTAGGCAGAGAGGCAGGCAGAGAGAGGAGGAAGCAGGCTCACTGCTGAGCAGAGTGCCCGATGTGGGGCTCGATCCCAGGACCCTGAGATCATGACCCGAGCCGAAGGCAGAGGCTTAACCCACTGAGCCACCCAGGCGCCCCTCAACAAGTACTTCTTGAATGTCTACTATATGCCAGCCATTTTTTCAGTCTCTGGAGATAAAGGTGAAGAAGGCAGTCAACTTCCCTTCCCTCTTGGGTCTTATATGACCCAGGATGATATGACATATTGTAGGCAGAGTGTGGAGTCAGAAAGTAGCCAATGAAGGAAGTGGGGGCTTGAGGCCCAGAGGTCCAGGATGACATCACTGAAAGATGACATGTGAGGAAGACTGAGTGAGGGGAAGGAGTGAGCCATGTGAGGTTCTGGGCTAAGAGCATCCTAGGCAAAGGGGAGAGCCAAGTGCAAAGACCTGTAACAGATGGAACTCGGCATCTGTGAGGAAAGGCTGATATGGTGAGAAGGATGCAGAAGGGAATGGCGGTTAGGTTGAAGAGACAGAAGGGACAGATCTTTGAGCTCTGAAGGTTCTGGATTTTCTTCTGTATGTTTTGGGAAGCCACTGGAGGGTTCTCAGCAGAGGAATGACATACATGGTCTATGCTTATAAAAGACTACTCCATAATGGATTGTTTCATGGAACAGTCCCTGAGACACCAGGTGATTTCTAAAACACCTGGGGTTTTGTAGCTTTTCATGGTTCATCTGACATGATTTGACTAAAGGAGGGAATATGGATCCCGGTTTAGAGAGGACAGTTTGGCTCATAGAAAGGAGGAAGCTGTTCTCAGCGATGGTAAAGATGTATGAGGTAATGAGGCAGAAATCAGCAAGTTATGTAAATTAGCATTTCCCAAAGTAGCTCGCGCTCACACCATGTCAAGGTGTGGGAATAAACTTTATACAATAAAGTCATTGTCATTCCCAGAAATACTCTGCTCAGAAAAGGTAGCCCGGTCTCTTTCCTGGAGGCTCCCTCAGAAACCTGAGGACCCTTTTTACAACCTGGACTCTTTCGGACCAGGCTGGAGTTGGCAGTGTTCCCCAACTTGTTTGACCACAGGATCCTTCACCTCACACAAAGCTGGGAAACCCCAGTGTGACAACGTCAGCTTAAAACCAGCTAAGACCTATTTGGAGATGAAAACAGGCGTATAATAAGTAATAGACCTTGAAGCTATGAATCGGGCATTTGGGGTTAATACAAGGCCAATGTCAACTTAGCAGAGTTTTTTTTTTTTTTTTTTTTTAAAGATTTTATTTATTTATTTGTCAGAGAGAGAGAGGGAGAGAGAGCAAGCACAGGCAGACAGAATGGCAGGCAGAGGGAGAAGCAGGCTCCCTGATGAGCAAGGAGCCCGATGCGGGACTCGATCCCAGGACGCTGGGATCATGACCCGAGCCGAAGGCAGCTGCCCAACCAACTGAGCCACCCAGGCGTCCCTCAACTTAGCAGAGTTTGATGAAGTTCCTAACAAATTGAAAACATGAGAAGGTCACTTTCACTGTTGAGCACTGTAGGATAGAGCAGAGCTCTTGGAGTTTGCAAGATGACCCACCGGCATGTGGGGAGAAAAGGTGATGACATCTGGTTACATTTATCTTGCTTTGAAAAACCATAAGGAAATTCATATTCTAATATTTAATACATGATTGAAAGTGGCACATGTCATATGATCAATGAATCTGTACATTAGGCTCAGATGTTCAACATGCTGTGGATGGAATCATGGAAAGCTTGGAGTGAGATGACCTGGGGAAGGAAGTGCCTAGTGTTTGCCCTGAGCTGTGGTTGTGGAAGTGAAGGAGAAAGAGCAAAATCAAGAACTTGACGGGAGTGGGATTTGTGGGGAGAAGGTGCGGGGAGCAGGAGGTGGTCATCAACAGAACTATGACAAAATGGGCATGGAGGGGACTGAATGATGGCTCCAAGGCTTGGAGCTCTGGAGTTGGTTGAAGTTTGTGTTGGGGAAATTGAGAAGGAATAGAACAACGGGACCAAACAATCATTACGTATCCTTAGAGCATCACTTAGAGTACTTAGCCAACTGCTTGGGACATAGGAAATGTTCAATAAATGTTGGCAAGATGAGTGAATGAGGGACTGAATCAGTGAAGGAGGATATGCAGAGGGCTTGGCAAGAGAATATAGAATAAGAAAGTTGGGACAAAATGAAAATTCTCTTTCAGATCAAGATTTCACCAATGCTATTTCCTAAAAATAAAATTTAAAAAAACCATCATAACATCTTTGACACTTGTTAATTTGTTTTTAACCTGAGATCAATACTGTTTTCAAAAGAGCAATTTCTTGGATGTATCTATACTTTTTACGATAGACTTTTAAAACTTTCTGTTATGTATGTTCATTACAGAAAAATCAGAAAATGCAGGTAAGCAAAAGAAAAGGAAAAAGATAAAACGTATTATACCACTACCTAGAGAAAACCCAGACATATTTTTACAAAAATAAGCTTTTATTCTATATCCTACTTTGTAATTTTCGCTCAATGATATGTTCTAAAGATTTATTTATTTATTTCGGGGGCGGGGGTGGGGGCAGAAGGCAGGGGGAGAGGGAGAGTCAAGCAGACTCTGTGCTGAGCGTGGAGCCCAGCAGGGGGCTTGAGCTCTTAACTCTGAGATCACGACCGGAGTCAAAACCAAGAGTCAGATAGATGCTCAACCCACTGCGCCACCCAGGCACTCCCAACGATGTGTTCTAAGTATTTCTGCATGTCGATAGATAGGTCTCCAGGAAGTCATTATTAACATCTGCATAACTTGCCATTATATGGAGATACTACAATATACTCAACCTTTCCTCTATGATCGCGCTGGTAGGCTGGTTTTTTGCTTCTTTGATTTCATTGTAAAGATGCTGAAAGAAACACACAACTGTGTCTCTGTCCATGTACTGAATTAGCTTCCCAGGTTTCACACCTGGGGGTTGAATTACTGAGTTCCTTCAAACGTCTTTGATGGGCATTTCCGAGTTGCCCTCCAGTAATTGTGAATGAGGTTTCATAACTTCTGTGAACTCTTTTCTGGACACTTCAGGTTCCCACAGACTCACACCTTACTTGTTTTTTGCAGCAGCCCTATGGGCAGGACTAGCCCCTATTTCGCAGGTGAAAAAGACTTCCAAAGCCGGTCTGAGCCACTCTCAAGGTTACACAGTGCTCATATGGAGCTCCCGGGAGGGCACTTTGCACGTCACTGGACGAGATGCCAACATGTCAATGAAAAATATCAGCACCCCCACCTGTAATTTTCTCTGCAGCAGCAAAATACACGAGCTCAAGTTTCTAATGAGGGTGCTTCAAAATTAAACAACACTTTGACATTGAATTCTCTTTGCTTGTAGAAAAGGCTTCCTGATGTCTCGCCAAATAACTAACTCTGCTTTTGAGTGAGTCCCTTTGTTAAACATGGTTGCTTGTAACTGGCGCCTGGCAGCCAGGAATGTTTATGGTATGTGAATGTTCTTGTTTGCCTTTAAGCATTAAGAGGATCAGAGAAACACAGAGCTTAAAAGAGCCTGGCAGATCATTTCAGCAGAACTCTAACTAGTAGAGAGAAGAGCAGCCTGTCTGCATCTAATTGGGCAAGTGACTTGCCCAAGGTCATACAGTCAGTGAGTAGCACAGATGGGATCAGAGAAGGAAGTCTCCTGACCTCCAGCCAGAGCTCTGTTAGCATCGCAGAATCTTATGATTGGTTTTTACCTTAAAGTCATGGAGTCTATCCACATAATTTTATATTCGGAGAAACCAAGGTCCAGAAAAAAGGAAGTAAGTTTACTCAGTGCTGCACAGATAATTAATAGAAGAGCTTGGGTGAGGGTCCTGATTCCCAGTTGTGAGGCTGGTCCCAGATTCTACTCTATTCCATTAGAATCCATGCCCAAAAGCCAGGACCAGGGTGGGTCGAGGAAGGCATTCACCTCAAGTGCAAATTTTGAGGAGACACCAAGATAAATAAGATTTTTGTGCAGTATTTTTAAATGAAAATTAATACAAAAATATCTGTAATGAACGAAATATCCAAACTTTAAATAAAGATGGGATCTGACTCTACAGTATATGATGCACTTCATTCACCTCGCCCCAACCTTAGCCCAGTTGGAGCCTATCTTTTATTTGAAAATTTGGTACTTTGCTCATCATGGGTGTGTTTCCATGAATTTTTGTGCCTGAGGAAAGTGCCTCACTCACCTCACCCTAGTCCTAGTGCTCTAGAAAGACCTCCAGAATCTGAGCCTAAGGAGGTCATGCAAGTAAGGTTCCAGAGATGAGACAGATTGCTCAGGAGGAGCTAAAGGCCTGTGACTAATGGGACCAGTCACCTGCACAGAAGAGCCCTCCAGCCGGGTCCTGGGGTCATGGCAAGGGAAGAAATGGTTTATGGACTTAAAGCTGTTAATAACTCAAGTTCTCATGATACTGACTTGAGGTATTCAAAGATTAATCATTTAGTAGTCTCCATAAAGTTCGGTACTCAGCTTCATAAAATCGGATGTTTAAGCACTGGGTGTGAGGAACCGGTTTGTCAACTAATATGAAAGAAATCTGGGCATTTTAATTGACCACAAGCTTAACATGACCCCCTGATGGGCGGTGACTGTCAGAAACGCAGATGGAATCTTGGGCTGAATTCATGGGCTCAAGGTTTCTGGGATCTAATTCCATGGAAAGTTAGAGCCAAGAGGACATACTCGGACCTCTCTGTGGGGAAGCCTCAAGGTTGCTATTTGAGGCTGGAAGAAGGTCATTGTTATGCACTGAATGGTGCTCCCCGCCCCCCCAAAAAGAAGAAGTTAAAGTCTTAACCTGCAGTGATGTGACCTTATTTGGAACCAAAGTCTTTGCCAACGATCAAGTCAAGGTGAAGTTATTAGGTGGGCCCTGATCCAGTATGACTGATGTCCTTATCAAAAGAGGAACTTTGGACAAAGGGACAGACATACACACAGTAAAAATCCATGTGAAGATGAAGGCAGAGATCGGGGTGAGGTATATGCCAGCCAAGGAACAATTGAATGTTACCAAAAAACCACCGGGAGCCAGGAGAGGGGTACGGTTTCTCCCTTAGAGTCCTCAGAAGGAGTGAACCCTGCCGAAGCTTTGACTTTGAACCTCTAGACTCCAGATGTGTGAGACAATACATTCGTGGTATTCCAAGCCACCCAGCTTACGGCAGTGAAATGAACACAGTACCCCTTGGAGCATTTGACCCAGGACACGTGCAGCAGGGAAAGCCCATCCACTCCAATTCCAATAAACAAAGCCAATCCCAAGCTGATCACTGGGCCTGGAATGTGGGAGACAGGCAATGCCTGTTCGTTAAGGAAAAAGTGAATTTCAAAGTGATCCATTCTTGCTGGAGGTAAAAAGAAGGGATTGAGTCACCAAGGTATCTTCCTTCAACTTCTCACTCATACTAAGCACGAACCGTTTAAAACCTCACTCTATTTTCAGGGGATGAATCATAGGATATCAGACAAACAGCATTATAGGGACTATAAAAGGCAACCCTCTACTCTAAACATGAAGAAAAAAAGGATTCAGTGAATTAGGGGGCCAGTTCTTTCCATAGGCATGTTTCCCTCCCATAAAGGGAACTGTTTTCCCTTTTTTTCCCCCCCCAGAAAACATTAACATATCCCCCAGGACTTTGCTGGTATTTACAGTTTAAATTTAAGTGAGAAATTATTGGGGCGCCTGGGTGGTTCAGTCAGGGAAACGTCTGACTCTTGATTTCAGCTCAGGTTATGATCTCAGGGTCATGAGATCAAGCCCTGCTTAAGATCCTCTCTCTCAGGGCGCCTGGGTGGCTCAGTGGATTAAAGCCTCTGCCTTCAGCTTGGGTCATGATCCCGGAATCCTGGGATGGAGCCCAGCATCAGGCTTTCTGCTCAGCAGGGAGCCTGCTTCCTCCTCTCTCTCTGCCTGCCTCTTTACCTACTTGTGATCTCTGTCAAATAAATAAAATCTTTAAAAAAAAAAAAAAAGATCCTCTCTCTCCTTCTCCTTCTCAAAAAAATTAAAAAAAAAAAAGAAAGAAAGAAAACGAAATGTTAAAAAACGAGAAATGTTTTAAGCCAATCAATAGTCAGGAAAGAAGTATGCCTACTGGTGTTTCTCTTGAAGGAATAACCATACCCGGCATTTATGGAGAATTTGTTTTGTGCCAGGCCCCCTGCCCAAAGTACCTCAACTGAATTTTCTCCTTTAGGGCTCACAGCAATGCTACTGGTGGGTTTTTATCCTTGACCAATGGGTAAGTAAAAAAGGCTCAGAGAAGAAAAGCAACACCTGCCCAAGTGGTGGAGGTAAACCCAGATGGTTTTCCAAAGTCCAAGTGCTCAACCCACTCTGCCATGCTGCCGCTAGACAAGCTTGAGAGGAAGCAGTGGGAAAAAGATCAGGGCTGGGCTCTGCTCCAATCTACTTGGAGGCTTAAGCAAGTGTCTTCACCCTTCACTCAGCTCTCAATTTCCTCACCAGCAAATAGAAGTGGCTGGCCTAGATCATGGATGTTGAAGTCTTTCCATCATGAGCTCTAGCTTTGTTCATTTGTTCCACGAATACTTATCAAGCATGCGTTATGTGCCCGGCACCGTTCCTGACATTGAGAATATAACAATAACAAGTATCAATGAAGTCCTTGTGTTCATGGAGCCTGTGTTTTAGGGATGGGGCTAAGGTTAAGGAATCCAAAATAAGCAGGGTAAAATTTCCAGAAAAAGATAAGCCCCACAAGAAAACAAAGTAGGGTAAGAGGTTGAGAATGACAGGTATAGAAAAGCAGCTGTTTTGTATGGGGAAGTAGGGAAGGCGCTCTGAAGAGGGGACCTCTGAGTAAAGAATAGAATCTTAAGAAGGATAAGACATGAGCATACACAGCCTACTTGGAACAAGGGCATTAATGCTGCGAGAAGGTCCACCACTGGGAAATGACGGTTGAAAATGTCTCAGATTTAAATCAGATGTATATGGAAGCTTTGTTTAAGCCTCTCCCTGCTTTTTTGTCTTTCATCATAAGTCCAATTCATGATAGAAATTTAGTGTAATTTAGTAACCTCAAAATTAGATAATTTGCTCATCCAATTATTATTATCAATTGTTCTAAACTTAACTGAGTGAACCTGACTGAAGCAGGTTGCCAGAAAGAACAGCAGTAGGTGAGTGTGTGTTATTGCTGGTGTGTTGGCTGATTCGGTTAACAGAGGTCTTTACTGAAAGATCTCAGATGATCTGGAGTTATTCAGATTATATGTGATCCACGTTTACATGTTAAAAGCTTCAAGAAGAAATGGTTTTTTTTTAGTCTATGGATTCTACATCTCACATATCTCCGATACCTGTTCCTTCTCTCCCTGTCCAGCACGGCTGCTCGGGGCCAGGACCCCACCATCTTTCACCTCTGTCTCCATTCTCTCTCCCTCCTGATTCATTTCCTACCCTGTAGCCAGGACAATATTTGTGAGGTGAAAATTTTATCACGTCACTGTTCTCCTGAAAATTGACCAATGGTGGCTGAGGCTACACAGCCATACGTGTTCGTCAAAATCCATAGAACTACACACCTACACAGAGTAAATGTCACTTTAGATAAACTACACTTCCATACACCCAGCTTGAAAATTCTCCAATAGTCACGGCTCTCCAGATAAACATCTAACCTTTCACAGGGCCATAGTACTGTGTCGTGGTTAGATGTTCCTTCTGAACCTAGATTCAAAGCCCAGGCCCATCACATTACTTATTCTCTGGGTAACCTTGACCAAGTCACCTTTGTCCTTTGTACTCATTCTCCATACTTGTCAAAATGAAATAATAATAGTACTTACTTCTTAAGCTTGTCATGAAAATTAAGTGAGTTAATTCCTATAAAGCACTTAGATTCTTACGAAGCACTTCCTGTAAATCAGATCCTGTTCTGTAAATGCTCATTAAACGTGCGGTGCTACTAACCAGCCTTATAATACCCTTCGTGATGAGGCCATGTGTTAGTTTGTTGGCATTGCCATAACAGAGTACTGCAAACTGGGCAGCTTAAACAACAGAATCTGTTGTCTCCCAGTTCTAGAGGCTAGAAGTCTGAGATCAAAGCGTGGGCAGGGTTGGTTCCTTTTGGGGACTGTGGGGGAGAGTCTGTTCCTCTCTCATAGCTCCTGGTAGCTTGCTGGCCAAATTTTGGCATTCCTTGGCTTATAGATGGACTACTTCAATCTGTGCCTTTGTCTTCACATGGCCTTTTCCCTGTGTGATGTCTGCCTCCACCTCTCCCCCTTTCAATAAGGATGCCGATCAGAGCGTCCAGGCCCACTCCAGTGTGACCTCATCTAATTTAACTGATCACATCCAGAACAATCTTATTTCCAAATAAGGTCACATTTGGAGATGCCAGCAGTTGGAACTTAAACATAAATTTTCGACCTCACTTGATCTCGAACAGGCCCTGACATGTTTGCCTATCATCCGTGTCCATAATAGCTCTCCCAGCAACCTCCCGCAGCCGCCAGTTTGTTTGACAAACACCTACGGAGCCCTCAGGTTTCAGTTAGATATATTCCTTGTTCAGGAAGACCCTCCCGAACATTCTTCCAACCTGCCTGTTCAGTTTAGGGACCTTTCTCGTGTTCTCGCAGTGCCCCCTGGGCTTCCCTGGCGGCAGCCCTTACCACTTCGCACTTTACCTGCCTGCTTACTGACTTCAAATCCCTCACGGACAAGGATGCCTAACCAGGATGGATCCTAAGTCAATAGCTGTTGTGTGAATGAATGCCTGGGTCTCTCCCCATATTCCCAGCATCACCTATCTTGTGTTTCTATGGATGGATTAAAGAAGAAAGCTGCCAAAATTCGCAAGCAAATGTTTACAAGCAACATAGCAGTTAGAGTTAAGTTTGAAGATCAGACACCATGCTTGGTATTTCAAAGAATAGGCATTTAATACAGGGAGTTGATTGCTGTTGTCAGACGGTTGTAAAAAACCGAAAGAGAACGTTGATAAAATTCACATACAAGTAACTGAGGGAAATCGTTACCATTGCTAGGACAGAGGAAACAGTAGGGAAATGGAAAGGTTGCCAAAAAGCAAGAGTGAGAGGAGAGTGCCCTGGGTGGCCACGGCTGAGATCCGGGACGGTGGCTGTGACTCGGACCTCTGCCTTGGAGAACACGCACAGCTGATACAGGGTGTGCTCAAAGGTGCAGAAGCAGAGCCAGGATGGCCCTCTGCTGTCCGAAGGAAACATCAAGACACCCAGCAAGGAATTCCAGGCAACACAGTCTGCAGACTCCCAGCCCCAGTGTCACAGAGCAGAGAAGGCGAGAGGCTCATAACCAGCAAAGTAAGGAACCTGATGCAAAAGTGTATCAGGTTCACATAGTTAGGAAAGATCCCTGCTGTGGGTTTCCCATCCTGGCTCTGTCCCAGGTTGACCTTATCCTTGGGCCAGCAGCTCCCCTCCTCTGAGTTTCTGGTTCCCTATCCTCGGTAGGCGGAAGGAACTAGAAGGCCTCTCAGGGCTTTGGCAAGTATGAGCAGGAATTTGAACAGAAGCACTGGGTTGCTGCTGGGGATTTCTTTCTTCTTCTTCTTCTTTTACATTTTATTTATTTATTTGACAGAGACAGGGAGAGAGGGAACACAAGCACAGGGAGTAGGAGAGGGAGAAGCAGGCTTCCCGCTGAGCAGGGAGCCTGACACCGGGCTTGATCCCAGGACCTGGGATCATGACCTGAGCCGAAGGCAGACACTTAACAACTGAGCCACCCAGGTGCCCCACTGCTGGGGATTTCTGAACGATGTTGTCACTCAGGGGATCCTATCCCAGGCTTTGGCCATCAAATAAATACGACACTTCCTATTTCCTATTCTCCAGCTACTGTTTACATGCTCCAAAGAAGGCAGAGGAAGGAAGCCAGGACAGCCTTTCTCCAATTGGGTGACCCTCAGACAAATGTTTAATATGGTGATTCCAAAGCAGCCACGAAGGGCAATGTTTCACATTCAGTTAAATGAACAGAAAAGTGAGATGGAGAATGTCGGGGGGAGGCAGGGCAGGGGGAGCAGGTTGGGAGGAGACAACTGAAAAGAGCCTATGTTGTGTGTGCATAGTAGACTCAGGGCCTGAGTCTACTGTGTGTCTGATTCACACCAACAGTATTTCCTCCAGCCCGCTTGTGCTGGCCTTCCTCTCTGCCTCCCATGGTCTGCTTGCCATCACGGTGCAGAGAGATTTGGTTCACGTCTCCGCGTCCGCTCGGAGGCCTGAAGCAAGCCATTTATTTTGGCCTCCTGTGAGCCTTAATTTCCTCACCTGCTGGTGAGCCTGCCTCTCTAAAGCATAGGGCTCAAACGAGCTAACATGTGCGCAAATACTTTCTCAAGATGGTGCCATTTACAAAAGTGTGGTCATTTTATAAAAACACATTAACCATTGAAATGTGTTTATTAAAATGTATTATATATGCTTTTAAGACCTTTGCACTTACATGTATGCCTTTATGCTTCAGAATACCAGCCGTTACCTTTTGAGGGTAACAATTACCCTCAAAAAAAAAAAAAAAAAAGTAAAACTGCGAGAAAGAGAAGTAAATGGTAATTTAAATTTAGTTTAATTTATAAACTGATGCAGTAAGAAGCAACCTACTTAGGTAACAGAGCCAGTAGCATGAGTTTCCATAGAGGGAAAGCTAGTATTCTGGATTTTACAGACATAGCTAAAATCTGCTGGGACATCCTGTATTTCAGTCAAGCTTTGCAACAGGAAAGCATGTTTAGTGTAGAAAATTTGGAAAAGTATGGTGGAGAAAATAAAACTGACTATACTCTCACTCCTCCCACACACAAAGTTAAAATTTCTCCATGAATTACGCTTGCTACTGGTCTATTCTTAACAGATTCAGAAACTGAGACTTCTCCTATGCCAGATAGGGATGGCAATGTAAGGGCTGAGGGAAACGTAGTATAATAGGAGAAACAGCTGGGATTGGCCACTGAAGTGCAATGATGAACGGCTGCTGAGCACTGGAGAGAAAGATGGGGGTCATTAGGGAGTGGTGGAGACTGTGGCCAACTCAAGACCGTGTGGCCCATGGGCTCCTTCACTTCCAGCCATTCTTCCACTTTTCGAGTGGGGCTGGATCACTAATATTTTTTTCCCTTTAGTACTGTTACAATTTTATTCTTTATATTTGGTATACTGATCTGTTGGGAATTTATTTTTGTGTCTGATGTAATACAGGAATTTAACTCAATTTCTCCCCCAAATGTTAGCCATTTATTCCAACACCATGTGTTGTATAGTCTATCTTTCCTCTCCTTACTTGAAATGCAAAATTGATTTTTTTTAAGATTTTATTTATTTACTTATTTGACAGACACGGATCACAAGCAGGCAGAGAGGCAGGCAGAGAGAGGGAGGGGGGAGGCAGGCTCCCCACTGAGCAGAGAGCCCAATGTGGGGCTCGATCCCAGGACCCTGGGGTCATGACCTGGGCTGAAGGCAGAGGATTTAACCCACTGAGCCACCCAGGCACCCCGCAAAATTGATTTTTGTATGTTGAGGTTATATCTGCTTTCTTTCTTTCTCTCTTTCTGTTGTTGAAGTATAGTTGACACACAGGGATTATTGATATTTTCAAGAGAAGTTGAGCATCTGGAGTGTTATATGAAAGTCCCCAATTTTCAAACATTAGTGCCTAATTAATTTTTTAACTCATTCCACCAAGCCAAAGACATCTATAGGCCACCAATTTGCAACCCTGCTAAAGACAACGAGGATAGGTAGGGTGCACTGAAAATCTAGGCAAGGATGTAACGAAAGAAGTTTTGTAGTTCAGAAAATTCCTGAGGCAGCTGGTGTGAGGGAGGGATAACATTCCAGATGAGGGATGACTGTGCCCTACCTGGGTCAGGGGTGAGGGCAGCTGGCAGGAGAGGCAAGGGTGTGGTATTGCTAGAATCAATACAGGGAAGGGCATGCCTAAGAGGGGTACCAAGGTTGCAGTGTTGCCTAGAGCCCTGGGTACCCACTGTTCAAATCTGAGGAAGGAAGTGCCTTGTTTGAAAACAGACAACCGTGGAGGAGGAGCTGCTTAATATCAGAGATGCCTCCTCCCAAAATAGCAGAAGACTAAATAAGCCTGGGGTTATAGGGCTTGAGGGCAGAGCCCTAAAGGTGGCTGGAGGGCAGGACCTGTGGGCTGAGTTGCCTGGACTGGAAGCCAAGGACAGGGAAGAGAAATGAAGTTGAAACGAAGTCCTACATCACAAGGGGAATAGGGATGTTTAATATGAAGAAGAGGCACGATGGGAGTGGGAGCTGGCTGGCTTATTTGCTGGAAGTATTTACCTCCACATGTGGCCAGGCTCCAGTCGGGGCTAGGTTTGGGGGATATAGTGATAAGCAAAGGCAATCGAAATCAATGTTGTCCCCGCCCCGAGGGAGTCCTCTGGGAAAGATGGTAATTGAATCATCTCACAAGTACATGCAAAGGTGGAGAACGGAGATAAGTGTTGGAAGGAGAAGGGGGCCATGTTCTGCGGGCGTCTCCCCAGAGGGTGGGGACCCGCACTTCCAGAGGAAATGATGACTCAGCTGAGAGCTAAGAGCTGAGTAACACCAAAGATGTAAACAGGGGAAGGAAAGGCTTTTAGACATCGGGAACAGCACGTGCAGATACCTGACTCACAGGGAGGTCTTAGAAGGCCGGGGTGGTGGCAGCCGGGCATGCGGGCTCTCTTCAAAGGCCTGAGTAACCGTCACATGAAGGCAGAATGAAGCTTGTCCTGTGTGGCCTGCGGGTGCATCATTGAGGGGTGCTAGAACGTACTTTTAGTAGAGACCGATGGAGGTGTTTGGAAATTGTTGTTTGCGTTGAGGTCGTTAAAATAAAGAGCTACCATTGATTCAAGTTTCACATGTCCCCACCTCCGTTCTACAGAATTGTCTCATGAATCCACTAATAGCCTCAGGAGGCTCGAGGTCCCCTTCCCACTGCTGTGTAACAAACAGCCCCTGAGCTTCAAGGCTTAAACAACAGCAATTTATTCTTATCTCTTTGGCCTGTGGAAAGGGCTCAGCTCGGGGAGTGGTTTGCTTGGGGCTTCTCATGCATTCGCAGTCACACGTCGGTTCTGCTGTGGTCACTGGTCACAGTTGTCACAAGTCAGACCAGATTCAAGAGGGTAAAGATGAAACCCCCTTTGGGTGGGGCAACGGCACATGCATACAGGCGGGGAGGAACCAGTGACAGCCGCGGTGGAGATAAGCCCTCCTAGTCATTGCAATTACTGTCCCCATTTTATAGATGAAGAGATCCAGGTGAAGAGAGAAACTAGCCCAATATCACAAATCCACCAGCAAGAGGCCAGAAGTAGGGTTGCAGACTCAGGTCAGTCTGAGTCCAGAACATTCTGCACTTCATGAGCCACTATGCTCTTCCTTCAGTACGGCAGGACAGAGGCACAGAGAAAGTCCTGGGTTAGGCTCCAGGCACTGCCTCCGACTTGCTGTGTGACATCAGGTGAGCTCCGTCCCACCGGTGGGCTTTGGGCTTCTCTGTGCAGGGGAGTGGGACGGCGGTTCTAGGAAGCTGGGGTTTCTGAGGATCTGGGCGTCCCCCTCTGAGCTGGTGGGTCACCAACTGGCCCCTCCCCTCGCTTTGCACACTGGGGTGTCAGCTTGGCGCTTCTGCTCTCCCTCCTTCCCTTTTCCTCTTAGCAACCCTCTGCTTTCCTCCCCTTGCTGCTGTGTTTACCCGGCTCTCCTCCACTTTCCTGTAATCATAACCAGTAAGCAATGCCGTGGCTCTCTCCCCTCCACAGCCTGCCTTGTGTGGTTTCAATCTCCACTTGGAACTAGACAGAGGTGGAAGCCAACATCTTTTCTATGCCAGGTGGGGCACTTCGGGCTCTGCTGCACTTTGCAAATAAGTCCACCATAAGAGCATGTCAGACTGAGAGCTTGGGTAAGGGAATCCACACTCTAGTTTTGTGCAAAGAGTCAAGCTGTTTGCTCAGCGGCAAACCCACTGAGGTCAGGAACTGACCCTGACTCATCCATCAGGGCATCAACAGTGCTGTGACAATGGCCTGGTCCATAGTAGGTAATCAAAACACATTTGCTGGTTGCACTGGCTAATTTTTTTTTTTTTTTGAACCTGCCATTCTATTCTTTGTTTCCATCTGAGGATGCACTTGGTCCTCAAAAATACTTAGGTCCACTTTTCCTCTTTTGTCTATTCTAATTCCTGATCATGCTTTTCTCCCTATTGGTTTTTGTGAGTCTAATATCCGCACCCCCTTCCCCCGCCTCCCCGCCCTGGGAAACATTCTCTTTCAACTTAAGTCTTTGAAATTTCAGCTTGCTCCTGGTCTTTTCCTCTTCTTTGCAGTTTCAGCTAAAACGTAAGAATGAAAAGTTGTAGGGGAACTGAGAGTCAGAACCCTTGGCTTCTGACGGGTGCCTCCTCCCACCTCTACTGTATGTCTCCCTCCTCACTGTGGATCACAGTGTCCCCGTTTGGACTGTGGAAGGGTTGGAATATCAGTGGGGATTTCTTAGCAATGGAAGATCCGCACAAACCATATTTACGCAGAAGCAGGAGACGGAAAGAAGGTGGTTAGGGATGGGGCAGCCTTAGGTGGCAGTGAACCCGGGACCTCCCTTTGCTGAAGTCGGCGGGGGCTCCACTGAGCTGGGCAAAAGAGAGGGGCACCCCGATTCTAAGGCAGAATGATTCCTAGCCCTGCTAATCCAGTGGACTGTCAAAGAGGGTCACATCAGCGGACAGAGGCAGAGATCCACACACGTGCACACTCCAAACAGAACGCGAGCCCCAGAAACTTCGGCAAGCTCAGACTTTTCTCATAGAGCTTCCTCATTTGTTCGAGTTTTTGCCATTTTTATTTTCATTTCCTGGTTTCTTCTCACATTCTTCCTCTTCCCCCGCCGGAGAAGTTACTACAGATTCTAACAATTTCTATTTTTATGTCATGGCTGTTATCTGTTACACGTCCCCCCTCACCCACACGCCGGGTCTCCACAGACGAGACGACTTATCATTCAGTTCACCCACTTCTGGTTAAATTGTATCTCAGTTTCTTCACCAAAAAAGCGTAGCCAAAAGAAAGGACTTTTGTGGCCATGACCCCAGTATGCCCTAGAATTCTGAGAGCATGACTTCTATTATTATTATTATTGTTATTAAATTACACTTTTTAATAGTGCTGGTCATGGGAGGGAGGGATGGGTAAAATAGACCAAGGGAATTAAGAGCACACTCCCCATGAGAGCACTGAGAAGTGCGTGCAACCGTTCAATCACTATATTGTATACCTGAAACTACGTAACACTGTATGTTCATTATACTTAAATTAAAAAAAAAAAAAAAAAAAAAAAAAACAAAAATCTGGGTAAAAAATAATAAAAAAAAAAAAAAAAAAAAAAAAAAAAAAAACAGTACTCTGGGTGAAAAATCTCACAGAACAGATGAGTAAAAGATGAAAGTAAAAGACTTCTGCCCTGCCCTCTCCACCAGCCCTGTCTCCCCACCACCAGTCCCCTATATTAAATGTGGCTGTTTCTGAGTGTCTTTCCGGAGTATATTTGTGAAAATAGGAGCATACGTTATTTATACAAAAAGGTGATATACATGCTACTTTGTTTCAACCCCTTTCCTTTAGTATCTAAGAGCTCTTTTAGAGATCTTTATCACACATATGGATCTCATTCTTTTGAACTGCAGGATAAACCCACTGTATAGTCGCACCCATTTTTGGACTCTATTTACACATCTCCTTTTTGAAACATACTTGCATTGTTAAGTAGATGCCACATAGCATGGTCTGTTTATCAAATGAGAATGTGTTACACTGGTGTACAATGAGCCCTTTTATTTTATAATGTATTTTGGATATTGCTTCGTATCAGCTGATACAGAGGTTCCTCTTTTTTTTTTTTTAAATAATGGACTCTAATTTTTAGAGCAGTTTTAGGTTCTCAGCAAAGTTGTGAGGAAGGTGCAGAGATTTCCCATATACCCGCTGCCCCCCACATGTGTCTATCAGAGAGGTACATTTGTTACAGTTGATAAACCCACACTGATAGAACCCACACTGTTACAGTTGATGAACCCACAATGATAGATCTTAATCACCCAAAGTCTGTAGTTGATGTCAGGGTTCGCTCCTGGAGTTGCACAATCTAAAGATTTTTAGCACACCTACAAAGACATAAATCTACCATCGTGTTTTCATGCGGAGGGGTTTCACTGCCCTAAGAATCCTCTGTGCTCTGCCTCTTCATTCCTCCCTCCCCACTAACCTCTGACATCCTCTGATCTCTTTACTGTCTCCCTAATTTTGGCTTTTCCTGAAATTCACATAGTTAGCATCACACAGTGTGTGTAGCCTTTTCAGATCGGCTTCTTCCACTTAGTAATATGCTTTTATGTCTCTTTCCTATCTTTTCATAGCATAACTGCTCATTTCTTTTTAGCACAGAGTAAGAGTCCATGGTCTGGATGGACCACAGTGCATTTATCCATTGATCTACTGAAGGACTTCTTGGTTACTTCCAAGTTTGGCAATGATGAAGAAAGCTGTTACAAATATCTACATTAGCGTAATCAACCATGAATGTCAATACATTAATTTATGCAGACTTATTTCCAGTTTTTGGTTTTTTACTACACTAAATAATATTATGCTAAATACTTTTTTTTTTAACCTTGCTAAACTGCGGTGACCATCCTTTCCGTATATGTGTTACAGGTCTGCATGCTTGGGACAATGACTGTGTAACTGTGTGATGTATGATAACAGCGTCTTCCTGAGTCTTGTTCCAACCTTGAGTTTTTGTAAAGCATTACACTTGCCGGTGTGGTTTGGAAAAGGTGTCTTGTTGTTTCTGGACTTTGCATGTAGATCCACTTCCTCTCAGGCTTCGTGGCCCAGATGACCACCCCATATGTTCCCACAGCTTGCCACACGTCCCTCCCCCCATGTCAGCCTGAACTCTCCTCTTGCTGAGGTCTGTCCTGCATTTTCTCATAGCGATAAACACAGTCCCTATAGGAAAGCAGCCCTTTCCTGGCAATAGGCCCCACAGTCACACACACACACACATACACGCATTTGATTCCCCACCAGTACGGTGGCGGCAGATAGGAGAAGAGTCCAAATCCGCTTTACAAAGGAGGAAGCAAAGACCTGGCACCAAGCAGAGAGCCACGGGGGAGTGCCATGTCACTCCCTTTTCAGGTCGGTTTCTTTCCTTATCTGCCCCTCCAGTGAGGGCTGCTGGGCATGCCTCTGCGAAATAGTCTCATTTATCCACTGTGTGCTTTTATCCAGACTGTCCCACCCCCTTCCATGATATCCTGTAAACCTCAACTCCTTACCCCAGCGTTCAGGGACTTCCCAAATACGTAACCCAAATCACACCTTTCTATTCCCCGACCCATGGAGCAGGGGGCCTAGCTCTCTCCTGGAATCATTGCTGTTTCTCAAGCATAGTTCAAATTCAAAGTTTCCCACATCTGCATCCGTTCCCATGGTTTCTACTCTGTGGCGTTCCCTCCTTCCACACCTGACTACCAAAGTCACGTCCGTCCTCCACAGCCAACTCATACCAGCCCACTGAATGCAACTCTTTGGTTTCTCTTCATTGTCCCTCACATAACTAACAAGGCCAGGCTTCTCTGAATGCAGACCTGTTTGAAGCCTCTTTTACAGTCTTTATCGCACACTTTGTCATATTATTAGCCTTCGTATCCCTGCCATGTTACGGTGAATCCTTGAGAGGCGGCACCACGTTTAACGGCCAACAATGACCCCCAAGGGCTCTCAGTGGGACCTGGCAGTCGTATGTAACTGAGGTGCTGAAAGCTCTGCCACAGATGCTCATAACATAACAAAACTGAAATAATTCTATACAACCTGGTATATGATTTGCTTTTATGCCTTAATGATAAAGCATGGACGACTTCCAGACCCCACACATTTAGATCCACTTCATTCTCTTTAATAGTGATTCATCTTGACATATGGGTTTCTTCTGGTTTACTGAATCATTTCCCTTTTCTGAACAATTAGTTTTGTTTTATTCTTTCTGAGAAACAAAATTGAAACTGGAGCTTGATGTACACATCTGACATTGAAGGAACAAACTTCAAGCAAGGGAATTGCTAGATGATTGAATATATAAATTTTACATTTTGATGAATTCTACCAATCAGCTCCAATCAGCTCTGCTTATTTATTTTCTCTTTTTAAGAATTTATTTTTCTTTTCTTTTTAAGAATTTATTTTTCTCTTTTTAAGAATCTCCTTAGTCTCTTGGCTAGAGACCCCCTGTTACCAGACGCTCACCTGCTGTTTTGGAGGTTTTCCCTAGGTGGTCTCCTCAGTGGTTATGTGGGGAGACCTAGGACTGAATTCGTCATTTTGTGCAGGAAACCGAGTCCCTAGCTCTATCACAGTATTTGCTCCATTACCTGGCTGGCAGGTTCATGCACCAACCTTCCTTACCAGCATGTGAGTTTCTTAAAAGCAAGAACCTTTGTTCAATTGCTTATTTTGTAATATCCCTCAGCCTCGTATTTTAAGAATATCAAGCCAAATGTGTGTGTGTGTGCATGTGTGTGTGTGTGTGTGTTGGGGGTGGGGACCGGTGCAGGAGGAAGGGAGAAGAGAAGGAGGTGGGAAGGAAGGGCACTAGGAGTGGAAGAAGGGACATGGCCAAAGCTCAGAGGCTCATGGCCAATGACTCCCAAATTCTCACATTTGCTCTCTCTTTTTAGAACTTGTGACCAGGATGCTTGACCCCAAATCTTGATCCTTTGTCCTTTTTCCCATATGTGATTGGGAACTGCTGCCTCTTTACCCCAGCAGTCTGATAAAAGTCAGCTGCAAGGTCCTGACAGCCAGGGCACTTCCTCTTCCCCAGCCCCGGTGGGCAGTCCTTGCCCTGGCTGGACTTCCGCATCTGAGTCCTGAGTTAGTGGGTCAGGGTCAGCCTTCTGATCGGACAGAATTGGGTTTGAAGTCCTTCTGCTGTTTTTAACCTACCGTGTTACCAGGGGCAGGCTATAATTTCTTTAAACCTCCATGTTCTCATCTGTAAAATGGGGATAACATTGTCTACCTCATAATGTTGCACAGAAATGAGGAAAGGGGAAAACATATGTGTAAGGAGCTATGCCCAGATTCTGTATATAATGTACACACAGTTAATAAGAACTGTGCTTGTTGTCTCTCAGACCCTTTGACCACCCCTTGACTTTGACGCCATCAGTCGATTCAGCCTTCTTATTTGACAGATGGAGGACCAGACGGAGACCCAGGAAGGGACAGCCACATAGAGCTGTGAGAGTCAGAACGGGGATCCCCTTCCTCTGGGCCTGGGGCATGTTTTGCTTCCCCACACTGGTTAGCCCAGATGGGGGATCCGGACCTCCTCCCCTTGACCCAGTGAGATACCTCACGGGGCCCTGCTGAGGAGAGAGGCCAGCCCTGTTTCCTTTCCTGAGTGGACCGAAGGCAATTTCTTCCTCTGCCCTTCTTCCCCCAGCACAGCCAGCTTTATATTCTCCCCTCAGCCCTGTTTCATGTCCTCTTCTGCTCCAGTGGACACTGCTTGGACTCCACAATCATTCTACTTCTCGCCTGTCGGGCCCACCGCATGTTATGCGTGTTCTTTTCTGAGGCTCAGACCCTGGGAGGTTTGCACTTAGCTGTTCTTCAACCTAAGGGGCTGCGTAGACAATCCCTTTCCTGTGATAGGTGTTCCGAGTGCCCTAGCTAACAGACCTTTCCACAGTGTCTCTGAGTTTAATACCAACAGTTAACTTAGCACTTACTATGTGCCAAGCCAGTTCTAACCACTTTGAAGATATTAACTCATTTGTTCCTCTTAACAACCCCATGAGACTGTGAGATACTATGATCAACAACTTCCATTTACCGATGAGGAAATGGAGACACAAGGAGATTTAATAATTGTTCAAGGTTATACAGCTAAGAATCGGAGGAGCCAGGCCTTCAATCCAAGCGGTTGGCTCCTGGGTTTCTCCAGAACTCCCCAGAGGATCAGGCTACACACTGACTTTGCCTCTCTCCTTGGCTGGTTTCTCTTCCTTCCTTCATCAATCACTTACACACAAACCCTCATCTCTGCAGCAGATGCGAGGAAATCCAACCTAAGACATTTCCCAAAAATCCATCCCAAAAGTTGTACTACTGTTTCCAGTTGGATGTATACAAAAGATTCTGTTTCCCTGTTGGATCAATTTATTTATTCATGTAAAAGATTGACCTTGGAGAAATGAATAAAATGTCCTGAAATTGGATGTGTGCTGGAAAATTCAGGATGAGGGTAAGGATGACGACGACAAACACTTTTTTCTTGGAAACTCTGTGCTAAGTTCCTTAAAAGCATTACTTCATTTAACCACCGAAGGCATCCTCTGTGTGTACACTGAAGTTCAGGGAACACGTCCAGTGTCATGACAACCACCGACAGACACATCACCCCAAATCTCTTTATCTCCTAATCATAATGATATTCTGACTTCCATCTTGATGTCCAGTCCAAACCTCAAATTCTATATGGCCATATCTGAATTCATCACCACTTCTTGTCCCACAGACACTCACGCCAACAGCTGGGCAATGGTCCTGACTCCTTTGACTCAACTCCCCAGTCCTGGGCCCATCCAAATTATGCTGATCTGTTCTATTGTCATGTCTCTTGGTCTTCTCCCTTCCTTCCCAAACCCAGTTTTTCATGCATTCCTTCTATTCCCTAGACAACCATTCTGAGGATTTCATCCTTATTTTACAAAGAACCACTCTGAGGTCCAGAGGGCTTAAACATATTGCTGGAAGCACTCAGCTGGGTAAGGGCAGAATCACCATTGAAACCCAGACCCACCTGGTTCCAGAAGCAAAATGCTTTTTCTATCACAGCGGCGGGTCTCATTAGCACAAGTCTGGGGCTAAGATCCCTTTCGGTAGAAGTAGAAATTATTTTAAATACCTCAGTAACACTACATTGAAAACACTGTAATACTTAGGAGTTGTTCCCTTTTCGATTTTCTTTCCCATCTTTTAAAAGAGATGGAAAAAGCCCCATTTGGTGCTAGAATACCATTAATATCTCCCCAGCACTTGTTAATCTTCCTTTTCAATAAAAAGAGAAAGCCTCGGGCTCAGAACTTTGGCAGGCGACAAAATCTAGTGAGAATTTATTAACATTGTTTTGTTTTCATGGTTACCTTCTATTTACGGAAGATGAACTGGTTTTCCACGTGCAGCAGTGGCAGTAGTACAAAATTTTCTTTAAAAAATAAATATATTTGCATTCTAGAAATAAGTCAATGTCAAAAAAAAAAATATTTAGTAGATAACGGTACAGCTGCCACTCAGAGTAGCCAGAATCGCGATGGTGAACTTTGGCGGTGGGGCTGGGGCCAGGTGGGGGGGCGGCGGGGAGAAGGCAACATAGCCAAGCTGTTCTGTAGGTTGGTGACAGTTTTCACTTGCCAGTTCCTCAGTGGCTTCAGAGTCAGGAACTCCACTCCTCAGTGCCCTTCCACGTGCATCCTTCCCACAACAGGCTCGTTCAGCTTAGAATAGAAGAGCCTTAGAGGTCGCCCAGGCCAACCTCATGTCATGGATGGATATCGAGGCTCCAAGAAAGAACGTGACTTGATTAAGGTTATTTACAACATTAGAGCCGTTCAGGGCCCAGAGCCTGGGTCTCCTGACCCCCCAACCATGTTCCTTCCTCCGCACCACCCTGGGTCCATCACACGGAAGTATTCATCCCCACATCCCGTTTGTTCCCATATCTGCAGGAGACATCAAGGGATGCCCCTCGCTTGTACCCTAAGGCATTCGTTGCATTGTATGGAACAATTTAATCTCTCACTTATATCCCCCGGAGGCTAATAGCTAGGTGCCCTTCTTGGGAGAATTGGTTAGAAGAGTGACTCAGTTTCCTGCTTGTTTAATTCTCTTGCAAAGCCCCCCCACTGAGAAAAGCTGCTGGAGGTTCGCCTCTCCCAATGTCCCCAGGCCGAGGAGCCCTTCATAAGACCAGCTGAAGTCTCTCCTGGTTTCATTTAAACCATCTTCCTTTGTTCAGTGCCCCTGAGACGTGGAGAATTTATTAGCATGTCTCTCATGAAACGCTAGCACAGCAGGAAATTAAATTCATCTGGTATAATCAGCTGTTCTGAAAGCTTTGCTGGTGGCCCTGCTTCTTTGTGGTTGCCAAGGTGACTGCAAATTGATTATTTGAGCACTTGTTCTATGATCATACCAGGTACTGATGTTAAGTTTAGACATCGACTGACCCAAGTATAAATAGATCTCCCGAGACGGTAAAACAGTCTCCAAACCCAAGGAAACAAGGGATATTTAAGCGGAAGGGAAGGCTCAGGAGAACTCCAAGGGCTTCTCCGGAAAGCTTGAGGACAGTCTTGGGGAAGAGACAGGAGACTTGTTTTGAGTGGCCTCAAGGGGGCAGACTTAAAACCGACGGGCAGGAGCTATGAGAAGGTGGACTTCAGGTCACTCTCTGGACAGTCAGAAACGTACAATGGCAGAAGGACCCGGGGAACTTGCCCCTGGTAGAGCTGTCTGAGAGTTTTGGGGGAATGCATTGTGTAAGGGGCTGACCGGACCATGAGATGCTTCATTCAAAAATAGTGAACATTCCACCCAGCGTATTATATAACTCAGTGGTAATGGTAATTTTTCAGAGTCATGTTTCTTTCTAAGACACCCAGCTTTGTCCGGGCTTTCATTCTTTTCCACAGAAATTCAAATTAAAAACAAATTACTGACTATTCACATTCAAAGTGTCCTTTCACACATAGGACCTGATAAGATCCATGTACTCTATACTTACATTCTGATTCGAAAATAAGAGAAAGGTAATAGTTACCTCTTTTGCAAGGGAGCACACTGAAAACACTTTATGGGCACTTAATCTCATCTAATGTAAATGTAATGGGATGAAGGTATACAGAGATAATATTAAAGAGACATTTAAGACCATTATTTAGAAAGAAATCTACAGATGTTTCTCTGTACAGATGATCATAAAGATGGAAGGAAGTTCACCTAAGCCAAGAATGGGATAAGATTTTCCTAAGCTGTACAGCTAATGGTGTGAGGACATTCCCTGGCACCACGGAGCCTTACTCCTATTCAAACATTTGTTCAGCAAATCAAAATGTGTGTGTGTGTGTGTTTCCTGTTTGGCAGGCAGGAAACGACAAATCGGTGGTTTAAGGGATTGACAAAATATGTAATTAGACACTATCAATCACCATAAAGGAGACTGATTTTTCTTAGATCAGATAAAGGTACATTTAGTCTAAGAACTTCCCAGTTCAGCTGAAGCATTAAGTCTCCAAGGCCACAAGCCCAGCAAGCAGGGCCAGTCGAAGTCCTCTCCCGGGGAAGTGAAAGGACAGCGTGGGGCGGTGAAAATCTGGAAGGCCAGAGGCAGGCCTGAACCCTTTATCTCGCTTTCCACCTTCGACTAGATCCTTCTTACTTCCTCACTTCAGTTTTCTCATTTGCAAACTGGAGGGGGTGGGGAGAAATGAGCTCAATGATCTAGTAAATTCTGTCCCACTCTCTCTCAACTCCCGTAACTCAAAAAGGAGGTCAAGAGAAGACTCTTGGTGTGAAGACAGCATCTTGAAATTCCTACCGGCTTGGTGATGAAGCAGAGAGGAGAGAGAGAGAGAGAAGGAGGAAGGGAGAGAGGGAGGGAGAGAGAAAGAAAACGTGAGAAGGGGTTGGGGGAGAAGAGGAGAGATTGTCACTTTGGGAAAGCTGATGGGTAGGAGCCTGGAACCTCCTCGTTGACATAAGCCATCTTCCCTTCTTGATTTAGTGTTTGTGGGTTTTTTAAAAGGTGTTTCCCAAAATATTCAAAGTTAGGCTTTTCGATGACTCATGTGTATATCTAAATGATCAATTAGTGTTTGTCCTAAAAGGGCTTTCTTTGTTCTTTTTGTTGTTGTCGTTATGGGAAGGTTAAACAATATGCTTATTTATTCCATAGCTTGGCAAACAGGAAGGAGGTTTTAAATGGCTTAGTTCCACATTTGGGCTAGATGTATATTTAAAGAAACTGTGTTGCATAACACACACTGCCTCTTCCTAAAATGCACCATACCAAAGCCAATTTTGGAAAACACAAATATGGGGTGGGTATATTTTGAAAACTATGGGAACGTAATAGATCTTTAATTAATATTTGTGCCTTTTATGGGAAATATTTGGTTTTTAAGGCATCTGTTCTGTGAAAACCATCTCTGGCTGGTAAAGGGAGTTAAAGGGAGCAAGAAGGTTACATTTTTTGTTTTGTTCTGTTTTTCTGAGCTTTACTTCTACAGTAAACACCCGAGTTACTTTTGTCTTAAAGTATTTGATTGTTCTGTTAGAGAAGACTAACAACGCATTCTAAATTACCAAGTGATTTGTATACATTTTCATTTATGACCCATGTTTGTGTGGCATATATATGTGCAAAAGCACTTTCACATTTATTATTATATATTCCATTCTCACTCCGCCCAGTGGAAGTGACTTTATTCTCCACTTAGAGATGGAAGAAATTAGGCTCCATTTTTTTGACTTGCCTAAGGAAGGTGAGCTGGAAAGTGCTACGACAGGGGATCTGGAAACTTAGTATTCCAATTCTGGTTATAGTCTCTTGTCTAGCCTCCTTTCGGCTCTGGATGTGATGACAGAACCCCTCGAAACGATTAAAAGATGAGTTTTAGAGTCAAGAAGACCTGGGTTCACCTCCTGCCTCTGGCACTGCCTGGCCGGGTGCCCCTAGGCAAGCTATTTTCCTCTTGGAGCCCCATTTGTGAATTAAGCTAAAAATAGTACTCCCCCTACCATGGGACTGTGGGAAGGATTAAATGGAATAATGCATGAAAAGCACACAGCAGAATGTTCCCTAAATGTTAGCCATTGTTATGTTATTATGTAATCTACAAAGTATGTTTGGTTACACTGCATGAAATGCTTTCAGTCTTTCAAAGAAGCTACTAAGACTTGTGAAATCAAACCCTGAAAATTAATTTCTTTTTAACAGTAAAGTCATACGCCAGATGCAAAGGATAATATTTCCTGGACAAAGACCCTAGTCTGAAGCCTTGGTCCAACCTTTTTTTTTTTTTTTTTTTAAAAGGAGAAATGATCTTCTTTCCCATGGTTTCAAAACTTTCTTAATGTTAACACATTCTAATAGTCTGAGCCATATGAAATAACCACTTTTAAAGTCAGAAACCACAGAAGAGCGGCAATTTCATAGGGCTCCACCCAACAGATCAACAAACTTGCCAGGGAGATGTAAGTATATTTCTAGTGGCAGTGGGTTTGCTGAAGAAGATGAGGTTGAAAGGAAAATTTTTCCATATTCAACTCATCTTCATTCCCACAGATAACAAGGGAGTGATGCCACACTCCCAAGAATTACAAATATAAGCGCACAACCTTCTCTCTGTCCCCAAACGCATACATGCGTCCCCCCCCCACCCCCCCGCTCCAGCTCAGAATGAAATCCAAGGAGTGAAATTGTGTCTCAATGCCTGCAAATTCCCAAGGAGGGCACCAAAAGTACTTGACAGTGAGTGTGCTGAGGAAATCGGGCAGCTGTTGAAGTCACCTCCTGTGGTCCTGCCAAATGTTTGAAAGGGAATGTGCCCCGTGTGCGTGTGTGCGCGCGCGTCTATGTTGCCGGTGGTGTTGCGGGGGATGGGGGGGCGGGGAGGCGGGGAGAAGTTGGGGTTCGTATGCAAGTGTGAGGGGATTTGGAATACCTGGACGGGGACGTTGGAGTCTGTGGCGCTCTGTGACTCCAAGCCAGCGATTGTGTGTTGTTTACTTCTTTCTGTGTGCTTGCCCATGCCTCTGTGCTTCTGGGTGCTTCTGTGTTTGTGTCTTGGGCCCGTTTCTGTTGGACAGGGGTGACTTTGTGCCTGTGGGCTTCTGTGTGTGTGTGCGCGCGCGCGCGCGCGAGTGTGCTTGTGGGTGCGCTGGGCGGGTGTGTCTCCGTGTTGGTGGCTGTGGTTCTGTATAAGTCTGAGCATGTCTGTCGGGGTGCAAGTGTGCCTGCCCGTGCGTGTCTGGGTGGGCACTGTCGTCTCTGTTTCCGAATGTTGGGGAGCGGCCGCCCAGGCGCCCGGGCCAGACAGGTAGCAGCCCCCAGAAGAGCCCAAGGCTCCCGGGTCGGCGGGTGAGCACGCCAGCCCCAGCTGCAGGCCTCCGGGGCCAGCCGGGGAGCCGGCAGAGAGAGGTGGCCCGTCCGCCGCCCAGGAGCAGCTGGGCCCCGCCCGCGCCAGCCCCAGGAGGGGGCGGGAGAGGGGAGGGGAGGGCGGGAAGGGGAAGGGACCTCGCCCCTTCGGGGCTGCCCGCCCGCCATTGGCGGAAAGTTGCCGCACGTCACGGGGAGGGCAGGTCCCTAAAGTCCTGTGCACATAACGGGCAGCGCGCACTCCGGGGCGGCTTCTCCAGAGCGCCGGCTGGGTCCAACGCGCACGGGGAGCCCGGAGCACCCCGCAAGCTGAGTGCAGGACGCATCCCCAGCACAGCCACCCCCCGGCCGCTGAATGAGGCTTCCCGGCGTCCGCTCGCTGCCCGCAGCGCCGCGCCGGAGGTCCGCCCGCTGAGGCGCGGCAGGTGCGCCGGCACCCTGTGCGCTCACCTGCCAGCCTGCGCGCCATGGGGCAGCCCGGGAACCGCAGCGTCTTCTTGCTGGCGCCCAACGGCAGCCACGCGCCGGACCAAGATGGCACGGAGGAACGTAATGAGGCGTGGGTCGTGGGCATGGGCATCGTCATGTCGCTCATCGTCCTGGCCATCGTGTTTGGAAACGTGCTGGTCATCACAGCCATCGCCAAGTTCGAGCGTCTGCAGACGGTCACCAACTACTTCATCACCTCCCTGGCCTGTGCTGACCTGGTCATGGGCCTGGCGGTGGTGCCCTTTGGGGCCAGCCACATCCTCATGAAAATGTGGACCTTTGGCAACTTCTGGTGTGAGTTTTGGACTTCCATTGACGTCCTGTGCGTCACGGCCAGCATCGAGACCCTGTGCGTGATCGCAGTGGATCGCTACTTTGCTATCACATCACCCTTCAAGTACCAGAGCCTGCTGACCAAGAATAAGGCCCGGGTGGTCATCTTGATGGTGTGGATCGTGTCGGGCCTTACCTCCTTCTTGCCCATCCAGATGCACTGGTACCGGGCCACCCACCAGGAAGCCATCAACTGCTATGCCAAGGAGACATGCTGTGACTTCTTCACGAACCAAGCTTATGCCATTGCCTCCTCCATCGTGTCCTTCTACTTACCCCTGGTGGTCATGGTCTTCGTCTACTCCAGGGTCTTCCAGGTGGCCCAAAGGCAGCTCCAGAAGATCGACAGATCTGAGGGCCGCTTCCATGCCCAAAACCTCAGCCAAGTGGAGCAGGATGGGCGGAGTGGGCACGGACACCGCAGGGCCTCCAAGTTCTGCCTGAAGGAACACAAAGCCCTCAAAACTCTGGGCATCATCATGGGCACTTTCACCCTGTGCTGGCTGCCCTTCTTCATTGTCAACATAGTGCACGTGATCCAGGATAACCTCATCCCCAAGGAAGTTTACATCCTCCTAAACTGGGTGGGCTATGTCAACTCTGCTTTCAATCCCCTTATCTACTGCCGGAGCCCGGACTTCAGGATTGCCTTCCAGGAGCTTCTGTGCCTGCGTAGGTCTTCACTGAAGGCCTATGGGAATGGCTACTCCAACAACAGTAACAGCAGGACCGACTACGCTGGGGAGCACAGTGGATGTCACCTGGGGCAGGAGAAAGACAGCGAACTGCTGTGTGAGGACCCCCCAGGCACGGAAGACCTTGCGAACCGTCAAGGTACTGTGCATAACGATAGCATTGATTCACAAGGGAGGAATTGTAGTACAAACGACTCACTGCTCTAAGGCAGTTTTTCTACTTTTTATGAAACCCCTCCCCCAGCACAACACTACACAGACTATTTAACTTGAGTGTAATACATTTAGAATAAAATTGTATAGAGATGTGCAGAAGGGCAGCCTTCTGCCTTTTTTTTATTTTTTTAAGCTGTAAAAAAAGAGAGCATATTCGAGTGATTGTTTCTTGTACAGTTGAGTTCCTTTTTTTGCATGGAACGTGTCTGTTTGTATCTGAAGGGCTTCAGTCCCAGAGGACCTGGGGTTGCTCTGTTTTGATGACTTTTCCGTGGATCTACCTCATTGGTCAAGTATTAGGGGTAATATATATACATATATATTGCTGCTGGTAATTTGTATGTGAAGGAGTCTTTTCCTTCCCGTACCCTTGCACTGGAAGATCTTGAGTATCTCGGACCTTTCAGCTGTGAACACGGACTCTCCCCGCTCCTCTTATTTGCTCAAACAGGGTGTTGTAGGCAGGGACTTGAGGGGCAGTTTCAGTTGTGTTCCTGAGCAAAGTCTAAAGTTTACAGTAAATAAATTGTTTGACCATGACTTCATTGCACCTGTTTCTCCCAAAACCCCTTGAGTGGAGTGTGGTCACCTCCCCCGCTGGAAACCGCAGGTAACTATTTGTAATAACTGCCCAGGGACTTAATACAGAATGATACAGGAGTGGCGTGCACTGATTGCTTAACCCTTTCCTTTGCCTTTGAATCTGCTGCCGCAAACCTGTATCTCTCTTAATGCCAGTGCCTCGGGGCAGTTCCGCCCGCCGTCAGCATAGCTTGTCTCGCCGGTCCCATGGCGAGGATTCCTTGTTAGAGCCGAAACACTGACTCACAGAAACGGAGTTACGGGCCTCTGTTTTGTCCCTCCGCGCGCCCACGCCACCACCCACCTACAAGTCCTACTTGTTCACTAGCTGCTCATGTTATGATACATTGGCTGCCTCTTATAGTGGAAATCTTTGTACTGCGTCAGAGTTTGGCATTTTAAAGAGAAGGAAGACGCTCTTATGAGCAAGGTCCTCAAACAAAGCCCTTTACCTCCAAGGAAACCTGGAAAGGGCACTGGTCATAGGGACAGAGCTGGAAAACACCCACCCGATGAATACCTCATGACCTCGGAGTGGGATCGCAGCCCCTCCTCCTTCTTTCCTTCTGTCCCCCCCACCCCGCCCCGCCCCTGTTCTTCTGACCCTCCTCACTTGGGTATAGAGCCCGACTTCTCAGCTCTGGCACTGTTACCACGGCGGGCCAGGTGACTCTCCGTAGCGGGGGGCTGTCCCGTGTGTGGTCAGAGCTGCGGCGGCATCCCTGTTCTCTCCCCATCAGATGCCGGCTGCACCCTCCAAAAAATGCCAAAGACTCCTCGAGGGGTGAAATCACCCCTGGCTGAGAACCATAGAGAGAAGCTTCAAAAATCTAGACAGATTGGTAGCTTCTGTCTAATGCAACTGCTTGATTTAGGCAGAGCATCCGAGAGGGACTTTCCACTGTCTGCCCAGTTAGTGGCAGCCCCCAGGCCACCCCCCCATCCATGCTGCCTTCCGAACTCACCTTCCAGCCACCCCGACACTGACTGTGTTTGGGGGGACGTGCAGTGTTTGGGAGGGCTTATCCGTGGAGGCGAGGCCTGTGAGTCTACTGCCTTTTTGTGCAGAGGTTCTAATACTGTGAAGAGGCACAGGAGGGAAAAATAACAAAAGTAAACACATCGCTTCTCCCACCCCCTTCCTATTTTTGCCCGTGGGTCTGAGCCAGAGTTTGGCCCAGGTTTGACCGAGTGGACCGTCCTCCTTGGCAACTGGCAGCCTGGAGAGGATCAGCCCTCAGGTTCACTGCCATTTCACCCGCTCCTGAAGCTGACTCCACTTCTCTCTTCCCTTCTGTCCCAGCCAAGGTCCCCAACCAGAAAAGCACTGGCTTCCTCAGCTTCCTGTCAGCTCAGTGATGGGTGTCCGGGTGCAGGCTCAGCTCTCAGAGGGAAAACTAGGTGCCCAAGTTCCTGGAACGTGCTGTGGTGAATGGGAGAGTGGGTGCCCTTCAGCACTTTTACTTGTTCTCCAAGGGCTTCCCTGCCCATTCTTACATTCTCCACCTGCTCTGGACCCCCCACCCAGGGGTGTGGGCCACTTCTCCAGCTAATTTTCACCCTCCTGGTAGCCTCACAGGATCTTGGACTTGCAAGAGCCCGTAGAAAGCACTGGGCATCCGAGGAGATGAAAAGTCTATGAAGGGGAATGACCTGCCCGAGGTAAGAAGCCAAGGATGTAAGTAAGAGACAGGGTAATAGCCGGAGAAGCCAGCTGTCAGCTGTTATTCCAGAAACTGCTGTGTTCCCTCCACTGCCTGGTCATTGACTTCTGTCCTCACCCTCAATTGTGGAAGCTTTTCCCTCAGGCTGTCACGTAACAGACTCAGTGGGTGTTCTTATTGCTCTCAGGTCCTTAGCACAAAATTCAGGCGATGACCAAATAATGTGCAACAAGGGCAAGAGAAAGAATTGTTCTTTTACTCTGCACGAGTGTACTAGGATACCCTCAGCATTCAGGGGGAAGCTACAAGATTCCTTAGCCTGCCAGGAATTTCAAGCCACTCCAGGTAGAAATTTCAAGTAGAAAAAAATGTTGTAAACTTTTCTGTCACCTTTGTAAGTCCCATGGACAATAAACATTATTTTAAAAAAATGTTGTATATATATATATATTTTTTTTTTGCTTAGAGAAGCCTCTAATGTAATTTCAGTTAAAATTCAGGTACAAAGGAGTTTAGCCATATTCATGTTCCTTTAGGAATCCTTTTAATATAAAAACTCTGATCAATTTTAAGGGTCTTGACAAATGGATGTTTCAGGAAGGTCTCAATCCCTCACTTTCTGTTCTCTTTTGTTTTGCAAGGGGGAGGGGAAGTAGGCAGGCATTTGTCCATGTCCCTCTGTCCCTCCATTTGCTGACAGATTGGTTACATAAGGTTTGTGTTGGATTCATCGTCATAAAGTTTTCTTTGCCTGGACAGCAAGTTCTCACAGTCTGTCAAATGAGAACCTTATCCTGAGATGCAAGCTGACAGGTGTGCAAAGTGGCAGGCTAGGGTGGGCCTCCTCACCGAGGTCACTCTCAGGGAAAGGAATCTGGGGAAGAGGGACCTTTGAAGTAGAACCTGTGGTCACATGATACTCAGCATATTTTTGGTGAAACTACTACCAAGAGAAGCCCAGGCTAGAATCAGTCAGGAGCATTTCTGGAGCACCTGCTGTGTGCCATGTGAGAAGAGTATGGGCTTCAGTCTCTACCTTCTGTAGCATAAGATGAATAATACTAAATAGATCCCTTTTATGGAATCTTCCTGAATGATCAGGACAGTGCTAGACACCTTTTTAGCCATGACATCATTTGGACAGCCTTACGATGTAGGCAACGTAATTGTCCTCTCCTACCAAATGAGACAACAGAGGCTTAGAAAGATTAAGTCACTTTCCAAAGCTGCACAAGGTGGCGAGCTGCAGGGTCAGGACTGGAACCCGGGTCCCCTGGAGCCCAAGCCCATGCAGACCAGGAAGCAGCCCAAGGCAGCTCATCACCCGCGCCAGACCGAGTGTAAGAACTGGAAACGCAATACCTCTCAGAGAGAAGAGGGAGGTCGCTGCGGGCTGGAGCAGGAAGGAATGTGCCCTTCGAAGCATGTGACTGCAGGACTGCCGGGGACTGGGACAGGAAACCTATCACCCAAGTGCCTAGTTTGTTTCTCTGAGCCTTTTCTTTGTCTTTTCGCTGAGAATCCGGCAACACTGAAAAGAGGATCTGAAACTTTAAAAGGAGCACGGGGTAGAGCAGAAACACAGCCTGCCTCACATCCAGGCGCATTCCTTTTTGGTTCCGAAGTTGGGAAGTTCCCAGAAATGGAGTGGGCCGCTGGGACCTGATGGGAAACCTGGCAGGCTGAGGCGGCCCTCTAAGGTGTGCTGTCCATTTGGAGGAGAGGGTCTTCTGACCGCGGAGAGCAAGGACAGTGAATGCATTTGGAACGAGGCTTTTCACGGACAGTATCAGGTCCACGAAATTCCGTCCTGCGCTAATCCCTCCTTCAGTGACAGTGCAAATATAATTTGAAGGAGGCATTTTTGAAATACCTAAGAAAACAAACTTCCCAAGCACTCTCAAGGGCTTGAGAAATACTGATACCTTATGAATAATAGGAGGCAGAGTGAGGTACAAAGAGGCTTGCTCTGGGATTCAGATAACTAGGTTTCAGGTCTCCTCTCGGGCTCTCTTTCTCTCCCTCTCTCTCTCTCTCTCTCATGTTGGGTCATGCAGTTTTCCTCAGCAGACCTCAGTTTACTCCTCCGTAAAATCATGAGGCCCATGCAGGTGGTCTCTAAGCTCTCTTCAGGTATGAATTTATATAGCTAGGAAGAGCCAGTAGACCATAATTCTAATTAGAACTGATGACATTTGTCCTATAATGATTAATAATGATCAAGTATCCTGAGGGTGGTCAGCTGGCAGAGGAGGATGTTCTGAAGACCTATTTGATGCATGGTACCTGCCTTCAAATGTTTAAGGATCATCTGGGGGAAAAGGAGCACATCGATTTTATATGAACACCAGAAGGCAAGCAGAAACTTAGAGGAAGGTAGATTCCCAGCCCAGGGAAAAAATAGACTTTACGTTTGAAATAGATTATCTATCAGAAGAGTGAGCCTCCTGTCATTGGAAGCATTCAAGAGAAGCCCAAATAAAGCTCTGTGCGGGATGAAGCACAAAAGTTTCCTGCACCGAGCAGGAGCTGGACTAAGATCCTTCCAAATCTGGGCCTCTGTGTCCTTGAAAACAATAGACCTGAATGTTCTTAAAAAGTATTCAGACCGTTCCCTAATTCCAGCTGGCCTTCTCCCCAATTCCTCTGGATTTCAGAGGTTTCACTGCATTCCTAAACAGGAAACCTCCAGGGGAAATCAGGATCTCAACAGTCCTTGGCCATGGGGGGAAATCCAGAAATAGAGAAATAAGGTTAAGCAGTTTTCCAAACTATTAGACCTTTTCATCAGCTGCTCTTCCCATGCCTTTTGCAAATGACCTACTAACTCCCAGAGAGAGAATAATGAGAGCTGCAAAGCCCTCTCTGCAAAGGCTATTACATACTTCTCCACCCTCAGAATCAGTGCACTTCCTGTGGTTTTTCCGTCACCCTCACGGGGTGGGAAGGAAGGGAGGCAGGTCCCTGGAAAGCACGGGACACTTCAAAGCCCTCTGGTTGGAGAGCATGGTGACCTGGGATCTCTCACAGCCCAGCCACTAACCTGCTGGGCCACTGCGGGCAGGTCACTTTCCTTCTCTAGACCTGGTTTCATCATCTCAAATGAGAGATAGTTTGGTATCCATGAGTCTTGTGTTTCCTTTTTCCAGAATTCTGTAAGATTTCAGGAAGCGTCTGATGCTGCACATTTGGCTGCAATGTTTTTATTTTAAAATCATCTTTTTTTTCTCATTAAAAAGGTAATAGATACTCTTTGCAGAACACTTAAAAATGGAGGAAAGCACCGCATGAGATAAATCACACATAACATTACCACTTAAAGATAGCCATCGTTAAACAAGATGTGTGTGCTTCCAGTCTTTGTCCTAAGCATGGCTAGGCAATGAGTATAGATATGTTTTTAAATAAAAATGAATCCGATTATTACACAACTTTGGACCCACAGATAATAATTTCACAATTTCTCCTTGAATATATTTTATGTATAATACGATCCAGATGTCATAACTAGCCTGGCAAAATACAGAGACCAGCAGTTTTCAAAGTTTAGGGGTGCAGAGGAGTCATCACTGCCAGATCATCTGGATTGGGAGATCTGAGTGGGACCCCAAGAATCTGCATTCTAGAACGCTCCCCCAGTTTTTCTCACATCGGTGGTCCAAGGATCACATTTTGATGAATAAGTTTACAAAGATAAATTCTGTCAATTAAACAGAATGCCCATGTCCCCCACTTACTTGTTAGTTGATGAAAACAATGTTTCCCTACTTTTCTCTTGGAAAGCATGCTTTCTCCCAGTGGGCTCTAGTCTGCTTTTAGAACATAGGAAACTGACCACTAAACTCCTAGGGCAAGGTTCTTGCTTGGTGTTAAATGCCTCCAGCCCAGCCATTTGACTTATGTTAAAATAAATCTATTCAAGTTATATAGTGACCAATACCCACTGTTTGAAAAGTACAACAGCAGACTTCTATTGCACAGACCACTTCTGGTGAGAATCATGGCTAAGATTGCTACTCTGTAGCATATCCAGAGGGATACTATGAACCCCGGATCATGCTTGGCAGTTTTTGCACACGGTCTTATTTAGTGCTCAGCCCACCCTACAGAATGGGTACCACTGTCCTTATTTTATAAATAAGGAAACTGGGGCTCACAGGGGTTAACTAAGTTGCCAAAGATGACACGACCCAATGGAGTGAAACGGAGGTATTCTGAACCAGAGCCCTAATGCCTTGCTGCTAGGATATGCCATCTTTCCCCCTTGGCGGGGGGTGGGGAGGGGTGTCAGGTCAGAGAGAAGAGGAGAGAGGACGATGAGAAGACATTTTTACTGGGTGCACTTTGTTTCATTCTCTGGGGATTCTTTTCTTGAGGCCTGATTAATTTCAAGCCCATGCTGGTTGGAGTGGGGGGTGGTTGGTAGGCTGTAGTTTAGTATGAAAGAGGAAACCAGATTGCCTGGAGAGCGGGCAGCACCCCTTCTTTCACCATCATTCAGGCACTGTTTGCGGGCTTCCCCTGCTGGGGGGAGTGGGGGGGAGAGGCGGGCTCCTGGTACCAGCATATTGGTTTGCTCTGAGTCAAATGCTGACCTTCACAGCAGGAAGCCCTTGGCATCTGGCTTTGGGGGGCTTTTCCCATCTCTGTGCCCAGCTCTGTGCCAGTATCCGAGGTTTCACATTAGAGAATATCTGGGTGGGAATTGGTGTTGAGCAAGCCCATTACTTTTCAAGTGTACTAAGAAGCCCCAGGCTCCAAGAGGTGGGATTGGTGACAAGGTACCAGGGCCCAGGAGGGGACCGTCTCTCCTAGCTGGTTCTATTATTACTGTTCCAGCGCTAAGAGGGGAAGGCTGGTATTTCTGAATATATTCACTTCTCCAGGAGAAAACAATTCTTAAAATCACAACAGCAATACTCTTGACAAAGCAAAATTAGAGTCCTGGGGAACTCTTGCTTTCTTTTCCATCATAACTGTCTTTGTCTGGAGAGTTTTCTTCATTGGACCCACTGTGTCTCTGTTCTACCACCAAATGTTCCCTTATAAAAATCCTATTAGATGTTCCTAAATATTGCAGACAAGCCTGACCACCTGTGGGCGGGTTTTTATTGTTTCTTTTGGGTTGAGAGGGGCTCACAGTTCTCCTGAGACTCATTGCCTGCTCTAAGCCCGTTCTGCTCTCAACATTCGGATTTCCTTCTTGGTTCACTTCCCAGTGTCTCTCTGTAATTCCAAATGATCACTTGGCCTCCTCAGCCTCACAGAACAGAGGGTCAACCTCAAGGGCCTGAAGTGACCAGCCTTAGAAATCTCTTTCTATAGGATTGTGGAAGGCCTAAGTGATGTCAGTTTAGGTAGCAGTTTCTTGGCTCTATTTTATTTTACTGCAGTGAGTCCCAAAAATGATTTGGGGGAATTTCTGAGAAAATGCACATTCTTGGCCTCCATCCCTGAGATTCTGATCTGACGGCTGTGGTTGGGAGCCAGCAATCTGCATTCTGTCACAGCTACCCCTGGAGGCCTGCAGTGCAGGTGCTCTGAGGCAATTCGGGGGCCTAAAGCAACCCTATCTTCCCTTCCCCACCCTTTCCACTAAAGACCACAAAACGTAGGCATACGAGAGAAATGACCCTGTGCAGTTGCATACATTCACACACAAAAAATCATTCTATCCAATAAACAGAATCCTAATTTTCCTGTTTTACCAAATAAGAAAATCTAGATGCAAACAATTTATAAGTGATAAAGAATTACTCTGACTAACCATAAAATGCCCAGTCCCAAACCCTCTGCGGTAGACTGGAAGGTAGCAGCCCAAGAAGAAAAGGGATTTTTGCTGCAGTGATAGACTCCTAGTCCAGTGCTCCTTCCTCCTTGACACCATGCCTTGGTTAAGCCAAATCAGGCTAAAGTTTATATGAATCTATTTGCCAATGTACATAAACCCTCCTACTGAGAAACCCAATGGGGGTCCCACCCAGCTGCAGGGAAGAGTACGATTCATACATATTCACCCATTCACCTCCACACATAGATGCACACATCCAAATAAACACATACACACACACATACAGACTTTTAAACTGATGCCTATCCTGTATCAACACAAGGACACACATAAGCATTTCCACGTAGCTATATGGCCACATCTAGGCTCTTTTGTGTAGACTCCCCTATGAATATGTACACACATATAGGACACAGACATACTCAGACCTCAGCCTTAGAGGAAAACACACATGGGGCTTCCCAAGTACACTTTTGTGTTGGCTCCAAATGAGCCAACATGCCTGCCATGTAATCATGGTCCCACTGTTGCCTAAGGAGGCACAGGTCCACGGGCCGACCCCTTTTCTTTAGTAAGTCTATATACATACCCTTAATTTAATGCATGTGTACTAAACTCTGAGTAAGCGCCGGGAATCGTTAGGTGTTGAAGAACAGTGAATGAACAAAAACAGTTTATCTTTGTCCTTATTGGGTTTGTGGGTTTGTGACAGAGAGAACTTTTAAAAAATGCATGCCAAGCTGCAACTGTGATGGGTCCTGTGGAGGATATTTGTGGTGTTTTGAGGGAATCTGACTAATTCTGAGAGCTCACTAAAGACTCTCCCCAAAGAAGTGAGGTTTCAGCTAGCAGCTGAAGGATAGCTAGAAAATTTCTTGAAAAAGAAAGGAGAGAAGAGCATGCCACTCAGGTGGAGAAGCATGTGCAAATGTCCTGTGGTAAGAGGAAACCTCATGCATAAGAAGACTGAGCAAAGGTCAGTTTAGTTGGCATGCAGAGAGGAAGAGTAAAGTGGGGAGCAGGAGAAACTCACAATAGGTAGTCAGGGGCCACATGTGAAAGGACTTTTAGGCCACATTAAAGATTTGGGTCTTTATCCCAAGAGCTTTTAGAAGTTACTGATATGTTTATAGTAGAGATCAGATTTGTATCTACTCTACAAAGACACTCTCAGGTAGGTAAGGGCACACATATGGGTTCCCAGGGACGCTTGTGTATGTTTTCTTAGAAACGCATGTTTACATGTAAATATTCGCTTAAAAACACTGCCTCTCTGAACACACTCTTGGGTATTCGTGTGCATGGTATAGAAACCCTGTGGGCATTGGAGGTGTGGAAACACACTCCTCGCTGGGTATCATCAGACCTAAGCCAGTCCTTGGGGTGGGGATTAAGTTAGTGGTGCATCAGACCCGATCCAAACCCTCGGACTTTGGAGCTTTGGGCTTTTAGGTTTGGCCTCCTGCCTCCACCTCCCGCTCTGCTCCCACTCCTCTTGGCTCAGAGCACACCATGACAAGGTGGGGTTTCTTCCAGAACATGATCATTGACTATTCTTGGCCTGGGCAAGGAAAGGAGGAGGGGCAGGTCGGGTTGCATAAAGATTGCCTTGTGCCCTCCCAGAGTTGTAAGCAGAGCCCCTGCCCAGCTCCAAGCCTGAACACCCTTTGCCCAGAGTCGGCAGTACCATGAAGCAAACGTTACAGTGGGAAATCAGAGGTCTGCAGGTCCCGGTGGGGACTGTGGTGGGACCCCAAGCAGCACATTCCAGAAGGAACCACTGCATGAAATGGGACACTAGAGGAAGAAACAGACAAAGCCCGGCAGGAAAGCATTTCAAGGCGAGATGTCCCATTGCGTCCCTCACTGCCTTGGCGCAGTAAACACGTGTATGCACATATTTGCACATTGATAAATTTTCCTCTGGTGGGTGTGACATCTCTCAACAGAGAAAGCAGCAAACAATTTCTCAGCCACAATACTGCATTAATTTCCTTCCGATGAACTGGAGCTAGGCTTGTGTGTGTTTTGTTCCTGTTTACCAGCAAAGCCCACAAGGGCCTTACCCAGAGCCAGGGATGGACTCCGGGGAGATCAATAGGAACATTCATGCTGAATTAGAGGCTCACCTATTGCCTGACACCTTAAGGCTGTTGAGACGGTCCCCAAGTGCTTTTTTGATATTTTAAAGACTCCTACCCGCTGAGATTTTATGTTTTGCAATGTGTGCTTAGAAATGTTTTCTTCTAGGGGCGCCTGGGTGGCTCAGTGGGTTAAAGCCTCTGCCTTCGGCTCAGGTCATGATCCCAGGGTCCTGGGATCGAGCCCCGCATAGGGGCTCTCTGCTCAGCGGAGAGCCTGCTTCCTCTTCTCTCTCTGCCTGTCTCTCTACCTACTTGTGATTTCTATCTGTCAAATGAATAAATAAAAAAAAAAAATCTTTAAAAAAAAAAAAGAAATGTTTTCTTCTATAATTAAAGAGAATTATATGATGTAATTTGAAGCTCTTCTTATTTTGCTTCAGACTGTGTGAGAAACATCCTTCCCTTCTCCCGGTTGGGTGCCCTCTTATGCTCTCCTGGCAGGGAGCTAGCAGACCTGTCAAGTGCTACAGACCCTCGCACTGTGCTCGAGGGGACACTGTGTCCTAACCACCCCTCATATCGATCTAGCACTTGGCACTTCACAAAGGGCTTTTACAGCTGCCATCTCAGAAAAGCCTTACAACTCTGAGGCAGCCTGCTTGTTCCCATTTCACAGATAGAAAGATTGAGGTTAGAGGCGCCATGGTGGCTCTGTCAGTTAAGTATTTGACTCTTGATTTCGGCTTAGATCATGATCTCAGGGTAGTGGGATCGATCCCTGCTTCAGGCTCTGCGATCAGCGAAGAGTCGGCTTGTCCCTCTCCCTCTGTCTCTCCCCCCACTCGCATGCTCTCTCTCTCTCTTTCTCAAATAAATAAATAAATAAAACCTTAAAAACAAAACCAAACAAAAAACACCGAGATTACAGGATTTGCCCGAGGGCATGGAACTACCCCATGGCAGGGCTGGGGCATGAACTTAGGTCTTCATGCTCAGTCAAGAAATAACCCAAGTTTTCCTGCACTCAGCTACCCTCCTAGGACCCAGGTTTCTCTCACCGTACTTCTCTGCTTTTTGTGGCGTTTTGTCTTACAAATTCAGTGCTAATGCTCCCCAGCACCAAAGCCACAGCGGCCAAGCCGCAGAGAAGTGACTGCCTGCCCCAGAGACAGTCCCCACGCTGCTTTCAACAGTGACAAGCCCCACGCTTGGCCGAGCTCATGCTGGGAGGGGGCAGCTCTCAGCTCTATCAACTGTGGCTTAGAATGAAAGCTCCAGGCCTTTCGGGGTCCTCCTGCCAGTCTCCAATGCACTATCACCAAGTGGGAGCCATGGGATCACAAACCTGCCCAGCTGGACAGCGCAGGACTCACTGAGGCCATGCTTGTTCGCTTGGCCCAATTCCTCTTGGACCAGGATGCTTCTGCGGGAAGAGCTGGTGTGATGTGCCCCAATCCCATGCCCATTGGACACAGCCCAACCTGCTTGGAAGGGCCAAGTTCCACACCTCAGTAAAAATTGCAGGCTCCAGGAAGTATTTCCACTTCTTGAAAACAACTTGCATTTGGCTAAAACGTCTTATTTTAGTCATAGCAATTAGATGTTCTTGTTTTGCACACATAACTGCCAACAGATTTGCCTTCAGCACAGGTGAAAAGTATTCCGTGGCTCTGAGAAAACTTGGGATGAGGACGCATCCCCACCATGAGGAAAGCTCCCCTTGGCAATCGCCTCCCCTCCCAGTGTCAGCTTATCTGATTTACTCAGCTCTCCAGACAACATTTGATAGATGGGCTCATTGATCCATTCCTTCCTTGAAGAGATGTTTGAACCTTTATAAAGGCCAGAACCTGTGTTAGCTACAAGGTATAGTAACTATATAGTTACTATGACCACGATAGACATGGTTGGCTCCTATGTTTTAGTTTCTTACAGTCTAATGGAGAAGACAAGACAATGAAAAGGGAATTATAAATTGTTTTTGGATCACATTCTTCGATATGAACACCAGAGAAACTTAAATATACTTACGAATAAGATGAGGGAGGGGAAATTGATGTCAGGATTTTGTAGGACTAGGGAATTTGTTGAGGTATATGTCAACCTCAGACTGACTCCTAATCATTCATAAAAATATTACTGTCTTCCCTTCAAATATATCTCGGAGGGGCGCCCTACTCTTGGTTTCAGCTCAGGTCATGATCTCAGGGGTGTGAGATCGAGCCCTGTGTCAGGTTCTGCATTCAGTGTGGAGTCTGCTTAGGACTCTTTCCCTCAGCCTCTCCATCTGTGTGCTTGCTTTCTCTCTCTCTCAAATAAATAAATCTTTTTAAAAAATTAAAAATGAAAACACCTCAGGGAAGAGTGTAGCTGACAGTGGCTTCCAAGTTTACCAGAGGTCTTGGTCTTGGTACATCTCTGGTGTACTGTGCACATTTTGTAAGGGAAGGGGGACATTTAGGGCCTGTCTAGGCTTACCAGATTTAGCAAATAAAAATCTAGGACATTCAGTTAAATTTTAATTTTGAATAACCAACAAATTCTTTTTTCATATAAGTATGTCCCAATTGCATGGAACACAGTTACACCAAAAAAAAAAAAATTTTTTTTCATTGTTTATCTGAAATTCAAATTTAACTGGGCTTCCTGTATTTTCATTTGAAAATCCATTAGAGAACAAACCCTATATTAGAGAACAAGGGCAAAAATAGTGAGGAAATCTCAATAATGTGTCTCAAAGAAGAATCTTTACAGGAGCCGGATTTTTTAGCTTGGAGACAATGACAGTAAGAATCTAGATTTTTGGTAGGGAAGCATTTTCCAAACACTTTTTCTAATAGTATAAATGGAAATTAGCAAATGGTGCACTGGGAGGGGTTAAAAAAAAAAAAAAAAGGCTTTTGAGGTCAAAGGTTTGGGAAACATTGCATGACCAGCTTTCCCATTTTGGAGTTCACAGTATGCAGAAACACGGTGAACGTTCTGAGCAGACTTAAAGGAAAGAGACCTCGTTGACCTGGTTTGACTTAGCATGCCTACAGAATGCTATTTATGGTCTTTTGTCTGTTTGTTTTGATATGTTTGTTTTATGGAGGACACCCATGAATATTGTGCAAACTTACTACTTTGCCCAGCACACTTTGGGAACACTGGTATGAAAAATGAAAGTTTTCTTCGACTCTCCAGAGTGCTGCTGGGTAGGGAGGAAGCTGATTTAGTCTTTGTAAGCCAAAGGGCCGAGCTGTACCCAATGCACGGACACATCTGGGAGACAGATTTTTGGCCCGGCATAAAGACTAGAACTTTCTAACAATTAAAATAGTCTGAAAGGTAATGAGCTCCCTGTCTGAAGACATTAAAGCAAAGCCAAACTGCTATCAAGGACACTAGAGGAAATTCTTGTTTTGTGGAGGAAATTCTCCGGGTCTGCTAGGAAAGCTAGATTCACATAAGACACAGAGAGGCCTCCACCAGAAACAGACCTTAAAAATATGTCCCGTGTTCTATATCCTTTCTGCAGTCTGAGTCTATCCCTCTTATATTCTTACTGTGTTTCCTTCACACCTCTGGGCTGGATCTCTCAAGGATATTAGTCCTCTCAAGCTACAGAGCTTTGGTCTGATCTGAGCCTCTTCATAGCACAGGTCTTGGCTCTTTGGAACCCCACCCTCGGGCTTCACTCTGGGAGCGACTTACGGACCTCCTGAGTAAACTAGAGCTCACGTCTGAGCTAAGCACCTCAGAAGTGGATGGTGTGTGGTGAAACTTGGCCCCCACACCCCCAGGGCTGTGAGCCTCTCCCAGGCGGTGTCCACAGTGGGAACAGACCACCGTATATCTGAGGTGTTCCATATAACAGAAGTCAATAGAGGTTCAAATCCCAACTCTGCCTCTTCCTGGGTCTATGACCTGGAGAAAATTGCTCAGCCTCTCCAACTTGTATTCCTTCTGTGGAAAAAAAAAAAGAAAAAAAAAAAACCCAAGGATGATAATATCTGCATCATAATATCATGGAAATGAAAAGAGATTAAAAGTACATTCCAAAGACCCAACAGAATGCCAGTACAAAGTAGACATTCAGTCAATGTTTAATGGATGACTGTGATTGTTACCATCATGATAAAGACTTTCAGAGAAGTTAAGACTTCTGTAGAATTTCAACCATCAGTGTGCCAAGACTTCAGGCTTTAGCCAAAGCAATAGCTGGGGATTGTCTCCATCTCTAACACCTTCCTTTTGAGGACTTGGGAATGGAAAGTAATGCATGTTTGTTTAAAATCACAGTTTTCCTTCCTGCAGGTTTTGGGCCAGTGCTAGGAGGAACACTGGATTTGGGGGCAGGTGGCCCTGGTTCTTGGTTTAAGTGACTCTGCCACCTCCTCCATGCTGGACTCCAGTCCTCATCTGTAACGTGAAGGGGCTGCACTAAATTTCTTCAGGTTCCATGAGTTGCGCCTTTGAACAGGGATTGCTGGAGGCAGATTGGTAAGTAATGGTCCATGGCACTTAGTGAAAGAAAGACCTCGCCAAACTAAAGCAACGTGTATGTAGGTGTGTGTACACACGGCAACAGGATTTGAAGTCACTTTAATTGCCCTCTGCTCTTACGCCTATCTGTAAGTTTGGCAAATAAGGAGTTAGACCCAGAATTAGTTGTGAAGGCATGACCTCTGCATGGGGAGAGCTGAGTTCGAGTCTCAGTGCCGACCCTGCTGGCAGAGCCTGCTGTCCAGGGTGTGACTCTCCCTCCCGTCCCCACCTTGGCCTCCCCATCTTTCACGTGACACGTTTGGTTCTAGGATCTACAAGCTCTGTCTCTCCTGGGAAAGCGTCTCTGATCTATTTTCGCTTGGGTTTGCATGCTCTCCTCAAGGATTCTCATCACGATGACTCAAGTTTTGCTTCTCTCTTTTATTTGATCCGCTCTGGTTTCATAACACAAGCCCTACAGCCAATTTTAGCGTTTCTTGGATTATGGGAGTGTCCACATGAAGGTACCTGAGCACTGGTCTCCGTTTCTGCCCAGGATACTTGTCTCCCCCTTCCCCACGCTGCCCACCCCAACACTCCCTTCCATTCTGGCACAGGCAGAGCCCCCCTCCCACTGGATGACACACTAAGCGGAGTCTGGTTTTCCCATTAGCCGAGAGGAGGCCCTGAAGTCAGAAATCCTTGGCACATGACTCACTTGATCCCTTTGTGCTTCATTTCCCCCAGTTATAAACAGGTGGAGTCTCGCACTTTCTCACCTCCCAGTGCTCGCCCTCCACCACCAGGGAAGGGCTTTTGTGCCCATGAGGAGCCCCTTTTTTTCACAGATGGACTCCCTCCAGTATCATAGCCCAGGGCATTCTCTAGGAAAATAATGTGTCTCTCTGTCTCTCTGCTTCTGCCCTCGGTCCCCTTCAGACTTCCTTTCATTACTGCCCGAGACACAGAACTTTCTAAAACCCAGAAGCAACCTTCAGTGGCTCCCTATTACCTTCAGGGTAAAGATCTCAGCTGACAAGCGGGTTCACAAGGAAGCACAACAGCAGCTCCCACTGAGGACTAATGACTCATCCGACCATACACTACCCTGATTTGTGCTCCTTCGCTGGGGCCTGAGAAGTACATGTGGTGTGCGTTGGGAACAACTAGAGAGGGGGAAACCAGACTTGGGCCCTGTGTTTAAGAGGCCTACACACTTTCCGAAAAGGTAAACAGACATACAAAAAATAATAACGTTTTTCTGTTTTAAGTACTGGAGTTGATCTTAGAAATCACTGGCCTGGGGGCGCCTGGGTGGCTCCGTGGGTTAAAGCTGCTGCCTTCAGCTCAGGTCATGGTCTCAGAGTCCTGGGATCGAGCCCCGCATCGGGCTCTCCGCTCAGCAGGGAGCCTGCTTCTTCCCTCCCTCTCTTCTGCCTCTCTGCCTGCTTGTGATCTCTGTCTGTCAAATAAATGGATAAAATCTTTAAAAAAAAAAAAAAGAAGAAAGAAAGAAAGAAAAAAAGAAAAAAAAAAAAAAAAAAAAAAAAAGAAATCACCGGCCTGGCCCAACAGCCTCGTTTCACGCTTGTGGAAACGGATGTCACAGAAAACACGGCTCTTAATGGATCTCCCTGTCTCTACTCTGCCTCTACGACCGGGGACCCCTCTCCCCTCTGCAGCCAGAGTCATGCTTCTGAGGGACATGTGATGTTATCACTCCCCGTGTGAACGTTTTCTGGGGCCCCACTACAACTGCAAGGAAGCCAAGCTTCTTCCTGGGCCCAGGGTCCCGGCGCAGTTCGGCCCCTACAGCCTTGTCCTTGCCTCTCGTGGCACTGCCCTTCTGTCAGATCTTCAGGCTTCTTTGAGTGAGTCGGTCTCAACTGTGACGGCATCTGCTCAGGGCTGTCCTCCGGGATGTGAGCGCAAGGGGGACACACGGCCACGCTCCCTCTCCTCTTCATCACCGTGACAAGGTCATTCCCAGACCCTATCACCATCCACGCCATCTTGCTGATTCGATTGTGTTTCTTCTTTACAATCTATGTCCACTCACTAGAGGGTAAAGTGAAGGAGAGCTGGGGTTCGCCTTTATCTCTAATGTCTACAGCACGGTGGCTCACAGTTGATACAAAGGAAATATTTGTTAAATGACTAATCACACAAACAAATGAATACATAGTGAAGGAAATTTGAAAATGAAGAGTAATAAAAAGAAACCAACAAAAACCACTCATACTTCCTCCTTCTGGATATTGCTTCTGTTGATATTTTGGAATGTTTCTTTTTTTCAGGTCTTTTTTTCCCCCATAGGTATATATAGGATATATAGTATGCATCTGATAGAAAATAAGATTATGCTAAATTATGGCTTTTTTTCTCTTATCATTATGAGATTTTTATCTCTTATCATATATTTTTCTCTTACCATTATCGTTACTTCTCATATCATTGCCTTTCTATATGCTATGAAATTAACTTTTAAAATAATATTTTAAATGCTGCATAAATTACCTATGAATATACCAAAATTAACTAAAATATTTCCTTAATCTTGGACACTGGCTTAATTTTTTTTTTCCTAACTGATCTACTCTCTCTCCAAACCATCTTACAAGAATTTGGCTTTTACAATACATGTGATAATCTCTCTTTGCTGTGAGTTGCTGAATGGAAGACATTACTTTCTTTCCAGGAAACATCAACAGACCAATCCTTCATTTTGTATGTTTTCCTGTCACCTCCTTCAGTGAGGATTGACTTAGTTGACCATCTAGTTATTAAGTCAAAGACTTGCGGTTAGTACAGCGTTATGTTTCTATGACTTCCTCTTTGAGATAAACCATTATAAGTGTTCACAACTGAGTACAGTCAATGGAGAAATAGAGGCCAGGCACCGTTGCATCTAGCGCATACTCTTAACTCAGGACAATTGCCTGTTGAAATTAATCAGTGCTCAGGGACGCATGGTTTGAGAATTTCCAAACATTCACACTTGTAAAATCCCTGTGGATTAAAAAGAATGGTAAAGATAGCAAACACCCTCAAGGGATGAAAAAGGAAACTGAGACTCAGTCGTATCTTTGGTGAACTTGATTTCAGAAAAGATTTTACAGAGCTGGAAGAGACCTTAGAGCTGAACTATCCCAACCTGTCATGCTTTAAAGATAAGGAAATAGAGGTCCAGACAAGGAAGGGCGTTGTACTGGGTCACCATACCACCAGCTTGTGGTAAGGCTGTGATGAGAACCCACTTCCTCTTCCTTCCCATCCATCAGCCTTTCCACCGCCCTAGCTTTGGGGGCCTAGTCAACAGTCAACACTTAGCAGAGTCTGCGCCTGGGCTCTGTTTCCTTGAGTGCTAAGAAATCTCCTCACTTCACCTAGAGGATGGGCTAGGAGATCAGCACCGCAAGGGTGCAAAGCATGAAACAATACACAAGGCCAAACACCCCCTTCTTGTCAGCCCCAGTGCCATCTAGCACCACGCACCCTTAGATGGCACGGGCCTCTCCTCACTCGCTCTTTCCACACTCCTCCTGCGATGATCTGTTGATGTCCATCTCTCCCCCTAGACTAGTAGCTTCCTGAAAAGAGATGCTCTTTCTCCTTTGGTTTTTCAGCACTCCATAACAAATGAGTGCCTGGCCAATAATAGATGCTCCGTAAATATTTGCTGAATCCGTGAGTAAAAACTTCACTTCTGGGGGAAAAAAACCCACTTAGTTTCTGTATTAGTTTGCTAGGATTGCCAGAACAAAATAGCACAGACGGAGTGCCTTAAACAACACCTATTCATTGGTTCACAGTCATGGAGGCTGGATGTCCAAGATCAAGGTGTTGGTAGGGTTGGTTTCCTCTGAGGCCACCCTCCCACTGCCTCTTCACAGGGTCCTTCCTCTGTGCACCTGAACCCCTTCTGCCGTCTCTTTCTGGGTCTTGATCCCCTCTTCTCCGAAGGACCCCAGCCAGGTTGGGAGTAGGGCCCACCCTCATGTCCTCATCTTCTCTCAGTCACCTCTTCAAAGCCCTGAATATAGTCACATTCTGAGGTAGTGGGAGTTGACACTTGAACATATGAATTTGGGGAGAACGCAAAAATGGACACCTCTGTGCTCTAATACAGGGAAGTACAAAGCCAGTAGAACCCGGGTAATGGTGTGGTGATACCAAGCGTCCCCGGGTGTCATGCTCTCTTCTAGGCACAGAAGGTAACACCTAAGTTAATCCTCTCCAGGACTAAACGCCAGCAAACATTCACTAGTGCCTGCCACGTCAATCACTGTGCTGGAGCTCAAAGATTCACAAATGTATAAGCTTAGATCACAGGAGAAAGACTCGGGCTGTTTGATAAGAAAACACACACACACACACACACACACACACATCTGGTGTGCTGCCTCAGCCCATTTCTGCCACGTTTACTGCCCCCATGCTAGTTGTTATTCCCCAGCCAAGTAATTTCGTCTGTGTCCAACCAGGAAAATGATCAACACTTGGCAGATGGAAGAAACCAACAAATAGCCAGGAAGTGACGTTTCCCCCATCGCACAGCTAGTAAAGCGCAGGCTCAGCACTTAAACACACTCATTCCAGCCCCATGCTCTCTTAACCTGTGCCCCACACTGCCTCTCCCTGACGAGGAGTCTTAATCCTTTTATCCCAATAGGAGGGGGATATGAGACCCCGGCCAAAAGGAGGGAAATTTTTTTTTTTAAGATTTTATTTATTTATTTGACAGAGATCACAAGTAAGCAAAGAGACTGGCAGAGAGAGAGAGAGAGGGAAGCAGGCTCCCTGCTGAGCCGAGAGCCCAATGCGGGGCTCCATGCCAGGACCCTGGGATCATGACCTGAGCCGAAGGCAGAGTCTTAACCTACTGAGCCACCCAGGTGCCCCCAAAAGGAGGGAAATTTAAACAGAGCCACAAGTGGGTTAAAGGGCAGAGAAGACAATTAAAAATAGAGAAAATAGGATCGTAAAGGCCCAGGATCATAAGATGATGGCTGAGCTGGTGGCACAGAGGGCTGGGGAGGACAGAGAGGCAGTGAAGGTGAATTGCAGTCAGATTAGCTGAGGTCTTATTTCACAGAATAATAAAATTGGGCTTGATGGTCTAGACATTGACATGCTTTTGGATATTTTAGCACAAAATCATTTCATCGTACCTCTTCATTTTACCAACAAGGAAACCAAGGGCCAGAGAGGAAAGATTTGCCCAAGGCCAGACAATTGGTTAGTGGCAGAGCTGACACCAGCACCCAGATCTCTCAGTCCTGAGCCAAAGCCACCCTCTGCTAAACTCAGCCTGCGTAAGCATATGGAAACTGACATAATTTAAAGGAATGGGTTTTTTCCCCCATGTTTTCCCATGTCTTTCATCCAGTTTTCACCCACTTTTTTGGGGGACCAAGTGTACATTTCCCCAAGTTTCAAGTAATTAACATCTTTCATCTAAAGGAACTACTATGGTTTAAAGTCAGAAAGATCCCATAGAAATTACTGATGATGCTGTGTGGTTCCGTGGAGTGTGGCCGAATGGCTCACCGGTACGTTTTATAGACTAGAAGGACCTGTATTTCTTATGTCAAATAGACACTTTGAGATAGAGCGATAAATGAAACAGCCACTCTGGCTGGGTTTGTTTTACCAAACAGATATATCAGGTTAGCAAACATTGACTGGTGCCCCCTGCATGGCAGGTGTGGTGCTAGAGCCTTGAGATCTGAAGATATGTAAGCTCAGTTCCCGGGGAAAAAGGCTCTCACCGTTTAATAGTGAAATGCACAAGCTTAACCATGTACACACCACTCCCCCCGCGCCCACCAATACACGCACACACATTTGCTATGCTGTCTCGGGCTGTTTCTGCCATGCTTCTAGCTTCCCCATTGTAGTGATTCCCCAATCAGGGTATTCAGGCTGTGTTCAACCAGGAAAACGGAAACCACTTCAGGTCTTTCAACCTAAGCAATTTCATATAAAGGATTAGAGGCACAGGTGAGAGAAGAGCTGAGAAGCCAAACAGGGATGGTAAGGAACCAGAGATCAGCAACAGCGGGAGGATACCCCTTCATACATACATACATACAGCTTGGAGATGGTGGTATCACAAGATCCCCAAAAGCCAGGGGATTATTTGGCAGGAGCTCGGTTATTTGCCAGAGCACGTGAAGCCGCTGAGGGAGGTGCCTCCAGAGGCAGAGAGAGGAGAAAATAGGCTTCCCCCCACCTCTCGCCTCGCCTTCTGTCGCACACTCCCGCTAGCCACACTGCAGCCTGGAGGTCCCTACGGTGCAAAGCAGAGCAGGGGAGGCACCAGGAACAGAACAGATTGCAGACAGGGGCTGACTGGCACCCCGGGTGACCTTGGGCAAATCAGTTGCTCTCAGTTTTAGTTTCCTGGTTGGTGATTTGAGAAGAATAACACCTCTCACGTTTGTTGTGAGGCTTACATGAAATAAAATCTATGAAAGCACTTTATAAGCTTCAAAAGGCACGGAAGGGCTTTTATTACTGGCTTTCATTCAAAGTATTTGGGACTTTGGGTTCTGGGGAAAAAGAAATGGAGTAATGCTCAGGTGTCGTCAGGAACTTGGCAATGCCCAGTTGATGGCCGGAGCAAAACGAAGTAACGGCATTTTACCACTTGTTCCTTCATTGCATCACTCTGGTCCGCCAGCCTTTTTGAAAGCCACAGGCTGACTTTGAATAAACTGGCACATAACTGAAAGGATGTCAGAGCGCGCTCTCGGTTCTATTTGGGGATCTGTCTGTGGTTTTGCATCAAAAAGTGACAAATAAAGAGAACTCTAGAAATTACTCTGAGACCATTGCCCCACCCCTTCTGTTTGACAGAGGACCAGAGAGGAGACAGGCTTGGCACATTGTCCCATGCCAAATTCTCGGCAGAGAGCGACAAACAGCCTTGAAGGAGACCCTTCCCCCTTCTTCAGCCCTCCTCCTTGAGCCTTCGGGTTTCTAGGCAGTCCCATACAGCAGCTGGTATGACAACGTTTCCTTGCTCTTTTCCATGATCCTTCTTTCCCGCGAGCTTCCTTCCTTTCCTGTTAGTCTTAAGCCTCTTCTTCCTAATCGTCTTTGACAGCTCGTTCTCACACAGCTCTTCTGCTCTACTCTGCTGATGGACATCGGAAGCGGAGCGCTAAACCATGTCTGTTTTAAGGGGAGAGTGTCAACTCTTCTAAATCACGCAATTCTGCTTTGATACCGGGAGTGGGCAAGGACCATCACAAACTCCGGGGAGACCAGTGTTTCTGCTGAGCTCAGGTGACAATAATACGGTGCAATCTCTTCCTTTCTACTTGCAGAAGGTACAGGCCATGGCCAGAACTTTTGACTAAGCGCCAGGCCACTCCAACCAGGCCTCTGAGAACTGCGATACTGTTACCAACGGCACGACGTGGTTTGACCCTCTCAGCAAGAAGGGGGGATGTCTTCCGTATCTCTCAGGGCCAGGTGCGCTTGGTGAGTGGACGGTAGAGCTCAAGGGTGGATTCCTGACTTGTCAAATGAAGAGATTGTGCCTTGATTGTAAGTTCCTTTCTAGCACTGACATTTAAGAAATCAGTATCCTTCCACCAAAGAAGGCCTATTATGGTCACAGAGGCACTAAGATTGTAATAATCCCCTGAGTGACTCATGGAATTCCCAGTGGCCCACTGTGAATTGACGTTTTTCTGGTGCAGAGTCTGTGGCATCTCAAAATGTCAGAGCTGGAAGAGTTTCTGGCATTCTCTACCATGAGTACATTGAAGAGTTGGACGCTTGTGAGAATCCATTTACTGATAGAAATGGATGGTGTCCACGCTGTGTGGCAAGCACTGTGCTAGGCCCTAGGGTACAGTAATGGAAAAGAGGAGGGCTCTGCCCACACATATGCTTGTGGGACAAGATGCAGGGTAACATCTTAAAAAATGGACAAGATAATTATAGTTTGTAATAATTGCTTGAAAAGCAATAAAAATGTAATGGATTGATTCACTTTATTCAATGGATATGGAGTAACTTGGAGCGGGGAAGGGTGACTATTTGCAACAGTGGCCCTTAAGATGAGTGAGCTCTGAAGCTTAAGAAGAAACCAGCTGTGGAAATCAGGGTGTAAAAAAGTAATAGGCCATGGGAATGACATGGGCAAAGGCGCTGGGGCAGGAAAGCTTTTGGTGTAGTCAAGCTGTAGAAAGGCAGCTAGTCAATGGCAATGTAATAGGGAAAAGTAGTTTGAAGAGTGGCTGGAGGAGTTGGCTTAAACAAGATTGGCCTCGTAGGCCCTCATAAAGAGTTTGGGTTTTATTCTAAGAATGGGAAGCCTCTGAAAACTTTTGGGCAGTTAAGTGACACTTCCTGGTTTGTATTCCTTAAAGACCCCTCTGACTGCAAGAAGGAGAATGGATTGTAGAAAAGAAAATGAGACACTGAAATCATCCAGACCAAAAAAACCCGAAAAAACAGAAAACAAAAACAAAACAACAAACTGGTAGACAAAATTAGTAACAACGGTAAAAAGTGGAAGGACTTGGGATACATCTAACATAGAGCCTCTAAGACTTGTTGATTACCGGGCAACATAAACTGAGGCTCAGAAGAATCAAAAAGGACTTCTAGGCTTTTCAACACCTGGATGAATGGACGTGTCATTACAGGTGTGAGAACAACGATTAAGGGTGGGTAGGATTAGAGAGATCTATAAAGGGAAACTGGGGTCCCAGGGGACACAAGGTTGGGGAGAGTACAGGTACAAGGGTGGCATAAAAATTGCAATATTAGGGGCTCCTGGGTGGCTCAGTCAGTTATGCATCTGCCTTTGGCTCAGATGATGATCTCAGGGTCCTGGGATCAAGCCCCAAGTAGGGCTCCCTACTCAGCGGGGAGTCTGCTTCAACCTCTCTCTCTCTGCCCCACCTCCCTCCCCAATTATCTCTCTCTCCCTTGCACATTCTCTCTCTAATATAATCTTCAAAATAAGTAAAAAGGATTGCAATATTAGCAAATCTCATTTATGCCTTAAGAGAAAGGGAGACCATGAATTACTTTACAGCGGCGGTATTCGGTGGGTGTGACTTGGGGCCCCAAAGGACATTTGGCAATGTCCTGACTTAGTTGTCATGACTTTCAGTGGGGGTGAAGGGATTGCAGTGTTTATAGCATCTAATGGATAGAGACCAGGGATGCTGCTGGACACCCTTCAGTGTACAAGGCAGCCCATAGAACAAAGATTTTTCTGGCCCCACATGTCAACAGTGCTGAGTTGGAGAACTCTATAGGTGACTTTTTAGGATCTCTACAAGTGAATCACATCCAGAGAGCAGTGTCTTGGAGGGGTCACTCCAGATGAAGTGTGGGGAATGAGCCTGGACTTGCTTCTGCGGCAGAGACTGATAGCAGCTAATGAGTACGAGGCTGGCAGTTTTTCCTTGGTGGGGCTGGGACACCAAGAGAGGGCTCTGAGCCCTGTGGGGCCTTGGTAAGAAAAGGACATTGATTAGAACGGACCAGAGAGCCCAAAGACCAGTGGCAGGCCGGACCAGAGGCACTGCCCAATGAGAACTCACTCACTGAGCCACAGGACGGATGGGGCTATGTCTGCACGGGAGGGGGGAATCGGGGCAGTTTCCAGAGGAAGGGAAAGAGGCTAGGGATCCTAAGGGGCAGGAGGGGAGGCAGCAAGTACCAGTTTCCAAACCTAAGATCCTCTAGAGTCTGCTGGTTCTCATGACTGCCTGCACAGTAAAATCAGGGGGGGGGGGGGGGGGGGGGGCAGGGGAGATTTTAAAGGGAGACAGTTATTAAATTCGCCTGTCTTAGGGCCCTAGCATGGGAATTTTAAAGCTCTCGCAGGTATTCTCGGTTGAGAACCACTGAGCTAACCCAAGGCCTACACACAGCTGCCCCAGAGCCGGGCAAGTAAAAGAAACAAGGGTCTGGAGGCCCCCACCTCCACAGGCAGCCAATACTCAGCCGTAGCCCACTGTTACCCTGTAGAGATCCAGGCTCAGCGTCGACAAATCTTCCCATTTCCTTGTTGTTGTTGTTGTTGTTTTTAATCCTTTCAAGAAGCCTAAATCCAGATTTTTTTTTTTTTAATGTTAGCTCCAAATATCTTAAAATCTCATGCCAAACAAAACATGTGTGCAGAGTCCGCTGGACCCTTGGGCGGTCATTTAGGAACCTCTGATCCAGTCCAGTGCTTTTCACACTTCTTTCAGCCACAGGGGTTTTTCTCCAAACAAGCTGTTTGGTGGAACTGATAGAGATTAAATAAATACAAGCAGAACTTCGTGGGGAACAGAGCAGAAGCTCCCCAAGCCTCTCCTTCTAGCCCCGGGCAGACTTGCAGTTGTTTAGGAAGAAGATCCTTGGCTTCTGGAACCTCCCTGGCCCATTTACCAGATAAGGAGACAGAGGCCCTTCAGAACATAGTCCTGGGGGCACCTGGGTGGCTCAGTGGGTTAAAGCTTCTGCCTTCGGCTCAGGTCATGATCTCAGGGTCCTGGAATCGAGCCCCGCATCAGGCTCTCTGCTCAGCAGGGAGCCTGCTTCCTCCTCTCTCTCTCTCTGCCTGCCTCTGCCTACTTGTGATCTCTGTCTGTCAAATAAATAAATAAAATATTAAAAAAAAAAAAAAAAAAAGAACATAGTCCTGGAGCAGAATCAGCCTCATGGGGCCATTTGGAAGCATGTGTGAGTGTGTGTGTGCGTGTGTGTGTGTGTGTGTGTGTGTGAGAGAGAGAGAGAGAGAGAGAGAGAGAGCATGAGCACGCGCGCGGGTACCGTGGGGGGCATTTGAAGTTGACTCAGTGACAAAACAGACACTACTGGCATTTAGTGGCTGGGCGCCGGGAACGCTCAACTTCCTGTCATGTATAGGACTTTTAATAAAGAAGCATCCCACGCAAAATGCCAACAGCTTCCCCACTGGGAACACCAGATGAGGAATCGGAGACGCAGAGAGAAGAAACTGGCCGGCAAGATGGTGGCTAGAGCACACGAGAACCTTGGCCCCTGCCCACAGGCTTGGGGAATTCATCTGTACCCATCAGCAAAGGTCGTGGGCTGGGGCCGGGCTGGCCCTACTCCACAGCTCTGGGGAGAGTGCGGTAGTTTACAGATTAAAGCCAGGTAGCCTCCTGAGGTGGGACAGCTACTCCACAAACAGCTAAGCGCCAGATTCTAGAAATGAGTCCGGGAGAGGAGACGGGGGTGGGGCGGGGGGCTGCCGGGTCTCTTCAGCCCAGGCCGGAGGCTCAGCCATCGCCCCCTGGGGGAGGCAGAGCCAAGGAGCAGAGGTGCCGGGAAATGCAGAGGCACGGCCATCACGCAGGTTTGTTGGCCCCATCGGTCATTTAATCCCTAAGCTCCAATATGCCAGGTTCAAAAATAGGCTGTGGCAGCAGGAAGGGAAAGGAGGGTGTTCCCCAGCACTCCAAGGAAAACCAAGCCAACGGAGAGCTCATCTGCCTATTTTTGCCATCACAATGCCACACATTGTACGGCGTCCCAGATTACAGAATCGCCACCTCCAGGGCTGCCTGTATGGCTCAGTCCGACTCTTGATTTTGGCTGTAGTCTTGATCTCAGGGTCCTGGGACCCAGCCCTGCACAGGGCTCCCTGCTCAGCCGGGAGTCGGCTTGTCTCCCTCTCCTGCAGCACTTCCCCAGTTCACGCTCGCTTGAGGTCTTTCTCTTTCCCCCTAAAATATATAAATCATTTAAAAATTTTTTAAAAAGAGGGGCGCCTGGGGGGCTCAGTGGGTTAAAGCCTCTGCCTTCGGCTCAGGTCATGATCCCAGGTGGTGGGATCGAGCCCCGCACTGGGCTTTCTGCTCAGCAGGGAGCCTGCTTCCTCCTCTCTCTCTGCCTGCCTTTCTGCCTACTTGTGATCTCTGTCTGTCCAATAAATAAATAAAATCTTTAAAAAAAATTTTTTTTTTAAAAAGAATCATCTCCATACCTGGGAGACAAAGACCAAATTATCCATATTTTACAGGCAAGGAGATGGAGCCTCAGAGCTGTGCTTACAAGGCACCTTCCTTTTCAAGATCTGATTTTGTTTGTTGATGCTTACGGTAATCATCCTCATGAGGAAGGTCAAGGAGGGAGCCCTATTCCCAGTTTGGGGTTCAGGCCAGCAGTTCTCAGACTGTGTGGGCACCAGAATCACAGGATACCTTGTGGGAAGACACAGCAAGCCCCATCTTACCTGAAGGACCTCGGGTCCCCATCCTTTGAACTAGCTCCCCCACTGAGTCCGACGCTCACTGACACCCAGCCAACTAACCCAGCTCAGCAAGACCAGTCCACTTTTCACGGACTTGGGTGTCACAGAAACATCATGTTTCTACACAGCTTTCCAAATGCTGCTTCTCTCTCTACTGGTAATGGAGACAAGACACCAGCCAGCGCTGTGCTAGTTAGCTGCCATTTGGTGATGGGGCGGGGCGGGTGGGGGTGTTCCTGATTTGTAGTATGCCCATTTCCATGGTGGGAATACTCCCACTGTGGCCAGTTTCAAGCCACCAACATCACATCACTGAACAAGGAATTAAGGAAAAGATGCACACAAGCAGCATTTCTGAGACCCTGTGAGCCAGCCCCAGCATACATCTTTCGTGTCCCATCTCCAAAGCCTGGGATCTTTCCCCTAAAAAAATCCAGAGCTAGGGCAAGAGACAGACTCCTGAGGGAAACAAGGAACATGTGTGCTGTGACAACCTCATTTTCAGGGGAAGATTATCAATTACCATGATTCTTGAAGAGCAGGAGATAGGACTTGGAATCATAGTTTTGTGACTCTGGCTGTGTGATCTTGAACGTGTCACAAACCTCTCCAGGTCTCAGATGCCTTGTACCTAACCTACAACTGGTAACACAGTCCTCAAAGGAAACCTTAAAAGCTAAAGGATAGAATGCATGTAAACTGGGCAAGCTCGTCCTCAGCACCTGGTCCTACTGAGGCACGTTTGTATTTCCGCTTGGAGCCCCCCTTGCATTTTACACCCGGGAAGGACCCTACCACGCTTCCCATCCAGATGCCTCGCTGGGGAATCTGGGACTCAAGTAGGATGATTACTCTGCTCAGCAAACCACAGCCACCTGGCATGGAAGCCATCCTGTGTCCCTGTCCCTTGACTTAAAAGGTTGGGAAATCTGTCACTAGACTAGCCTTCCCTCCCCCAGAGTACACACCAGCTGGTTTCCAGGGAGCTACCTAGAAGTCAAACAGTGGAAATTCTGCACGTCGGCGCCACAGTGATCCCGCTCAGTAGCGGTCTGTGGGCGGGTCCTGACACAGAAGAGAACCCCAAGGCATGTCGCTGAAGCAGCCCGGGCTTCGGACTCAGGCTGGCCTCGCAGAAGTTCACTGTCACCTTTTCTACCACAGATGACGGAAACATTGAAGCTATGGATTGTCCCTGCATCCTCTTCCCTTCACACCAGCTAACGTATTTTTCATTTCCCTTGGCGGGCTCAATTTCCCACATGTTCTCCCAAGCTCTTCCTCTCAGCTCCCCAGGGCTTCCCACAACAAACCTGCGTGCCTGGGCGGCGAGCAGGCCACTGCCATGCGGACCGGATATGCCTCTGGCTGTGTTTACCAACCCAGCCCTGGCTCCCCAGCTCCCTGGATGCACATCAGGTGGGGGGGACCCGGAACCTTCCTTACTCCAGCTCTGCCACTAACTCACTGTGTGAGACCGGGCCAAAGACCTCTCCCTCAATGCCTCTCTGTTCCTCATCTCTGGAAATAAGTCACAGTACCTTTGTTCTTACGGAGCACTTTGCATCCTTCGGGGGAGTCCCTTTACCTGGGGCTTCCTGTTTAATCCCATACAAGCTATGGGAGGGTTGACTAGGACCCTGGCCTCCAGCTGCTCCCCCCAGCTCCAGGGTGATCCCAGCCCCTTGCTGGCCCTTTCGTTAGAGGCAGGATGCTGGGGCATGACTCTGTGGCTCTATCCTGCTGCGCGGGACCCATCTCAGAGTCCTAGCCTCCCACCCTCATGCCCCACCGCCCCTCTCTTCCTATGGAAGTTGCTTTGTTCCCTGAGAGCCCTGGGTGTGGCCGGCACCATGCATAGTTTGCGTGGGAGCCTCACAGAGCAACCCAAGTATGAGGGGGAAGACATTCACTCTTTAAACCCTCCCTCTAAATAAATCGTGGTTGGAAGAGGCACTGCAAATTTTCCTGCTCTTCTCTGTTTGTCTCTCCCCCCTCCTCCTTTATCTGTACACCTGTGTCCTGCCACCAAGTACTCATTTTGGACACAGAATGTATTTGGTGTTCGTTCTTTCTTTCTTTCTTTCTTTCTTTCTTTCTTTCTTTCTTTCTTCCTTCCTTCCTTCCCAGTTCTTTCTGACAGAAGGGTCAAGTCAGATCATAAAGTATTTGTGGAATCCATCAGTTCCACAGACAGAAGGCTTATTAGGTGATGGAATTTTCTAGCATATTCTAGGATGTTCCCAACCCCTTCCCTGCCTTTTCCACGAACCAAAGTCTTCCTTGATCTCTTGAGTTGGAATGAATTTCCCTCCTTTTTTTTTTTTAAAGATTTTATTTATTTCTATGAGAGAGAGAGAGCATGAGTGGATTGAGGGGCAGAGGGAGAAGCAGATTCCCCACTGAATATGGAGCCCAATGCGGGGCTTGATCCCAGGACTCTGGGATCATGACCTGAGCTGAAGGCAGATGCTTCGTTAACTGAGCTACCCAGGCGGCCCTGAATTTCTTCCTTAAATGTGAATCCCACTTTACATCTCAGTGCCCGTGCTTCTGTTTGCCACTTCATCATTTTCTATTCCACTTCTCTGGTTCTTTTGGTAGATTGTAACATCTTTCAGTATAAAGACCATCTTTTTTTAATAATTTAAAAAAATTTTTTATAAACATATAATGTATTATTAGCCCCAGGGGTACAGGTCTGTGAATCATCAGGCTTACACATTTCACAGCACTCACCATAGCACATACCTTCCCCAATGTCCATAACCCAACCACCCTCTCCCTACCCCTCTTCCCCCGGAAACCCTCAGCTTGTTTTGTGACATTAAGATTCTCTTATGGTTTGTAAAGAACATTTCTTAGTCACAGAACTGTCATCACCCCAATACCTAATAATAATAATAATAATAATAATAATAATAATAAATAATAGCAGCTTCTACTTATCATGTACTTACTCTGTGCCAGAGACTGTTCAAACAATATCGTCTTTAATCTTGTGTGAGACACTGAGGTAAGTAGCTCTTGTCATTTAAGTAACTTTCCAGGGGTTATATAGAAGTAAAAGAAGGAGATAGGATTTCCAGCCTCAGTTTGTCTTACTCTAATTCCCGAGCTGCTGTACCCCGCTCTTTTGATTTCCTTCTGAGCACAGTGGCTGGGAGAACAGGCCCTCCTCGAGGGAATTCCACTCTTCCCATACTAAGAGTCCGTGCTGTCCAAACAGAAGGAACACTTTGCAAGGTCATTTAATCCTCACTCTCGTTTCGCCCATGAGAGGCTTAAAGCCAAAGAGGAGGAAGTGAGTCAATGCTGGTGGCCTGGCCAGTTGGTGGCACAGCACAAAGGCCAGTCCCTCACCATGTCACTCACGGCTGACTGCAACCTCTCAGCCTCTCGCTTTCCTAAAGAGTTACTCAGTCGGAAAGGATAGGCAGGAAGAGGGTATGGGTGTGAATGTATGGCACACTTCAAGATCACGCTCTATAGGACACCAGGGACACCCCTGTTTCCCTGAAGCCTTACTTTCCTAAAGAGTCGTGTGTAGATCAGATGTTTCTCATTCCAGTAACTCAGCCTCCGGTGGGTGAGTCAGTTTGGAGCATTGCTGGGAGTCTGTGCCATGGCTTTGTCTTTGTGCTGGCTATTGGTACTGTAAGTCTGTGGACTTGAAGACACAGGACATGATATGTATGCACACGTACAGTGTACATTGTCTAGCCCACATACATACAATAACTATATACATATATGCCTGTATAGATATTTATGTATGTATATATATTTTATACATACATAAAACCTCATGAAATTTTTTTCTTTCATTGTTGTCTGTGTTCCTTGGTTACCATTTGGCCCATTATTGACATTTTGTACCAGATAATTCTTTATAATGGGGGCTGCCCTGTGCATTGTAGAATATTTAACAGCCCCTCTGACCTCTACCCACTCGATGCCAATAGTACCTTCCTGTCCCCCGCTGGGACAACCAGACGTGTTTCCAGACATTGCACAATGTCCCCTGGAAGGAAAATGTCCCCCAATTGAGAACCATGTTTCCCACAGTCCTTTGGTTGACAAGGGGGTGCTCATTGGTGAAGGGAGCAAATATCTAAAGGTCCAGCTAGGATCTATACTATAAGGATGACTCTGACCTGAGATTTAAAACCATTCTCATGGCTTCCACATACGGCCTGCTTCTTCTGCGCCCAACAGAAGCTGAGTGATTTAAATCACTTACACCTCCCAGGAACCTGTGGGGCAGCATCACTGTTTCCATGTTCCAGATGAGAAGACTAAGGCTCACAGAGGCTTGTCTAAAAAGTTACCCAACTGACAAGGGACAGAGAGAATGTGCTCTTTACCTTTATGTGAGCATTTCTGAATCTGGTCAGCCAGTTCCCATAGGTGTGTGCTTTAATCTCCCTGGGGCACAGGGCAGAAATAAAGGTTGAGAACCACAGCTCTGGCTCTGACCCTCCCTGGTTGATTGTCCTAGAATCACCGAATATGAGCATTTGTAGAGACCATCAGGATAATCTAACCTGGTGACACATTCATCTGATCATCAGACAAAGAAATGTGTGATGCAGCCTTAGCAAGTGCTCTGATGGAAAGGCACATATGACTGGGGAACAGACCTGGCCGGGGCTCCAGAGACACCTGCCAGAATGTGGATGAGGAAGGGGTAGTGGGGAGAGAAAGCAGGCAACTTGACCCAGGTTGTCTCTGCAGAGGAATTTTTAGAGTTGTTGGAAACCCAGAAAGGAACTTGAAAGTCCTTGAGGGGTGGGCAGAATGTTGTGAGAAGTGACTGTCATAAGATCACAGAACACCATCCAGTCCCATCCCCCATTGTATAGAGGAAGAAATAGATGCAGAGAAGTCACTTGTTCCAGGACGCCCAACTAAGGGATGGCAGAATGGCACGAGAACTGGGATATCCTGCCCCTAGAGCAATATTTCCAGCCACCATGCCACCGCCTCCATGTTCCCCAGACTTGACTTCCCCTCCCTTTGCTCCAGAAGGAGTCCCCCAGCTCTTAGGGCTTCCCACTTTGTCCTAGAGAGTAGTGGAAATGCTGTCCTCAGTCCATGTGACCCCCTGAAAGCTGAGCACGGGACCCTGCCATAGGAACTGGCACCCCCCCCAAAAAGGGGAGTCTAAGCTTGGGCTTAAGAATCAGATCAGCAACCAGGAACCCCAAAATAACCTCATGACCATAGAGGCAGAAGTTACAACATAGTCTACAGACCGGATCTGACTCACGGTTGTGTTTTGTTTGGCTGCACAATGTTCTCAGATGTTTCCGAAATGTATGGCCACCATTTGAAAATCAGATTTCATATAAACATTCAGGCCTCTCGCCTGCAGCCCTGCATGAGAAGAATGCTGCCTGCAGAGCTGCTGCCTGTCCCTCTTTGTTCTCCCCAGGTGCCTACCCACCCCCTTTTTTGTCCAACCGCTCTGCCGTGGGGCCCACCTGCCCCAGGCTGCCCCACGACAACCCTTTAAAGATCTGCAGATGGTGACCTTGGAATGGGCCCTAGAGTCTTCTACCTGCAAGCCGGCCAATGCCAGTTCCTTCCACTGTGGCTCCTCTAATTTGACCTCCAGCCTCCTACCTGTCCTGCCCCCCTCTTCCTGGCCTCACTCCCCTAGGTCCCTGTCACTCTTACAGGGATGCATTCAGAAGTCCGAACAATGCTCCCCACAGGAGCTGGTGGGGGCTGACCTGGGCAGAGGAGTTCCAGAAAGTTCTTTATAGGCTACACCCTTTGTGCTCCCCCTGGCAACCGAACCCGCTAGCACAATGCCAACCCAAATTGAAAAAAGTCTCATAACATACAAAACCGATTCTCTCTTCTGACTCCAGCTACACAGAATAAACCCTGGGGGAAGACATCAGATCATTTCCTGAGACTCTGTGCATGCAAACCTGGAACAATGTGGGAGGAATGACAAGCATCTTGAAACATTTTTTCATTTATAAGTATAAACAGTGAGAAGAGTCTAAGGAAAATACTTGTAAAGGCCCTTGTAAAATGACAGAGCTCTGACTGGCTGTTTTTTGTTTTTTTTTTTTAATTTTATTTATTTATTTGACAGAGAGATCACAAGCAGGCAGAGAGGCAGGCAGAGAGAGAGGAGGAAGCAGGCTCCCCTAGAGAGCAGAGAGCCCGATGCGGGGCTCGATCCCAGGACTCTGAGATCATGACCTGAGCCGAAGGCAGCGGCTTAACCCACTGAGCCACCCAGGCGCCCCTCTGACTGGCTGTTTGAGGTGACTGCTGGTTCTCTCTGCTCTCGGAAGCAGCCAGGCAGACCCTGTCTTTTGCCCTCAGAGGTGAAATCTGCATGTGTAAAAAACAAGAAAACAAGTGGGGCTATTGGGGGGTTCCCTGGCATCTGTTTCTGCCTACCCCAAGTCCTTAGGTAGGACACTTAAACCCACTGGGCCTCAGGTGCCTGGATGAGTGAGTGTCAAATCAAATCGGAAAGTCCACAAACCAGGACAGTCCATCCAAAACATCCACTTGGGGGGCACCTGGGTGGCTCAGTCGGTTAAGTATCTGCCTTCAGCTCAGGTCATGATCTCAGAGTCCTGGGAACCTGCTTCTCCCTCTGCCTGTGCCCCTCTCCCTGCTTGTGCGCGTGCTCTCTCCCTCTCTGTCAAATAAATAAATAAAATCTTAAAAAAAAATGTCCACTTGTGTTCAGCATCTTCTAGTCTTTTCTCTAGTGTGGGCCCCCAGAGCCACTGCTCCTTTAAGTAATGCTCCTTTTAAAATAATCTTCAATTCTGGTCCTATTTTTTTAGGTTAGTCTCATCCCCAGAACACTTATAAGACCACAGATTTAATGTGTTAATTATGATTTGGGTACATATTAAAGTAAATACTCGGGGATTAAAATTTTAAATACCCTTTCTCCACATACCACCTAAAACCATCCTGCTTGCTTACAAATTGGGGTTCAAGGGTGGGTTTCAGAAGGCCTATGAGTACCTTGAAATGAGATACTAAGCTGTGTATGGGAGAGGGGGGGATTTTTGTGGGGAGAAATTATGCAAATTTGCCGTGATTCTCAAAGGTCTGTCTGTTCCATACAAACACTGAGAACCACTGCCTCAAGAACTCGTCAGATCTTTCACGAGAAGGAACGGGGCAAAAGGACTGCACTTTCTAAATAGCCTGCCTGGGGTTTGCTTTTCAGCAAAATTTCCTCCCATCGTCCTTTCTAAATGTCTTCTAATTGACTGAAGAAGTACCTGGAGGTCCCTTGGTGGGGTGGGGGTGGGGCGGGCTTCTCTGGGACCTGACAGAGCCTGGGAACATGGCTCCCTCTCCATCCTGACAGGGGAGTCTGGGAGGTGCTGGAATGACAGCACCCGGAGGAAAGGAGAAGGGCTTTGCTTAAAGTGATTATTTGTAAACACTTGCCAAACTTCCCCCAAACCAGAATTCCTTGGAGCACAGCGTGGGCCAATGGGACTTTCTCTGGGGAAGAAGCTCAGCTCTGTGGGACGGTTGCAAGGACAAGGGACAAGAATCATGAGCGCTCTCCCTCCAGCCACTGCTTTGCCTAGCGGAGCTCCCTGCTACTTCTCCACCTGCTCGTTTTCCGGCTTGCTGAATCTCCCCATATGTCTGACCTGAATTCTTAAGTGGCTTGGACGGTCTCCGGCTCTTCCACCATGGGAAAAGACCCAGGGTTTTCTCGGGTCCCGGAAGTGATGGCGGCTACTTCATAATTGGGAACGAACCAGCTCTAAATGCAGGGTTAGCTTTGACCCTAACTGAACAGGGGGCTTTCCTAGAGAAGGGCTAGTGTGCCACAGGCAAGGATGGACAAGGCAATCAAGGAAGACTTCACAGTAGGGGTGATATTTGAACAAGACCTTGGGTCAGGTATAATTTGAACAGCAGAGTTGTTCATGCAACGATGTGGTTAAACACAGGGGCTCTGGAGTCTGGGATCTGACTGGTTTTGAATTCTGACACTCCTATGTGCTTGGTGTGCCTTTGTGCAAATTTCTTAACCCCTCTATGCCCGAGTGTCCTCACCAACAAAATAAGGATCAGGACTGTGTGTGAGCTTCAGATAAGAAAACCACACAGCACTCCTCGCACAGAGCCTACGCACAAGTTCCCCCATAACCCCCATCACCACTTGTGTCAGGGAGGGTGGTGGCATGGAATGCTCCACAGCTGGGACTTGAGAGAGGGGTGCATGGATAGGGCAGCTGGTTTGCCTGTGATGTCCAAAACCCTGCCCGCACTCTGAGCTACTCTTCTCTAAAGCCTGCAATTCCGCCCGTGGACTTGGGACTTCATTGCAGAAGGTCCACCCATCTGCGTCTCAGCAGGCTCTGTTCTGATTGGCTGCACAGCCTCGTGGTCCAGCTGGGCACGTCCGCCTCCGACAGGGGCGCCTTTGGTGGGAGGACAGAGCCTGCAGGGTCCAGACACGGGGTGCTATTGTGTCCACAGATGCTGATCCTTCTTGGGGCTGCTGCGTTTCTCTGGGAGAGAGAGAGAACAAGCAGCCCAGCAGCCACAGTGTGGATCCACATCAAAGAAGGAGTCAGGATGCAGGAGGAGCCACGGAATGGCCAGAGGCTCTTCCTGAACTTTTGCTCCTGGGCGGGTCCCACCAGGCCTGCACATCCCCGGAGCACGCGTCTTTTGATGTCTGGTGGGCCCTGTTCATTCTTCATGTGTTTTGATCATGTCCTGTGAATCAGACTCAGCAGCTTTCTGTTTTCTTCATGGGCACTGACTGTATGTCCCGACAGCGAGTATTGTATCTCTTCTATTGAGATGCTGCCTTCCCATAGTAAGCACTCAGGAAGGATTTGCCAGAAGTTGAAACAATGCATGAGTGAGGATCCACAGTGCTGGCACGAAATAGATGTCCCATAAACAGTTGTCACATGGTGAGACGTGGCCAAGGACCTGAGAAGCAAAGAGTTCATTCAGGAAAGCCTTCCTAGAGGTGGCTTTCGAGCTCAACCTTAAAAGGTGGAGTGGAATTCCACAAGGAAGGCTGAGCAGTGGGGCATTCCAAAGAGAAGGGACGGGCACTAGACATGGAGAACACTGGGAACATTGGAGAAATTGGGAAAGAGGTAGCTCTGGCTAACTGGAAACATAAAGGGCTCAAAATGTAAAGAAGATTACAGAAAGCGATGTCTGGAGAAATTTCCCCAACCTCATAGAGCATCTCAAAGGTTGTGCCAAAGAAGGAGAGCCTGCTTCCATCAGGCAATGGATGGCCAGTATGATGAGGGGGTGATGGGATTTAACCAATGCTTTAAGAAGATTAATATGACAATGCCTCAGAGAGTGGATTTGAGGTGGGAGGAATACCGAAAGCAAAGGTCTGTAACTGGAAATGTGGAGAACGTATGAACAGGATTCAATGTACGGTTAGATGTTGATTGAAAACAATGATCAGGAAAGGGGAGAGTTGGTGATGAAGTCTCAGAGCCCACCTGGCACTTAGGGAGAGATAGCCACTGCGGCATGAGCAGAGAAGTCAGGAGGGACAGATGGGATTAAGAGTCTGGAAAGGAGACTAAAGCAAAGTCCACTCTGGTCTGTTACATTCCTTGTTTGGTGAATATCTGCTGATACACAAGCAGCAAAGTCCCTCTGGCTACTCGAAACTGAAACTAAAACTCCAAAAGTATAGAAAAGGGCTGGAGAAATTCTGAGGTTGCTTTCGTAGGAGTTCTCTCCAGGAACAGAATCTACCCACACCTTGGAATCAGCATAGTTTCTAGAGATGGGAAAATCTGACTTCTAACCCTAGCTTGGCTCCTTCTTACGTGTGCGACCTTGGACAAATCTCTGAACTCGCATGAGCCTCTACTTCCCATCTGTAAAATGGGAATGACAATAAATCGACCTCACAGGGCTTGTGAGAAATGAAAAGCATACATATAGGAAGTTCCTCACATGGCGTCTATCAGCAGTGGGATACTCACTCCACATCCACAATTATCAATATTCTTTAATTATTTTAATTCAGACAGAGGTTGCAGATACAAATGCCCACAGGTGCTCAACTGGAAAGAGAAATGAATGAAGCATAAAAAGAACACCTTTTCCCACCTTCAGTAGATTCCTGCCATGTGGGAATGGTGATCTAGGTTGCCAGATGGGCACGTTTTTAATAGAATTCAGAAATCTAAATTTTGGGGCGGGGGCTGAGATTTCCCATTAAACAATTTAAATTTAAATGACAAAACAATGTGTGGCATCCCACACTGCATGGACCAAACAAAACATGCCTATGGGGTCAAGGCAACTCAAGGGCTGCCATTGTGCAATCTGAATTAGGACAGGCTTCCGGCTTGGTGCAGAGATCCTGCACGCCTCCTTGGAAGATAGAGGTGCCACGTCTTCCCCATCCTGAGAAATTGGGCCCCTGCCTCTCCCACGTGTAAAATCGACAGGCTCCAAGAGGATGGCTCAACCCTACCCAGCTCTACACTTCCAAGATCTTGAGTATCTGACAATACGGAGTCTGGTTTTGACGGTATTGAGGAGATGAGCCCCGGGAGAGGTGCATGGCTGAGCCAGCTTCCAGGGAGGCCAGTTCTGGCTGCAGGGTTGCAGGGAACAGAACCCTGGGGTTGTTTACCTACAGTAGTAGTGCTTTGGAGTAGTAAAAGTCAAGCAGGAGAGGCAGTAATCTGGTTGGAGAGAGGCTGACAAGCAGGCTCTCTGACCTGACCAGTTAAACCACTTTACTAAGAACTACACTGAGCTGAGTCTAAATCTGATCCCGTGTGTGTATGCACGCGGGCCTGCTCTAGCTGGGGAGGCTCTGAGGAGACAGAGGAGAACAGGTCTGAGTGTATATCTGCTTCATGCTTCATCTGTTTGCTTTCCTCGAGTTTGTTCCTGTGTGAACGGACCTTCCTGATCCCTTATACTCACAGAGGAGGAAACATCAGCCAGAGCTGAATTTCCAGAAGACTTCACAGCACCCCCTCCCCAGGACCCCTGGCATCCAAATTCCGAGGCTAGACTTTGTAGCTAGGTCTCTGGGTTCTCGAACCCAGAGTGAAAATGCAAAGAATCCTATAGGCCAGCCTGAGTAGTAAGAGCCACCAGCAAACTCAGACCCTCTTGCCAAGGGCTAGCTGGCCATTCCAGGGCTCCGATTCGAAGAAGGGGCAGGTCAATGCTTGCCCAGTAGGGATAAGGGAAACCCTGCATTGTCCCAGCAGACTGAGGAGGGGTTGCTGGGCAGGCAGGATCACTGTTCAGCGAGGGACTTGGTATCCTAAGGTGAAGATGGTTTCCTCTGCTTTGCTGGGATATTTGACCTTGATCCACGATGACTTACTACTCGAGCAGATGTATTCTGTAGCTCAATGACCTGTGACATTTTAGAAAATGAGGTTCCCCGCTATCTTCTTTAGCAGCAGAACGCTTTCTTTAAATGACATCTAAACCTCAACGCATAACATATATTTTTGGAGAATTGATTAACATGTTCCTTAGTTAGACCGAATCTTTATTCTTTGGTGGCAAAGATGTTATTATTCTCAAAATCTCAGAAGTGGCTGCAGGAAACCTGAGGCTTCTTCGGAGCATGGTGGCAAAGCCCTGACAGGGGCCACTCTTCCTGGGATGTCGGGATCCTGAGTGATCAGGGCTGGTTGCCTCATCTCTCTCAAAGTGAAACAAAGGCACAAGGCCGCCACCATCTTGTTTCACAAAGTGAGGTCAAGACAACAGAAGGACATTGCAGCAGGTCCCAGCATTTGACACAGGAAGTTGGAATAGGAGGGAAGCAGCATCGTGTATTGGAGAGAAAAAGGGTGATGTTCAGAAAGCAATCAGGGCCCTGGGTTCTAGGTTGGGCTCTGGAGAGTCTGGGCTCTAGGGGAGAAGAGCAGAGAAGACGGCACAGCTTAGGAGCCCTGGATTCAGACCTAGGCTTCAGTCCGAACTGTATCAATGACCTGCTACGTGAACCTGGACAAGCCACTTAGCCTCTTGATCACACCATCTATAAAACGGGAATAGACTGGTGTCTCCCTGGAAAGGTTGATGGTTTCCAGTATGAGGTCGCACAGGGCAGAAGGCCTGATGGCACCCACACCTGGATTCACGTCCCTCCTCTTCCACGAATAAGCAGAGTAAATGTTAACCTCAGTGTTCTGAGTTGTCAAACAGAAATAATGATTAAATCAGACATTGCTTGTCAGACATTTTTGTTAGCACTGTGCTTGGAATATGGTCAACACCCAGGGAAAAAATGGTATGACCAGCTGTAAGAGAAATTGAAGGGAATAGGACCGGCTGTAGGTGAAGGGGGGAGGGTGGGACTGGCTGCCACTCTGGCCACTCCCTGCTCCCTGGGTCACCGTGAGAGTGGCTCTTCCTCTTTCCCACCTGCCATCTCTCCATCTGTACGGGCACTGATGGGGCACTCTGTAATTGGACGCTACTAGTCTCTGGTCTTATGGTGTCCCCTAAGCTTCTGTTTGTAGCCCCATGGAGGGATCTGGGAGTCAGTGTCCAGGGTCCCAACTCAAATGTCTTTAGGATCAGGCACACATGAGTAAAGTGAGCCATCTTGAGTTGTGTTGTCAAGACAATCACAAAGTTCGCCTATGAAACATGAAGGAATATTCTTTATATCCACCAAGAAACATGCTCACTCCCATTTTTCTTGAGCCACTCGTACAGTCTCAAATCTGGAGAGGCTAGAGGCAAGGGGGATCCTGTAGTAAGAGGGGCATCCAGGCCCCGTCTAAAGGTGGCATCTGCTTTTCAGTAACAGTCAGTTGTTGCCAAACAGAATAAAGTAGCTGGAAGTGCTACTAGATCTTCCAGATTTTTTAGGAAAGCCAGAAATCAGCTTTTGTGTGTATGTGAGACTTTCTGATCATAAGATGGGCACATCATTCAAAATCTCTAAAAAAAAATACTTCTGCAATCTACAAATTAATCTCATGGATGGTATTTTGCAATCTCAGGTGTAATCAGTTCCTAAAACATATCAGCAGGTGTTGGCTGCTGTGACCCAGTGCTCCCCGTCTCCAATCCCCCGAGGGAACACACGTTCATTCTCTGTGAAATGCATGGTATCTACATTCGATAGAACCAGAGATGAGTGTCTGACCCAAAAGCAGCTGTCTGTGGCCATAGTTTTCAGACCTCAGGATCCATAAAAATCACTTGGAAATAAAATCACCCAAGGAATCTGGGTACATTCCATCCCTAGTGCCACCCATAGAAATTCTGATTCTCCAGATTTGAGGGGGCCTCAGAAATCAACCCAGATGTTTCCTAGGCCTTCCTCTGGAAAATGGGTGTCAGGTCTAGCCAGGGGCGGGTGAAATGGATGATAGCAGGAGTCCAGGCTGCCGTGGGTGCTTGGTACCAGGAGCGTGACCAGCTAAGCCAACGGAAGCACCTGAAGGGATCCAGACCGAGGACGGTTACTTGCCCGTTCCTGGGAGCATGGTCAGAGACCCACTCGTGATACTCATTTGCCAGAGGTTTATTTTAAGAATTCACAGAAAGGAAGATAAGAAACCACCTGAGTCACAGAGACAAACCCCATGGAGGCCAGAATATTGTTCACTGGACAGTTTCTCACGCTGAGTGACCAGATTATTTCCTGTGTCCTCAAGCTGTGGGCATCTGTCCCTTCCTCCTCAGACTATGAGCACCATTGTCTTACTGCTCTCCAAGAGACAAGGTCTGACAGGTTTGGTGAACCCCCAGCCTGCCAGTCAGAGCAGTCACACCAAAGCTGCCAGCCAGCCCCCAGACGGCAGTCTTTGGGTCAAGCTACCATTCTCAATTACATCCCCTGTGGCCAGAGTGTCAAGGTCCGTTGTTGCTAAGCATGCCAACCTGTGTGTCAGGAACCTTCTGGAAAAAGCCTGGGGACCAATAGGCTCCTTGTCAGGTCTACCCGCTATGAAAATGGAGGTGAGGAAAGTAACCAAAATGGCCAAAGACACAGAGGCTCCCACAGAGCACTCTGCCCTGGCTGGCAGCAGGTGCCACACCCAAAGGTATGACTGGCTTGTCATGTGAGGGTCCAGCCTCTGGAGTCACCCTGCCTGGATTCTTATTCCGGCTCCACCATTCTCTGGCTGTGTGAACTTGGGCCACTTATCCAACCTCTCTGAACTTGGGCTTTCCAGCGTCTCCACAAGAATGATTATAACAGGGGTGCCTGGGTGGCTCAATGGGTTAAGCCTCTGCCTTCAGCTCAGGTCATGATCTCAGGGTTCTGGGATCGAGCCCCACATCAGGCTCCCTGCCCAGCGGGGAGCCTGCTTTCCCCTCTCTCTGCTTGCCTCTCTGCCTAATTGTGATCTCTGTCAAATAAATAAATATTAAATAAATAAATATTTTAAAAAAAAAGAATGATTATAACAACACCTCCCAAAAGGGTTGTGAGTGTTCATGAAATCCTGGGTGGAAAGTCTGCTAAGCACAGAGGCTAGTGTAGAGCAAAAGATAATATTTAGTTTAAAAGAAAAAAGAGAAAGAAAAAGAAAAGAACCCCTTCTCAGAAAGAGTTTCCCTTCTCAGAAAATGTCCTCAGAGAAGAACAGAACAACATTGCAGGAGGAAACCAGAGTTCTGGAGAAACATGAGCTATTATTGTTATTCTCTAAGGATAGAAGAGAGGTGTAGACCAGTTGAGCCGTGGGCTGTGTGGTATGGGGAGAGGGTGGTTGGAGGAAGAGCACTGTCTCAGTAGGACACCTGGGCATGGGCCCCACTACGCCATTTTTGTAACTAACCCCACAACTAGCCAGGAGCCAGGCCATTCCTGGGCTGGGCCTTACGTTCTCCATCTCCAAGATGAGGGGGTTCGGGCCATCTGAGCTCAGAGGGCACTTCCAGTTCTGAAGCTCTGGAATCCTGTGAGGATCAAGAATGACCGAAGAAGAAGAAACAAACACCTAGTCAGCTAGCTGTCAAGTCAAGAATGGCTGTTTGTGGAGGACTTTTTAAGGGAAGTTTACCACAGAAAGGTAACTTTAGGTGGAAGTAACAGCCAGATTTACTGGGATAAGGAGGTTTAATGGGACCTAAGAATGGTCTTCGGGAATGTAGAGGAGGATATCACAGGGAAACTGGATGAAGCTGGTCCTGTGGGATCCAGGAGTAGAAGGCATTTTTGGGGTGACCATTCTGGCAAGTAGAGGTGTCTTCCCCAGATGGCTTCAGGGCACATTCTGTTGCTTCCTTCAGGTGTCTTACTTTCATTCAGGTCAAATGAAATGACCTGAATCATTTGGTGATGAATCCCCCATCCTCTCCACCCACCCTAGTCCTGACTAAGCCCATCCCTAATTACCCATCTAAACCACCCTCCTGCCGTGCTCTAGGCCCTTCACCTGCACTGTTGCTCCCCCACACAGCCTGACATCACCTTCTAGATTGTCTCACTCCCCCACTTATGTATTGTCAGGAGAGAGGAGGCAGAGGTCTTACAATATAATGCTGTCTTTTGTCCTGGGAAACAGAACCTGAAGTTGAAGAATTAATTCCTAATTGTTAAAATTCCAAACTCAGCCTATTAACGAGGAAAGAAGCTGGGGCACCAGGCCATCTTCCCCTTATTTCTGGAAAGATTTCCCTACACAGAGCCTCCTATGGAAGGCTGTGGGGGCATTGCCCTGGGGCAGGGAGACCAGCGAGAATGCTGAGTTGAGAACAAGCATTCCATCTGAAGTGGACCCTGACTCAGAAAGGATCCCCTCCCCCACCGACTTTATCCTGGAGGCTGTTTGCTGGCCTGGCCTTGCATGGGGCTTTGAAGGCTTGGACGCTCAGGAACTGTCCTGAAATTTCCCCTCTTCCGCATCCAAGAGGCCTGTTAACTTTCAGGAACTGTTGATTGTCTAGGGAATATAAACAAAAGAACAAAGGCAAAATCAACTCATTGAAAGGGAAAGAATCTCAGAGTGAGCCACGCAGAAAGCCCACTTGGAATTTATACCCCTATAGCGGTATGCAGAAGCACACTATCACGAACCCAGGGAAAAGTCCTGAGAAACCAAAGAAATTCCATCCCAGTACTCAGCCCCTGTTTGCAAGAGTTTGGGAGAAGGGGCATGGCTCCCCAGAGCTTGATCTTCTCCTTGCAAAGCACCCTTGGCTACCAGTGTCACCTCTGTTTGCTCCGAGACAGGCGAGGAAGGCACCAGGGAGGACCTCGCTTTTATTTCTCTCAATACGGGTCTCTTTTCGGAGAGTGCTGTGAATCACCAGGAGGCCTGGGGGGGGGGGGGGGCAGCATGGCTTTTTCACTGACTATGTGACTTTTGGCAAGTTCCTTCTTCTCTGTGGGACTCAGTTTCTCCTATAGACAGGGAGATCTGGGCTACATTTGGGCAACTTTCTCTCTATATCCTCGAACCTCCTTGTCAGAGGCCTCCAAAACGTCAGTGTATTTTTCCAGGCTGTTTTCTCCCCCACCGTTCTGGGCTGCCTCTGCGGTTGGCAGAAAAACTGTTTCTGGTTTCATGTAAATTGCATCGCCCCCACCCCCAAATGGGGAACACATTCGAGTCTCTGTCACAGACCCCTAAGGTGAGGAGGGCACGCTCTCACTGCTGGTCAGTCAGACCAGTGCCTGGACCTCGGCTCACTTTCCCTTATGGCACCAGGGACAATGGGCCCGCCCTTCCTCTCTCTCTAGAAGCAAAGGCACCACTGCTGTTCTGCCAAGTTCCCTTCAAGGCATGTGACAGCACAGGACACCCCAAAGGGGAAAAGCTGCCAAAAAGGGCCTTGGGTCCTTGGCATTGGGTGAGTAGGTGGAGCTCGCCCAGTTATATGGCTCTGGGGCTACAAAGGGATCGTTCTCCTCTAGAAAGAGTCAGCTTCCTCGCCTATAGGATGGAAATAAGAACTCTCACCAGCCAACTCAGAGGGCCTTTGTGAGAATCAGATGGGAAAATAGATTTGGAGGAAACCTTTGAATCGCTACTTAAACCCTTGGGTCCAAGATTCGCAGTCACTACTCTGACCTCCTGCCCCTCTGACGTGTTGTTTCTTCACTTTGCCCATCCTGTTAACCGCTCCAGCAATAACAAAGCAGTTCAGAGCATGGGCTCTGGAGTCAGACTGACGGGAGTTTCATGTTGACTCTCCCACTTCCCTGCTGTGTGTTCTTCAGCAAGTGAACTTACCTCTCTGATCCTCCGTTTCCTCATCTGAAAGTGGGATAAAGCATAACATACCTCAAGGACTGCTGTCCTTTAATGTGTGAAGAGCATATAAAGCAGCACCTAAGATATGTTAGTTCCTGTTACCATTAGTGTTATATTCTTGAAAACCCCCAAGCTGTTGGTGACAGCTCAGCCACCATTGATGGGATCAGTGTAAGACTCAACATAACTAAATGGAACTGGTAGTCCATTAGGAAAGGGTTCTCAAGGTGTGTTCTCAAGGTGTGTCCACAGACGTGTGGAAGTCCTCAAGATCCTTTCAAGGAGTCCATAAAGCCAAAACTAGCTGCAAGCTACTGCATTGTCTTTTTCACATTCACATCCATGGTACAAAAGTCATGGGGGGCTCCAACTGCCTGAGCCTCAGCATGGATCCAGATGGTGGATCCCAACTGTGTGATTCATCATGGCACTCTTCACGATATGCAGAACCTACTGGAAAGAAAGAAAGTTAGTTAGTTTTCACTTAACACTGTGTTTTATTAAGCAGTAAACATCATTAATTCTATTAACTCTAGACCCTTGAGTGTACTTCTTGCTAATGTTCTGTGTAACAAAGTCCGGACAGGCATCAAGTACTTCCACGGGGCCCCACAGCATGATTGTTGTCTGAAGGAAAATCACGCCGACAGCTGTGGGTTTGCAATAGGAGTGAGCCACCTTTGTCATGAAAACACACTTTCTCTTGAAAGAATGGCTGACTTGACCAACAAGCTATCTTATTCAGATGCGGCTATTTGGTAGACATTTTTTCAAAAAATAAATGAAGTGAGCCTGCTATTTCAAGGAAAATCACTAGAAATGTTTGTTGCCAATGATAATATTCAAGGTTCAAGTGAATTTTGAAAGATTTATATCTGCCCTCATGAGCTTGTCAGTTCCCCGATACTTAAAGATTGATGGGTATACTAATGAATGTGATTATTTGGGGTTTGACAGAATGAAATGTGTCAACGTTTAGATCATCAGCATAATTCAGTGAACTACTTTTTCCCCTGACAACCAATGCATAAAGTTACAAAACCAGGCATGGGCACAATATCCACTTAAATAAAGTGTAAGTTAGACCAATGGAGTCTATGTAATAAAATATGAAATTTTCATTGATAGGCCTCTAGATTCTACACTGCAACTAAGCTTTTAGAAACTACCACTTGTCAAGTTTTAGCGTAATGTCAAAGAATATCCACAATTATCTGAAAGACCATTAAAATATTCCTCCACTTTCCAACTATGCCCCTGAGCAAGGCCAAGATTTATTTATATCTTTCAACAAAACACACATTGCAACACTGCGATTAAATGCAAAATTGGATGAGAATCAAGTTATCTTCCATTAAGCCAGAAGTTAAAAAGATCTGTGAAGATATAACACGATGCCATTTTCTCCATATTATTTTTTTATTTTGAAAATCTTTCATAAAGATATGCTAATTATGTTAACATGTAATGGGTTACTTTTGAATGATTAATAAGTCAAGATTTTCAAAACTACCGTTTTCATTTCTCATATGGTACCTATCAGTAGATACCATCTACATACACAAAATCTGTTTGTAATCCTCAAAAATATTTTTGAGAGCGAAGAGATTTAAGACCAAGATGTTTTAGAATCACTGCTCTAAATATCTGAGAGAGGGACAGGCAGAAAGCAAAAGAGAGTAAAGAGAAGTTTCCTGTGCCAAGCCCAGGAAGCGACAGTGTTGTGCATGTCATGTTCACAGGTTCACGCGAGGAACACTCAGGAATCCCCCGTCCAACTCTGATGGCCACGTTTAATAGAGATACTGACAAAAGGAACACTGCCCAAAAGGGGGAACTGGACTGTTGAGGGGTATGGAGACTATGTCCCCAGAAGAACAACTGATAGAATTAGGTAAATTTACCCTGGAGAAAAGCAGAAGAAAAGTCAAAACTACTGTTATGGAAGCATGGTAGCTTCTTCAAACCTCTGAAAGGTTGCCAGACAAAATGTAAACCACAGGGATATGGAATGGCTCCAACAGTGTGTTTTGCTAGAGTAGGATTATTTTTTTTTTTCCTGTTTCTTTCCTTTCTAATTCTCTAATTCTTGTCTCTTTCCTAAAATGTGATTTCTGGTCTCTTCTCATCTTCTCATTCCCTTCTCTTTGTCTCTTTCTTTTTCTAGTTTTCCTTCTTTCTCTCACTCTCTCCCTTTTCCCTCTTCCCTTTTCATTATTTTTCACCCTCAATTACCCATAATATATAACAAATATATTTTTTTTCAAAAAGTTTTATCTTTTCTTCCTTAAGACAGCCACATATGATAGAATGAAACTAGACCACTTTCTTTCACCATATTCAAAAATAAACTCAAAATGGACTAAAGACATAAATGTGAGACTAGAAACTATAAAAATCCTTGAAGAGAATACAAACAGTAATTCCTCTGACATCGGCCATAGTAACATTTTTCTAGAGAGGTCTCCTGGGACAAGGGAAACAAAAGCAAAAATAAACTATCGGGACTACATCAAAATAAAAAGCTTCTGCACAACTAAGGAAACAATCAACAAAACTTAAAGACAACCAGCTGAATGGGAGAAAGTATTTGCAAATGAGACATCTGATAAAGGATTAGTATCCAAAATATAAAAAGAACTGATACAACTCAACACCCCCCAGAAACAAATAATCCAATTAAATATGGGCAGAGGAGGGGGGTCTGAGTGGCTCAGTTGATTAAACATCTGACTCAATGTCAGCTCAGGTGTTGATTTCAAGGTCATGTGTTCAAGCCCTATATTGGGCTCCACACTTAGAGCCCACTCAAAAAAATTAAAAATAGAACTACCCTATGATTCAGTAATCACACTACTGGGTATTTACCCAAAAAGTACAAAAACACACTAATTCAAAGGAATACATACACTTGTATGTTAATTGCAGCATTATTTACGATAGCCATGATATGGAAGCAATTTAAGTGTCCATAGAGGGGTGAATGAATAAAGAAGATGTAGCATATATACAATGGAATATTATTCAGCCACAAAAATGAATGAAATCTTGCCATTTGCAACAACATGATAAAAGCAGAGAGTATAATGCTAAGTGAAATAAGTCAGTCAGAAAAACACAAATGCCGTATGATCTCACTTATATGTGGAATTTTAAAAACAAAACAAATGAGCAAAAGAAAAAAAGAGAGAGAGAGACAAACCAAGAAATACATTCTTAACTATAGAGAACAAACTGATGGTTACCAGAAAGGAAGTGGGTGGGGGAATGGGTGAAATAGGATTAAAGAGTATACTAATCATGATAAAAAATAAACTAAGTTTTAAAAAGACAGAGGTTTAGGGGCACCTGAGTCGCTCAGTGGGTTGGGTGTCCAACTCTTGATTTTGGCTAAGGTCATTATCTCATGGTTGTGAGATCGAGCCCTGAGTGGGGCTCTATGCTCAGAGTGCAGTCTGCTTGAGATTCTCTTTCTTTCCCTCTCCCTCTGATCTTCCCCCCACTCACATGCACTCTCTCTAAAAACAAAAACAAAACAAACCCTAAAATAAATACATAAATACAATCTTAAAAGACAAAGGTTTAAATGTTGCTAGCTCCTAGTGTAGATAGGAGAACAGGTACTGCTAGTGTGGAAGGCAGGAGGGATAAGTAAGGCTGAGCCTTGGCTTTTCTCTTCAAGAAAAGGACTTTAAGGAAATAATCTAAGAGACATATATAAGATTATATACCAGAATGTTTTCACAATATTATTTAAAATAATGAAGAATTAAAATACAGTAAACGGTTAAATCACTTCTGGAACATTTATGCAATAGACTACTTATCAACCAATAGAAAAAAATTAATAGAGAAATACTTAACTGCATGGGAAATATAAGATAATGTTAAATTAAAAAAATAATCAAAATACCAAATCACATTTAGTAATTTATTCAATGTCTTTTTATTGAGTTGTTACCCGCACTATAGCAGTGGGCATTCAGTGGTAGACATAGTCCTTGCCTTCTGCAGCTTAAATTCAAATTTTAAAAAATAGATTTTAAACCATTAATTATACAAATAATGAATTAAATGCCATTTAATCCCTATTTTCATGAAAGAAACAAGCAATTCTGTAAAATAGATTCTATTATTAGACCCATTTTACAGATAAGGAAACTGAGGTTCACTGGGTTAAAAAGTAGCAACAGGTGGCAGAACTGGAATTCAGATCCCGGTGGCCTGACTCCAAAGCCTAAACTCGAAATAAATCACAAGGAAGGGACAGAGCTCTCAGAAGACCCATCCAAGGCCCCACCAGAGAGGACCTAGGCCAGACCTGAGTATAAAGAATAACTAATGGAAGAAGCAGCCTCTACACACAACCTAGATAAGGAGCTGGAGTTATTGAAGAAGGAGCTTCCAGACAAGGGCACACATTGAGAACTTTCCCTCTCCCTCTGATCCCCGCCCCCCACTCACATGCACTCTCTCTAAAAACAAAAACAAAACAAAACCCTAAAATAAATAAATAAATACGATCTTAAAAGGCAAAGGTTTAAATGTTGCTAGTTCCTAGTGTAGATAGGAGAACTGGAACGTCAATGGAGCGAGCATATGTAATACTACAGGAGACCGGGGTTGGCAAGGAGGCAGAAATAAGGCCAGAAGGGTAAGCAGGCAACTGATGATAAAGGGCCATGAAAGATCAGTTAAGATATTTCAAGCTTGGGGCACCTGGGTGGCTCAGTGGGTTAAAGCCTCTGCCTTCGGCTCAGGTCATGATCTCAGGGTCCTGGGATGGAGTCCTGAATCGGGCTCTCTGCTCGGTGGGGAGCCTGCTTCCTCCCCTATCTCTCTCTGCCTGCCTCTCTGCCTACTTGTGATCTCTCTGTCAAATAAATAAATAAAATCTTCAAAAAAAAAAAAAGATATTTCAAGCTTATCCTTAAAGCTGTTGGAAATCATTGAAGTGTTTTAAGTAGGAAAGCATCAGGGTCAGTTTTCCATTTACAAAATGCAATTCTGGCAACCCAGTGGAGAATAATTTGAAAGAGTCAAGAATGAAGGCGTGGGGGTCAGTGAAGAGGCTATAGCCACCGATCAGTAGGGGAGACCATGGTGGTCAGAACCAGAAGCAACAAGGAGGGAGAAAAAAATATCTGGCTCCAGGGATATTTTGGAAGTTGACAGGTATAGAAATTAAGAGGACATGGGGAGATGAGAGAGAAGCAGCAGCAGGATAGCTGGGGTGATTTTCAAGTGTAGGCAAGCGATCTGCTAAGGGAGGTGCTGGTCATGGAAACAGGGAGCACAGAAGAGGGGCAGGCAGGTAATGAGTTCACTTTAGGACAAGCTGGGCTTGAAGAACATTTATGACGTGTAGGTGGCAATACCCAGTGAGGACATTGAATCTGACATTCAGACGAAGGATCGGAACTAGAATTCTCTATATCTGGGGACTAAGTCTTGGGACCAGATGAGATTTCCTCGGGAGAGGTGTGTCTTGAGATGACAAGTGGGCCTAAGGTAGAGCCTGTAGAACACCAGTGTGTAAGGGAGGGACAAAAGAATAAGGCTGGAAAGAGTGAAAAAGACTGGAGAATGAAGGTTAGCCAGAAAGGTGGTAAAGAAAATGCCCACAGAGGAAGTGAGGTATCCTAGAAGCCCGCTGTGAGTATGATTCCAGACGGTGGGAGTCAACAGTAGGCAAGGAAATGTTAACTGGATTTCGAAGTAAGGAAGCTGTCGGTCACCTTTGGGAAGGTCGTTTCTGCAGCAAGATGGGAGCAGGAGCCAAAGGAGCAGGCGAGTAGGAGGGAGCAGGTGGAGAAGACACACACAGACACGTTCCCTGGCTCAACAGGGAAGGAGAAAGAGTGGTAGCTGGGGGAGATTCCAGGCTAAATATTGGTTCCTTCCCTCCTCAAAGTTATGCTCTCAATAGATGAACGATACCAGGGTCTGCTCACATGCCCTAGGTTTTACCAAAACCATATTATCTGTAGTCAGGAATCACTGATCTTCTAAGTGACTAGATTTCGCTAAGAAGAAAATGACGGAAATGAAGAGAATGGAAGATATCACAACATGCCAAGGAAGCTGCAATTGACCTCTTGATTCCATAGTAATAATAAAAATTATTTTTATTATATTAATACCAGCCAACAGTTGCTGATCACTCGTGGTGTACTATGCATTGTTTCCAAGACCAGACACATATAACTCACTTAATCCTCACTACAGGGGCCCCTGAGTGATGCTGTCAGTTAAGCGTCTGACTCTGGGTTTCGGTTCAGGTCATGATCTGGGGTTTTGAGATCAAGTCCCACATCCGGCTCCAAGTTCAGTGAGGGATCTGCTGAAGTTTCTCTCTCCCTCTCCCTCTGCTCCTCCCCGCACTCACGCTCTCTCTAAAAATAAATACATCAATCTTAAACAAAAAATCCTCACAAAAACCTCATAAAGTCAACCCTAATCCCCATTTTGCAGATGCAGAAACTGAGAAGCAGAGAGTTGAAATAACTCGTCCACAGTCATCCAAGTGTTGGAGTCAAGATTCTTTAATTGTGTTTCTCCCTGACTTGCTCTAGAGACAAAGGAGGAAAAATAAACGGAAAGGGTCCAGGGCAGGAAATGTGAAGTAATTCAGAAGTTGCCAGGACACTTTCACTCCAGAAAAGTCCTGGCATGAAAGGAGAGCAAACTGGTCTGTAGGTACTCTCTGTTCCTTTTTCCTAGTGGCTCAGAAGCAGACAATGGTTTTTTTCTGAGCCAGATGCTCTAGGCCCTGCTGGCACTCAACTCATAATTATGTCCTTTGAAATTCTAGTTGTCTGATGGCTAAAGCACGGAGGTGAACTGAAGACCTCAGAGAAACTACTAAAAAGCAGAAGACAAAAAGTCGTTCTTATCAATGGTCCTTCCAAGCTAATTTCGTGTCTGCACATCTTCGAACCATTTACCGAGGGCCTTCATACTCATGGTCTCATTCAATTTCCACAATAAGCCTAAGGTAAACAAAGAGCAGTTGTGTGACCTCCGGATCTTTGCGCATCCCCGGCCCCCTTCTTGGAACATCCTCCTCTCCTTTTTTCTTCTGTTATTGCTTAGTTATCGGGCTTATCACTTCCTGTGTTTTGGTCCACTGACTTAAGGGAGGGAAGAAAAGTCAGAGTCTCAAACAAATATATTTTGTGGCTGGTGGTGGTGGTGGTGGTTCTAGACTAAGTGAGTTTATGATCTACGCCTCTACTTAAAGGGAAGAAACACCAATATCTGTCCATCTTTGGCTGCCTGAGTACATCAGAAATACTCAAACGTAAGTGAAATCTATCTTAGGACTTTATGAGCCTGTATTAGTCAGGGTCCAGCTGGGAGTAGATTCATTATCCATATTATAGAATAAGAAGGTTTTTATAAAAATTAGACCTTATCCAATTATGGGAAAAGCTGGGGAAGTAAAAGTCCTAAGGGAGATATTTAAGTAAAGGCACATTTGAAGGATCAAAAACAGAGTCACAGATAATCTGAAAAGTCAAGAACATGCAGCCACCAAAGTGGGTTCACAGCGGGGCAGTGCAGGAAGAGATCTCTGGGAAGCCATGATGTCTCAGAGGTACGGCGTCTGGGGCCGCAAAGCTGACGCAGTGGGCCCAGCTTCTGGTCATCGAGAGGAAGAGCTATATGAGCTCAACCTGACCAGGTACCTCTGTCCCAGCAATAATGGAATAATGGCTACTGCTTCACTTCCACCTTCCAAATCTTGTACAGGTTCCTCTTTTGCACAACTCATGGTTCCCAAAAGGGAACCATCTGTCACTCCCAACTAAGCAAAGTCAACACAGCAAAATCCAGCACACACCCTAAAGAAGCAAAAGGGAAACTGAAGCGAGGGCTCACCAGCACATGAGAGTCAGCACTGACTCCTCTTAGTCTCCCCCATGCCCAGCTGTCATCAGATTCTATAACTTGGATCGCCACATAATACATGCATCCACCTCTCTTCTCTGTCTCTATGTTCATCACCCTAGTTCTGCTTCTCTTCACATTTTGTCTTAAAGATCGAACATCTTTCTAGTTCTCCACTCACCTTGCCCTCTCTGGCCTAGGCGTCCCTGGCACTTGAGACTTCTGCCTAGAATGCTTTTCCTCTCCTTATACCTTGGGTCTCCATTTAAATATCACTTCCTTCTGGAGGAATGTTTGGATCCCTCAAAAAATCTGAGTGAGATGTTTCTCTCTTCTGGCACTTGTTATACTTTAAGTGATATTTAAGGATGTGTCTTTCTCAGCATCCTCACTGATGAGTGCCTGGCATGTAGGGACTCCATGATTGTCAGATGATTGACTGACTGACTAAATGAATGAGTTAATGAATGATGTCTCCCCATTCCCAGTGTGTCTTCTCTTCAGTTGAAATTATCTTTTCGAAAGCCTGAAGTTCTTCAGTGGCTTATCATTGCCAGTGGAAATCCTCATCTGGGCATTCAAGAACCACCACATATGATCACAGCCCATCTTCTCTAAACATCTCCCAAGATTCCTCTACATGTTCCTTCTGCATACCAACCCAGCTGATACGCAGGTTAATTCCTAAGGAAGAGTGATTATTTGTCATAATAATTTTAAAAACACTTTTATCTAATGAGCATATATCACACACTAGGCACCATGATAAACATTTTATATACTACATCTTACTGAGTCATCACAATGACCATCACAATAAGGGACCAGGTTCTCATCTCTTACCATCATTCTAGAGAACACTGAAATTCAGAAAGGATGTCATTTGCCCAAGATCACATAGTTAGTAAATGATGAAACCAGTAATTATTTTTCAAAAGCATTTTATCTATTTATTTGAGAGAGAGAGAGAGAGAGAGAGAACGAGAGCATGAGCAGGGGGAAGGGGCCAAAGGAGAGGGAGAAAAAGGATCCCCACTGAGCAGGGACCCTAATGCAAAGCTTGATCCCAGGACCCTGAGATCGTGACCTGAGCTGAAGGCAGATGCTTAACTGACTGAGTCACCCAGATGCCCCAAAACCAGTATATAAACTCAAAGGTTATCTAACTCCAAAGTCAAGATCATAACCACTCCATTCTATCACATGCCCCTATAAGCAGTTCTCATTGGCCATCTGTTTAATTAATAAATTAGGTGCTTACCATAACCTAAACACTTTGAATAGTTTGTCTCATTTGAATTCTCAAAGCAGATTTATGAAGGAAAAACTATTACTCCCAGATTATAGATGATAAAAGTGAGGCTCAGAGAGGAGAAGTCCCCTACCCGAGATCAAAAGGGGCAAAGCTGGACTTGTGTGCCATAAGTGGACCACTGTCAGAATCACCATCATTGTAACTAAAGCAGCCCTAGTCACCCTCTTGTCTAAGTGCCCTTGCTTGATAGGTAAGGAGACAATTCCCAGACAGGCTCCGTGACAGCGCCAATGGTGGTAAACCAGAACTCCGGCTTCCTGTCCAGTGTGTTTTCCATTATAAGATCTGTCTCTTTCCCTAACCAGAAATTGATTTCAAGCCATGGCATGATGAGAGCCAAGTTGTCCCGACCGGACAACAGAGAGAACACCCAGCCCATCCAGTCTTTGTTCATTTTGTCCCTCTGCCTATTAAAATTCAGCATCACTCTGCTGGTCGTCAGGCCATTTGTTTCTAAAAATAGAGGGGAGAATGAGTCAGAGAAATGGTGCCTGCCTTCCAGGAGCTTCAAAGTAAATAGTGACAATACTGATAGGGACACTCTGACCGTTAGACAAAGGTCCCATAAAAACAAGCACTCAAGACTTTCCATTCACACAAGCCATAGATTCAGCGAGCCCTGAAATGTGCGTGTTTATCCTGAGTAGTTTCTGAGGAAAAACATCACCTTCCTGGAGGAGATGGGATTTTAAGAATTGTTGAAAGGCTGCAAGATACAGAGTGTATCCACCCAGAACCTAGACACTGAGTGTGGGTGGGTGCATTGTGAGAAGACATAGAGATGGGGAAAGGAGTTTCAGACTGGAAGGGCAGTGAATTTTCTCATTCATTCCACCATTTCTTTTCTCAAAATTTATTTCTGGCCCACCTACTACTGTGAGCCAGGAATTGTATGAGAGCTTAAACAGAAGAGCTTAACCTAGACTCGTCCAGGGAGAGGTCTTTTCTGCTGAACTAGGAGATTGGGTACAGATGGGGAAAGCATTCTGGGTGGGCACAAATAATGTGCAATAGCCCTGAGGTGAGAGAGAACAGAGCACCTTGGAGGAACTGAGAGAAGGCTATTGCACACAGACCTCTTTTATCATGGAATGAGATAATGGATTGATTAACAAGTACCAAATTGTGGAAAGACCTTTAGTTCATTTTATGGATTTTTACTGTTAGGATGTAGTAGTTCTAAAACTCCACCCAAGAATTCTTTGATACTCTTCCCTTCGAAAGGAGCTCTAGGTTGGTCACCTTGAATCTGGGCTCTCTGATGCTGTGCCAGATTCTGGGGTCAGGTCTTAAGAAATGGCACCTTCCACTTTGTGCCTTTTGGGACACTTTCAGAACCCAGCCACCACATTGTGAGGAAACCCAAGCAGGAGAGACTATGTGGACAGGAACTGAGGTCCCTTCCCCTCCGCCCCAACTAAGCTTGCCGATGCTAGCCGGCTCCCACTTGCCAGCCAAGATGAGTGAGTCATCTTGGAAGTAAATTCTCCATTCCCTAGTCAAGCCACTTCAGCTGATGCTGCAAGGAACAGAGATAAGTGCCCCCCCCAACCACCACCACCTCTGAACCCTGCCCAAATTGTAGATTCTTCACTTAAACACATGGTTGTATTGTTTACAAGATGATTCATGTTTGGAGTATGTTGTTACATCATAATAGATACCAGGAATATAGGGAGAGGGGAAACCATCGAAGCATCTTGGGTGTGAAGAAATGGGGACCGTGACAATTATTCACTTCGCAGGGATGTTCTGAGAACTGAATGAGATCATGAATGCAGAGCTTTGCCAGTGCTGGGGATCCAGTCCTCAACAAATGTGAGTTATTGCTGCTGTTATTTTTAGAGTTCAGAGAAAAGGAGGAGGGCGTAAGGAAATATTTCAGGAGTCAAAGGAGGAGTTAATGTTCACTTGGACTGGAATGGTGACAGTGCTGACAAAGTGGATAGGTTGGGAAACTACTCAGGATGTAGACTTGAGGGGCTGTCATAACTGATGGATGGGGAGGGCGAGGAATCATAAAAACTCGAGAATCACTCCAGCGTTTCTGGCCTTGGTACAGAGGCGACAAGGACAGAAGACTACTGCTGAATTTGATTTCCAGCACCCACAATTTCACCATCCAGACAATTTTACCCTCATTTCCTTCTGATGAACCAATCTGCCTCCACTCTTTGTCCATTTGACTTGAGCAGAGCCGATCCATCCCTCCTCCTCCCGCAGGCTGGACGTATCACCGAGGACTAAGTGATCTCCTATGTGAGTCGTTCCAGGACCAGCATATGATCCCAACAGGCCATCAGAGCCATCAAGCCATCAAGGCCACCCCCTCAATCTGGGGACTTTTCATTTATTTGACTTTGGAGAAGAAGTCTTTCTCTTTGCTTTGGAACTTGAAACTACAACTGTACAGAGCTGGACCTACTGTTTCCCTCTCACATCTGAGCAGAGTCAACACAGTGAGGGCCAGAACCAGTGGTGACAGTACTTGAGTATACGCCAATTAAAATTTCAAAAAATAAAAGTGTAGGTGTGAGGAGTCCAGGTACAGAAGACTAAGAGAAGCTCCTTATTCTTTTTTCCTTTTTAAAAGATTTTATTTATCTATTTGTCAGAGAGAGAGCACAAGCAGGCAAAGTGGCAGGCAGGAGCAAAAGCAGGATCCCCAGCAAGCAAGGAGCCCAATGTGGGACTCAGTCCCAGAGCCCTGGGATCATGGCCTGAGCCGAAGGCTGCTGATTAATCGATTGAGCCACCCAGGCGTCCCAAAGCTCCTCATTCTTGAGAGGCAGTGAGACTCGAGTAGAGAGCTTTCAAGCTTCAGGTCTGAAGACTCCAATGCCTTGGACTTTTTCCCAGTAAGATTCTCCTAAATTCACTGGAACAATTGCTAAAAGACAACCTCCAATTCTGGCAGGAATGCTAACCCATCATACCCACCTCGTGGCAGTGACAATGCCCTTGCCTATAGGAGTTAGAGCCTCAAGGAGCCGAGAGAGCCTTATGGATTTCAAGAAGGGATTCTTAATTTCTGATTTTGTCTTCAGCCCCACTCTCCCTCCATTGATCAGTTCAGGCTTTGTTCTCTCCTTCCAGGAGCCCAGGTGGGAGCCTCCCAGCCTCCCAGCTTCATGCTTTATGAGTCTCCATGCAGAGAGCAGTCGGAAGGGTCCTCCTAACATGTAAATCCAACGATGCCATTCCCCTGCCTATAACCTTTAATGAATCCCTCTGTCTTGGGTTTCAGTCCAAACTTCGTCAAGGGACACAAGGTCCATGACTCAACAGTTGATCACCTGCCCAAAATCATCTCTGGCCTCCTTGGCACCCTGACAGTCCAATCACACCAGCCTCATCAAACATCCTAGACAGCACGCAAGTGCTCACTGTGGAGGTGAGTTCTCACCTCCGGACCTTTAGCCCAAACACCTGCCTTTTGTCGATCTGTTGCACACCCATTGATCTTTGCATACCGTACTCAGGCATCACTTTTCCTGCGAAGTCTTCCCGGAGAGCCCCCACTCCTTCTTCTTGTTCTGATTTTATACTTTCTTTCACTACATATGTTAGATGGCATCTTATTTATTCCCTGTGTCTTCCCTAGTGAAAAGTCCAGACACTGGGGGGCTGGGTGGCTAGGGGGCTGGGACTGTGTCTTGTTCACCTTCATCCCCAATTCTTATAATAGCATTTGGTGTGTGGTAGGTTCTCAGCAAGCTTTTGACCCCTAGACCCTTCAAAGTGTAGCTCGATTGCCATCATTGAACAATAACCTTCAGGGGACCTTTCTTATCATTATTACCATTTGTGTGCATACATGAGTTAACCAACTATAATAATAAACGTAACTAAAATCCTATGACTGCTTGAGGAAGGATGTTATTTCATCTGATCCTTGCAACAAGGGACCTAAAAGAACAAGCTCTCTTACGCACCCCTCATCCCACCGATAGGCACTGAGGTCACCAAAAAAAAAAAAAAAAAGGGAGGAAATATTAGAGCTTCTCTTGATATTTACTTTTATCTCCATTTTTTAAAACTTTTATCTTATATGTTTTATAATGTACCTAATAGTGTATTGGAATGGACGCAATTTACAAATAAGAGAATTCACATAATTATGGAGGAGTACTTAAAATTATTTTACCGACAGAGTCCATGATCAGAGACCATGATCTTTGTGTTAGGGAAAGTGGGCTCTGTGGTCCAACCCTCAAGAAAAAAAGGCAATGTGCTCTGCCAGGCAAGTCGCAAGGTACAGAGTTTATAGTCCGTGATAAATATCTGTCTGGATTACATGCCTGAGTTCAATTCCCATCTCCACATTTTTCCTATCTCTGTTTCCCAATTACTAGAAAGAGGCAGGAGTAGCAGCATTTACCACGTACTGAGCATTAGCCCAATGCCAGGTACTGTGTTAAACACTATTACACATTATCTCATTTCATAGTCATACCACTCTATGAGGTAGGCGCTATTGTCCCGAACCTACAAATGAGGAAACCAAAGTGAGAAAACTTGCCCAAGATCACAGAGCTACAAGTAGAGAGCCAAAATCCAGTCCTAACCGGCGAGGGGCTCCTAGAATGAGTAGGTTAGAGAAGAAGGAGTCAAACACAGACTCTGTCATTTATCTGGGCTGAGCACCAGTGTGGTCTCTACTTAGAGATAAGCAATGCATTGTTTTAATGTGTGGTCCAAACCCCATGACGGCCTTCCAGGCCAGAGGCCAATGAAACAGGCTGCAGACAGACTCTTACCCTTCTAAAGGCTGTTGCATGCCTCGTAGTACCAACGGGAAAGTGCTCTTATAAACAGCTCCATTCTTCGCCATCACCGCCCGCCACCACCCCCATCGTGGCAAGATGCCCAAAGTCATTAGCAGTGAGTACATCAGCGTTTAAAGTGAGTCTCAAATGAAAAGAATAGCAAACCAGCGTGCCTTGCCTTCTGATGGCATGACCTCACTCCATCGTTTACTTGAAGGCAACAACAGCGAGAGGGCAGAGGGAGTGAAAGATTTTCCAAGGCAGGTAGCTAAACAAGAACCAGAGAGGCTGCAGCAGCCCTGGGCACAGGTCCCGGACCGTCGCCCACCACGTCCCGGTGTACTTGCTTCATTCCTTGAGACTCCCAGGGATTCCAGCCTCTCAAGTGTATCACCAAACCAGGCTCTCCTTTCTGCCTAACATCTGTGCCTTGCACGCGGCCAGCTTTCCCATCCCCCACTGCCCATTGGCAGAGGACACCACTCCACCCCACCCAGGAGAGCCTTAGCAGGGAAAGAAGAGGTCAGCGAACCCAGAGTCTCTGTGACAAGGAAACAATGACTTGGCCAAGGTCACCCGGTGACTGAATTAAAAAGGAAAGTCAAGGTTGCTGGTGTCTATGCAGGACTCTACTAGGTTCAGAACCTGATTTGGATGCCTCAAGAGTGTCAAGTCCATAATGTACTTGAGGAGCTTAGCTGAGACAGAATATTCTCTTTTCTTTCCTTCTTTTCCTCAAAGAATGTGGTCTGGACCCAGGGGATGGGGGGGTTGCATTTCAGAGGCACTTGATCTCAGGTTGGCTTATTTCTGGCACCCAAGGTGAGCAGGCCTGAAGACCTAACTAGGCTGGAAATAGAATTAGGAAACATGACATGTCCATGCCAGTCTGTAGCATAGACAAAGCCAGAAACTACTCTAAGTAGAGAGGGAGCTGGCAAAAGAAGGGGACATGGAAGCCTCACTCTCTTGGCCTCTCCCCGATTCTACCCCTGCTGGGGGAGGAGTGCTTCTGTGGAACAGAATTTGTAAACCACTAGTCTATCATCACCATCACCCCTCATTTTTTTTTAAGAGTGGATACATATATTTTGACAAAGAAAAAATGCACTGTTGCTATGTGTAACAATGTGGATGAATTTCACAGAAATAACATTGAGTCAAAGAGCTAGATGTAAAAGAGTATCTAACATTTGCTTTTATCTGTGAGATTTTCAGAAACTGGGCAACCCCATCTATGTTGATAGAGGACATAAGAGTGGTCGATGTTGGGGGCAGCTCTCAACTTAAAAAGTAGGAAAATAAAGGTCTGAAAAAAAAGAAATGGCTTGATATCTGATTTACAGCCAAGTGGAATTTAAGGAATTTCATCTCCTAAACTTTTTTAGAAATATCCAAATTTTTTACAGTTATCTATTATAACTCTACCAGGTACCCGTTGGACTCAAAACATACAGAAATACACAAGACAGACAAATTCTTGCTCTCATGCTGTCTACATTCTAGTTGGGGGATCCTACCCCTAAGTAAATGAATGAATGATGAATGAATGAATGGCATGGTATGCAGAGAATTAGAATAGGACGATAGTGAGTGACGGCCTGGCTATTTTAGATGATCAGGAAAGGTCTGTCTAAAGCGGTGACCTTCCAGCTGAGACCTGAGGGGCTGGCCAGGGGAAAAGGAAGAGGTATTCTAGGCAGAAGGAGCAAGTGCCAGAGCCCTAAGGTGAGAAGGAACTCTTTCTGTGTGAGGAACAGCACTTGGTCCTTATGGGGGAGCAGAGCGAGCTGGGAGAGAGAGGGTCCAAGTTGGAATCAGGGTGGTAGATGGGGCCAGAACACACAGGGCTTGCTAAACTGTGGGGAGGAGTGCGAAATGTTTTTCTGAGTTGAGTAGAAAGCCATGAAAGGATTTTAAGCAGGTTGGAATAGCGACCTGACATGACGGTGTGTTGCCTGCTGTGAAGAGAACGGATTTCAGCAGAGCAAGCTCAGAAGCGGGGAGACTTGTTGGAAAACTAATACCTAACCCCAAGCGAGGGGTGACTGTGGCATGAACTAGCGACAACCAGGTGTGTTCAGGATGTCATTTGGAGGGACTCATTTATAGATCAGCTATAGGGGACAATGCGAAAGAGGACTCCCTGACAGCTCCAAGACTTCGGACTTGAACAACTGAGGGGATGCCGAGCACCAGGAAAAGAGTGTGTTTGAGGGAGGAAGATGGAAGCAAGGAGTTTCACTGTGGCAGCTCCCTAATTCTGGATGACTGGCGACAAGAAAGCCACCTCCCTTTCTTGGGCCAGTCTCTCTGTCCGTATAGGGAGAGCCCTGGGCCAGCTCCCAAAAGGCCCTGCCAGCTTCCCTGTCAGTCCGTCTGCACCCGGGAGCACAAGCGTCCGCGGAGGGCCTGTCAGCAAGGGTGCGTGAGACCTGGAGCCCGGACCGTGGGCTTCACCAGCCACTCGGAAACATCGGCTGCTAGCTGCCAGCCTCTCCCAGGGAGACTCGTTGGTAACTCGCAGGAACATTCCCAGAAAATGCAAACCTCGCTCTTCAGCAACCCACAGCAAGGCCCATGTAGGAGGAGGCTTGGGGGTGAGGCCCAGGGACACGGGTCTGCAGCCAAGTCCCAGATAAATAAGACTTCAGTCCTCTGGGCCTAGGGAGCCTGTCCTTTCTAAGTAGAGGCCTGATGCCTCAAATGCACAGCCACGGATCCAAGCACAGCATTTCTGACCCCTGGGGACCCCATCTTTCCTGTGCTGACTCCCTTTGAGGCCAAACAAGATTAGAATAAGCTGTCTGTCTGCTGGCCCGAACTTTCAAACAGCTGTGAGAAGTAGCGGATGGAAGGCATCCTTCTGGGAGACCCAAGGCCGAGGTCTACGCGCGCCTATGCAAAAAACTAACCTAGAATGTGACCCCGAGGGCAGGTCTAGCCCTTTCGGGCCTCAGTTTCCTCACCAATGAAATGAGGGTGTTGTGCCATTGCCCTCTGGCTCTAATATGCTCAGATTTTAGAACAGTTTTGAAGTTGGTCCCTGACTACCTTCAAAAGGAAGCCCAGGGGACCAGGACAGGGTGAATGCTGCTGTCTCCCCATCACCCCGCCCCACCCCCCCACTGCCCTATAGTCACTTACTGTGCTTTCTCATGCCTTTGGGGAGCAGAGCCTGCAAACGGTCCATTAAGGGGTACATAGAATAACAATTTAATTTGGGTTTCTTATAAGATATTTGGCTCCTGCACTTGTAAGGCAGAGTCAGAGAACGTATAATGGCCTTTAATGAGCACAGTGCCCTGACGTGCAGTGTGCTGTCCTGGGGTGGCCTGGGACTGGGGAAATTCAAAGGACCCCAGCTTCAATTCCAGTTGCCGCTCCCTGCTCGCTCCCAGCCTCCCTTACATGGCCTTGGGCAGCCACCCAGCAGCTTGACCTCAGCTTTGCCCTCTGAACCACGTGTCTCTCTCAGTGCTTCTTGACTCCGCTCTTCTGGAATGCTACCTGGAGAAGTCTTCCCCAAGCTGTGTGGGGTTTCCCCGCCGGTAGATGTGGCTAGTCCTTTACAGGTGTGTTTTGTTTTGTGGTTTGGTGCTGTTGTTGTCGGTACTGTTCTGTGTATCCTGCTGCTGCCTGGGGAGTCGGTACGTCCCACAGGTAACGGGGCATCAATCATTTCTCCGCTGTCAGATCAGATGCTCCCATCCCAGTAGCAGGTCAGATGCTTACTTTTATTAAAATGTTCTGAGGCCAATGCCCAGGAAGCCTCGCAGAGCTGTCCGAGCCCCTACTGCTCCACCTTGAGGGAGAATACAGCTTCACGCTCTGCTCATGGCCCCTGACCCGTCACCAGCTCTACCTTCCAAACCAGAGATGGACCCCACAGGGGGTCTGAGATCCGGACTGGGTCCCCCGAACATTTATCCGCAATGTCATTGCTTTTCACCCCATTTCTTAAAATCTTTTGAGTGGAAAATGAGGCAGCTTTTGTGGGACCGAGTGTCCCACCTGGGCTCTGCATCTCACGAAGGAGGGTTCAGTGTCAAGGACACTTATAAGGGAGATTTAATGAGAAAGGAGGCTGACTGGAGAAAAAGGAGGGAAGGAGAAAAAAGAAAAAAAGGAAGAACTAGAGGGTAAGAGAGGGTGTGCCATGGAACATTCGAGTGTCCAAACGAGTCTCTGAATAAAGAACATAGAGGGGTCAGTGTCTTTATAAGTTCAGATGATGCTGACTACTTTTCTCTTTCCTCTTGGAGATTTGTTGTATGCAGGAACTTCGTAAAATCCTTGTGAAGGTCTGCAGTTTAAAAATATATATTTAAGTTTAACCTAATCCTAACCAAACTTGGCCCTAGGATCTGGCCTTTTTTTTTTTTTTTTTGGAATGCTTATTAACATTCCCAGAATATAAGTCCGAAAACCTGATCTAAAGGAGCCCAGTATGTTGGGGGTGAAGAGGTATAAAGGGGGACTGGTTCCTGTTTTCAGGCAGGTTACAAAATAGGGGGATAAGACTCTTCTAGATAGAGAATTTCACAAGATTTAATGGACAGCTGAACATAATGGGAAGGGTTGTTATTCTTCAGGTAAGTGGTGCAGACAGAACATGTTAGGCATTCATCGGTTAATCTGCAAGTTTCTGGGGCACCTGGTACGTAGCAAATGCCACACTGGGCCCTAGAAATATCTATATAAGTTAGATATAACCTTCCGCTCCCAGAGCTTAACTGCCAGCAGGAAGAGACAAAAAATGACTGCACACGTGAGTAAAGCTAGAATCACAACTTGTAAGGAGCTCCCTGAAGGAAATGAGCAGGGTTCTCTGATAAAATAATGGATGGGAACACCTGCTCGAGCTGGAGCCAGCAGTCATGGCCATTCCAAAGCAGTGACCTTTACATCTCGGCTTGAGAGGTAACAAGAAGCCAGGCACAATGTGATTGGGGGAAAAGGACCAAAACACACTTGAGGGGCAAACTGGGGGTGTGGGCCAAGCCCTACAGCATGAGTAAGGAGGAGGGAGAAAAGGGCATTTGCACTTATTAAATTAAGCTCTGTGATATTGAGCCCCTAACGTGATTCATGGAACTTTCAGTAAGCAAGATGACCAGCCCTTGACTTTTTCTAGAGCATTCCAGTAGGGAAGGCATGAAGCAGCATAAGCAAGTAAGAAAATGAGGCTCTTTCAGAGAGTGAAGAAGATGTTATGAGGAAAATAAAGCAGGGTGACGGGATGGGCTGCCGAAGAGGCAGTATTAGAGAACTTGACTGGAGAAGGCCTCTCTGAGCATCTGATAGTTGAAATGAGATCTGAATGACAGAAAAAAGAGGGCTGGGTGCAACCTGTCTGGGAAAGCCCATCCTGAAGCAATGAAACAGCAAGAACCTTGAGGTGGGGAGGGAGACCAGGGTGTTGGAAGAACCCAGAGAAGTTTCCAAGTGAAGAAAGAAACATTAATGATGACAGAATGGGAAGAAAGTTAAGATGTTTTTGGAAGTCCCCTTTGGCCAAACAGAGCTTCCAGGTACGGATATGAAGGGTGAAAAGTTTGGGGAAATACACAACAGCCACTCGAACATCAGGGTAAAAAGTTGGGACTGACCTTCACCCCATTTTCCTACACCTTACAACACATTGCTCCCAGGGACAGCACACTCCCACCTGCCCACTTTTATTACCCACAAAATGCTGTCGGGTGTAAGAAATCACAATAGTTTGAGATTAACTGTTTAGAATATTTTAGTAATGGCTAATCTGACAGAAATTCCTTCTTGTCCTCCAATATGCACTCTTCCCTTCTTCTTCAGTCATATTTTACCCAATTTTAGCTAGCAATGTGACTAATTTCCCAGGATTCCTTGTCGCTAGCTTTGGCCACATGACTAGATTCGGGCCAATGGGATGGAAGCAAACAGCAAAGTCAAGCTCTGGAATGTGTCCTTAAGGGAGGGCGTGTGTCCTTCCTTCCCCTCTGGAACCCACACTTCCTCTGCTGTCTGGATTGTGGATATGATGCTTGGATTTCCATCCTTGATCTTGAGGACAGGGACACCCCTAGGGATGGTGATAAGAAAATGGAAAGAAGCCTGCATCCCAAATGATTGTGGAGGTCCCCTATCAGCCACAAACTGCCCCGGGAAGTATTTTATATGACACGGAAACAGATTTCTCACTAGTTTAAGCCACTGTTCTTGTGGGAACCTTAGACAGCTCCGGCTAGGTGCTAGCTAATTCAGCCGTTGACTATAAGTTGTAGCAATGGGTAAGATGAGCCTACTGGAATGCAGGCGAATGAAATTGTGCCTATTATAAAGACAGCCTAAAACCCGACACAAACATACAAAGAGTCCACACGCAATAGCTTCTACGTTTGCGTACGTTTTTCACAGCCAATCTTTCACAAACATCAATACTTCCAAATTTTTTTGATCACAGGTTACTCACCACACAACTCAGAACAGATCCTAACGACGTTTTTGTCACAACACTAAGCCAGAGAAGCGCACGTGATGTTTGATTTCGTGAGTCGGTGAAGGAGGGCATGACGGACACCCTCCAGGGCAGCAGGAACTGGGATCCAGTGAGAAATCATGTGATTCCCGCCGAAAGAGACACGGCCTGTGGATTCATGTTGGTTTCTCATCGAGTTGAACAGAATCTTCTCTCTGTGACCCCGCAATCCTACCCCTCGTGTTTGCCAAGGGAAATGAAACCATTTGTCCAAACAAAGACTTGCACATGAATGTTCAGAGAGCTTCATTCAAGTAGCCCCAAACTGGAAACTGCCCAGATATCTATCAGCAGGAGAACGAACAAACAAGTTGTGGTACATACAATGGAATGCTTCTCAGCGAGGAAAAGGACTGAGCTGAGATGCATGTGACATCACAGAGGAATCCCAGAATCCTCAGGGTAAGTGAAAGCAGCCGGGCGTCAGAGCACGTCCTGGGTGATCCCACTTACGTGCTCTCCTCGAAAAGGCCAAACCAGTCTGAAGTGACAGAAAGCAGATCGGTTATGGCCTGTCGCTGCGGTAGAAATGGGGATGGACTACGAAGGCGCACAAGGGAATTTGCTGGGAGGGAGCTGTTTCCGAGGTTGATTGGGACGCTGATCTCACGAGCGTCTTCCTTGGTCAAAATTCATCAGGCTGTACGCTGATCCTAAGTGCCCTTTATTGTATGGAAGCTGTAAAGTTGATTTTAAACTTGCTCTTTTCATTACCAAGCTAAACAGGGGGGAAAAAATCCCTTAGGGAGAGAAGGCCAAAAAATAGGACATGAAATAAGAATCCCAAATTTAATATTAAATGGGCAGATATTCTGAATTGCCGGTGCCTTTTTTTGAAGCAAGACGCTCCTTCCGTGAGCACTGTGGATAGCTGGGCTCCAAGAAGAGAAGCCGCAGGGATGGAGTTCACGACGAAGCAGCTCCAGCCCTACCCGCGGATAACCGGGAGGTGATGAGAGATTGCATGCCGGGCCAGACTACTTGATCCGCGGACACCCCCAGGGTACCACTTTCTAAATCATCTGTGGTGAAGAACCAGGTGCTTTTTGTTGTTGTTCCTTGTTTATTTTATAAAATAAAATCACGTATGCTAGAGGCCACAGCATGTCACCTTGCTTTGAAAGTCTCTGCACACTTCTCACCTGGTCACAGGCCATTAGCAAACGCACACAGATGGGCCCAGATGCTCTGAGGGCTGCCCTGGGCCAGGGCCGGGGGTGGGGAGGGGGGGCGTGGGGGTTGGGGGTGGGCCGCGACGACTTGGGCTGGACTTGGGGAGAGACTGCCACCCCTTGTGAGCAGACGGGCTGAAGCCAGACAACTAGGTTATGGATATGAACGTGGCCTTGTTTGTGCATAGTGGACCATGAGGTTTAAGGAAATGGGCTCACAAAGATTTCAGAACAGGTGCACGAGGTCACAAAACACTGCTTTGGAAAACGTGGTCTGGCAGCGTGCACAGGATGGTGAGGACCAGGTTGTGGGTGGGGCATTGGAACAGAAGGAGGGCGGGCCAGAGGGCTGGAAAGGGATTGCTGGTGATGGGTCACAGAGTGGAGACGGGTCTGGGGAATGAAGGTGGGGTCAGAACTGGGTTTTTAATACAGAGAGGAGGCAGGAATTCTGAGGCATGAGAAGGAAAGGGAGGACTCTCGTGGCTGGGGCTCCATTTGCTCCCCGAAATAGGAAGGGAGCTTCTTGGTGTGGCCAGACTCTCTGGGCCCGGCAGTCCTCCGAGGGCGGACTCTGCCTTCCTTGGCCTCTGGCCTAGCCGTCCCTGACCCATTGCCACCCACAGTGCCACCCACAGTGGGTGACAACAGGACATAGTCAGAAGGGGTGGGAGAAAGCTCATGAAATGCGTGCGCTATTTTCCGAGCCAGGCATGCCCGCTGCCTCCCACCCATACTCCACCTGTAGCTCCTCCTCACCTCGCGGGCCCAGCCCAGATGTCACCCCAGGCAGAATGAGTCACCCTTCTCTCCACTGCTGCAGCCCTCAAGCATGGTAGGGCACACAAGTCACGGCACGCACTGAAGCGTCATTGTAGCGGTCGTGACCAGCTTCTAACTCACCAGCGGTGCCTGATGGAAGTGACTGCGCTCAAGACACAGGGTAAAGAAACAGGCAAGCACTGCGACGGGAAGCCCAGGGCAGGCAGGGAGCTCGGGAGATGGGCACAGTGACGTGGAGGTGAATGGGAACCAGGGTCACGTGAGTTTTCTTGCCTCTGCCCTTCGATACATGTTCTGTGACCATTATCTGAGACTTTAAACTTCCTCAATCCCAAATGTTTTAGGGGCTCCTCTCTGAATGAGGAAGTGCTTGGCAGCCCATCAGGATAGGAATTGTTCTCTGGGGTGAGTCAGCTGGGCGCAGAGCAATGACACCTGTAAAGACCGGAAGCAGGTAGACAGAGGCTGATCTGACCAGTGAACTGGGGAATCACCACCTTTGGTCTGAGAACAAGAATCAAAAGAGAAGCTGGGTAATCCTTCAGATGGATCAGTCCCCGAAGCCACTGGCGTGACGACAGAAAGAGGGGACATTTTGATGTACATGGGGATGGAAGCTTCTGGGGGTGGAGAATGGCCAGCCAGCCCGGGGCTTGTGGCCCAGTCCATTCAGATGACTTGGTGCCTTGCCATAGAGGATGCTACATGTTTTGAGTCTCATGCCTGACCACACCCTCCTATCGGAAGGAATTATCCCAGGGATTTTCTAAAGCGAAGGGGCATCTACAGCACAGAGAGAAAGGGGATGGTGACCCAAGAGGAAGGTACACGAACCGTTAGCAAGAGGAGTTTTCACTTGGAAACTGGGTTTCCTAGACATGAAGCATTCCACAGGTAAACCAGGACAGCCGTGGGCAAACTGAGATGGCTGGTTAGCCCAGTTGGAAGCAACCTGAGGGACGATTGCCTAACCGGCTTTCATAAAATACCGTCCCAGAGAGGCAAATGATTTGGCCAAGGTGACACAGAAACCAGCGGTGGAGCTGGGACTGGAGCCCAGGTCACCAAGCAGCCTGCAGGTCTTTCTCTCGAAGACACGGTCTTGCGGCATCCTCTGGACACCACCCTTCTTCGTTTCCATGGCAACAGTGGCTGACTTGGTCCCGCACTAAGCAGGGAATTTGCCAACAGTTGATGAACTGCTCGCTGGTGCATGGGAGGGATGTCAACGTTTCCCCTACACTCCGGTGGCCACGATGGGATGGACGTCAAAGCGGGGAGAACCCAAGAAATCCACCCTATGCACCAGAGTCCCTTTGGCCTCGTCTGAGGCAGTCAGGGCTTCGGGAGTCCTTCCAACTTGTTCTCTGGAAGCTTCTATCCCCCGTCTAAGAAATGCTCTAGCCTGCACTAACAAGCCTGCTTCCTCTCGTCCCCTTGGGCCCTAAAGGAGGCACACACAAAGTCTCAAAAGGAATAAGATCCTCTTCCTGTGCTCCCCCCCACCCACCTTAGCACAGCAGGGTGGGAGGAGAGAGAAAAAATGCTCAGTGGAGAAACAGAGGCCAAGGGCATGGAGCTCCACGCACCTGCAGAAGGCACCTGGACTATATCAGCTCCTCCCGTCCCTCTGAGGGCTGAGAAGCTAAGGCAGTGATCCCCCGACCCCGTCCTCCTGGAATCTGTGGTCCCAGAGCACAAAGCCCTGGGGTGGGGCTGTCTGCTGGCTTGAGACAAGGTGTTCTTCCCAGAGGATGATAAGATCCAGGGATGGGCGGAGAGCGGCACTGCCACAGGCTTTCAAAACAAGCATCCAGAACATGAACATCATCTTCTCCTGTCTCAAGCCCCGGGCCGTCTGTTTACATATGCGGTGTCTTCTTCTTTTCCCTTCTCATGCCTGAATCTGCTCAGGAATGTCACAGTCCAGCCTTTCTGGGTCAAGCACATGTCGCAGAGGCAGCCATGGTAATGGCTGCACATCCTGGAATGGGGCATTTCGGAATGAGTCAGACAGCGGTGCCCAGTGTTCCGAAGCAAATCCTGCCTCACACTCCCCCGTCACAGGACCCCAGGGCTCCAACCGTTCAGCGGGGTATTTGAGATTCTCAAAGATGACATGCGATTTACTCTCCGGTTTGGTGAGTGACAAAAACAGAGATGTTTTTACCCCACTAATGCTAAGCCTACTTTCACCCCTTTCTAATTTATAAGGTCCTTTCGGGGCCGTACTCTCAACTGGTTCTTATAAGAAACTTGTGAGAAAAGCGAGGTTGGAAAAGTGCAGAGGGCAAGTGCGAGGGCCAAGCAGGTCTAAAGCTGAGTTGTGGGAGGCGAATGTACTTCGGGGCTTTTCCCACTACCCTGTCCAAGGTCTGTCCGTTCTGTCCTCCTTCAGAAGCGGCTGTGCACATTAAGCCATGATTGGCCTGGCAAACTCACAGGGGCTTTTTTTTTTTTAATTTTTTTTTTTTAAGATTTTACTTATTTATTTGACAGACAGAGATCACAGGTAGGCAGAGAGGCAGGCAGAGAGAGAGGAAGGGAAGCAGGCTCCCTGCTGAGCAGAGAGCCTGATGTGGGGCTCCATCCCAGGACCCTGGGCTCATGATCTGAGCCAAAGGCAGAGGCTTTAACCCACTGAGCCATCCAGGCACCCCGGGGCTTTTTTAAATCATTGAGGGGGAAGCTTTGCCATAAAGCAAATGAGGATTTAAATGAGGATTAACTAGACTAAGGCTTGGGAACTGCCAGCATGTACAGGCTGAGGGCCCGAGCTCTGGAGTCGCTGAGCCTGGAACTAAGCCCCAGGATTGCCATGTGCTGACTGTGTGACCTTGGATAAGTCACCTCACCTCCCTGAGTTTCCGTGTCCTCATCTGTGGAGCGGAGAGACAATTAGTGCCTGCTTCATAGGGCCCAGAAGATGGCAGGCAATAATGTAGGTGAAACAGCTTCCGGGGAAGTGTCTGGCACAAAAATGGCACTTCATAAATATTTGCTGAAGAGTGAGCTGAAATGGTTGGCAAGGTGGGGATATGGCTACCTTGACGCTTATGAAACGCTGCTGTCCGAACATGCTAAGCTTCTGGCTCCAGACACCTGGGGTCAAAGGCGTTCTTGAAACAGCTGGGTGATTCTCCTCGAAGCCCCTTCCGAACCTCAAGGCCCAAGCCACTCACCTGCTTCCTGGGATCCATCCCAACAGCCCTCACCAGGGAGAAGCTTGGGAAGGAAATCCAACCTCCAGAGCGCTGTCTCCGCAGGAGGGAGAAAGTGGACTGTCAAAGCCAGCCAGGGAAATCTGGCTCCATTCCACACCCAGGATGGGATGTTTCTCGGTCTTTGGACATCGAGCCATGGCGTGCCAGGGGGGAAAGAAGCCATATAGAGATGCTGCTGCTTTGGAGGCCACTGAGGCCCAGAGAGGTGAAGCAGTTTGCTCAAGACTGCACAGCTGGTAGGCAGGGGGGCTGGGGGAGGGCGGACCACGCCAGGACCGGAACCCAAGCTCCTGACCTGCAGCCCCAGACTCCCTGTCACCACCTCCCTAATTACCCAGAATTTCAAAATCATTAGGGCACAGAATTAGTTCAGCACTAAGCTTTCTAAATCCCCGCGGGTCCTCCCACAATTCCTCCTGAGGACAAAATTACTCAGGGAGAAAACTGAATTAAGAAGCTGTTTGAAAGAGCAGGGGAGGGTGTTCCCTGGGACGGGAGCACCTAAGAGAACCAGAGTGGAGACGCTGATTCGATCAGTGCATCATCTGGGCTCCACGTCCTGAATAATTTTTCTCTTTCTGGGCATTCAGGTGGTGAAAGCTGACCGATGAGCCCACATGCTCTGATAAGCACCTTCCCATTGTCCCTGCAGGGATGATGCCAAAAGAGTGGCGGGCCCCATTCAGCCCTCAGCGGGCTTGGAGGAACAGGTTGCTCCAATCCCCAGTCAAGTTTATTAGGAGGTGCCCCACCCGCCCCACCCATGAATTCCAAACAAGGGCTCTGCTCTCCCTGTCCTCCTCAACTAGGTCATGGTCCCAGCTGGGGAACGGATTCTGGAACCCCAGGATAGCAGAGCTGGTGACAGCTCAGGAACGCTCTGGTGAAACTCCTTACCTCTCAGCTGGGGTTCAGAATGGAGGCCCAGAGAGAAAAGGGGCCGGTCCAAGGTCACTGTGTGGGCTTTGGCCCACGATCTCCTTCTGTTTTTCACGGTGGCTCAAGCAGTTCAGACAACAAAGCATCTGCCAGAGAAGCCAGAGCTCTGGGGCAGCAGGGAACAGGCAGAAGCCCCCAGAAGACCAGCATGTGGCAGCCCGGGAGGCCTGTCCCCTGACGGGACCCGGCAGGTTGTCTGGTGCTGCAGCCAGGGCCTTGCCTAACCCGGAGCCGCGCCTCCTTCAGATGCTCACCCAGACGAGAACTGAGCCTTTCTCCTTTAAGTCTGCCTGCGTCCCTGAAGCTGGATTTCCTGACCAGATATGTCCCCTGGAGAAGGGACCCGTTAGTCTGCAACAGGAGCTGTGAGAGTTCGTTGCAAGGAGAGACAACCCTAAGTTTTGGAGCTGAGTGACATTGCCAAGGCATTTCCTCCTTGTGAGGCAATTTTATTAAAATGACAGGCATGGTTCTCTGAGAACATATCCTTCTGGAATTGAATAATCTGTCTATAGATTATGTCTGGGAAGCTTACCTATACTGAGTCATTCGCTCTTTTTTTTTTTTTAAAGATTTTATTTATTTATTTGACAGAGAGAGACACAGCAAGAGAGGGAACACAAGCAGGAGAAGTGGGTGAGGGAGAAGCAGCCTTCCTACTGAGCAGGGAGCCCGACCCGGGGCTTGATCCCAGGACCTGGGATCATGACCTGAGCTGAAGGCAGACATTTAATGACTGAGCAACCTAGGCACACCCTGAGTCATTCGCTTTTGTTGGGATTTGAGTTCGGGATCGGGGGACTTGGCTGTTTTGGATTTGGTTGCCAGGGGTGGGGTCCCTTCCAAATATAGTCTTTGGAAAGACTCAGGTACCCACAAACAAACAACTCCCTAAACAAAGTAATACATGACCCCTGAAACAAATAATACATTATATGTTAATTTTAAAAATAATTTTAAAAATTAAAATTAAGAAAGAAAGTAATACGTGGATGTGGGTAGGAACCACACACAGAATTGCAAAATAAAGGCTGGTTCCTACAGTCACCTTCAGGAGCAATCGATGAAGGAAAGATTTTTGTCTCAAAGGACAAAGCAGAGGTAGCCCTATGAATCACTCTTGAAACTGTGTATTCCTTCATGCATCAAGGTACAAAACCTTCAGACATCCATGATAAAATGTTTTAAAACAAATTCTTGAAGTTTGAAAGGAAAAAGAGATGTGTGTTTTCTAGAGCATCAAGGAATGTTCTCAACAGCAAAAACCAGGAAACTTTACCCTCCTGCGACGGCTAGCCTGGGCAAATGCTTATCCTCCTCTTGTCAACTCTCCCTATCAGGAGAGGCTCTGACCATAAAGGGGTCTGGTAAACAGAAGGCACTCAATGCATGTTTGTTTTACAAATAAGGAAAAGAAAGATAATAATTTTTGTGGAAATTGGAAGAAAAAAGATCATCCTGGTCAAGGCTTTGGGGAGTGGTAAGGGAAATGGAAAATGCTGGATCTACGTCACTTTGAAAAAGGCTGAGAGAGGCTAACGAAGCGACTAACATACACTGAGTGCCTTCTGTGTGCCAGGCACCGCGCTAAGGGCCTCACATCACCCACTTCATCCCCTCCTCCCCGTAACCTCACCCGCAGGAATGGTCAGTCCTCCCACTTTACTAGCGCGCTAACGGAGCGTTCTGCAAAATGAGAAAGCAGCCTAACAAATGGCAGAGCTGAGACCAAAACGTCTTATTTCAGAGCCTATTTCTTAAACCATTGTGTTCTAGCATCTGCCAGTCTAACGAGTTTTGGTCATTTGGTTAATGAGGCCCTCAGTGGGGGGCGTTTTATTTTCTTGAATGAGCAGAAAACAACCTTCCAGACGACCATGTGTCCCTCAGTGCTGGAGTTTGGCTCTTGACCTGGTTCAAGGAGACCTGGAGTTCTTCATTCCCCCAACACAGGTTCCTTCATTCAAATCCATATCAGCGGCTCTGACCCGGCAGCTTCCATACTTAATACGGGTGATGCAGAAAGAAGGGACACGGGGTCTGCCCTCAGGAAGTCCCCAGCCCAGGGACGGGAGCAGACTCACGGCAGTGTTACCACAACTCAACATGGTAGGTGCTATGGCAGATGCAGGTGCAGGGTCCTGTGGGCACCGGAGCTGAAGTGCCAGTGGGGCGTGGTGGTTAGGTGACTTTGGGGATTGTAGAGCAGGGGAGACCTGAGATCGAATCCTGCCTCCTCCACTTACCAGGTGGGTGACCTGGACAAGTTCCTCAACGTTCTGAGCTTCCGTTTTTATCACTTTTAAATGTTGACAGCAGTGAGTCGCTGTGTCCCACCACTGTTCCAGGATGGCACCATAGAATGCCTCCTCCGGCGCATGGCCTCACACATAGGAAGTGCTTCCCTTAGGGAAGGCTGGGCTGGGGAATCAGGGGTGCTTCTACGCAAGACTTGGCCAAGAATGTTGAGTAGAAAGTGGTGGTCATTTCAGGAGGAGGGACTTTGGACAGAAGCAAGAAGAGGTGAACTCATTGTGTGCTCAGAAAAAAACGAGGGGTTTCCAGAAGAGAGCCAAGACAGCAGCTGGAGATGACAAGAAGTATCAAAAAAGGCAGTGATTGGCAGTGTTCAGTACTCTGAGCACGTGTGTGCAAAGATGTATAGAAAAGCAATTCATCACAGAATCGTTCGTGACAAAAATGAATGCGTGCATAAATGGATGAATATACAAACACATACACATATAGAAACAATCTCAGCATCTGTAAAAAGAAGACTGGTTAGATACATTATGATAGAGCCTTATAACGGAACACTGGACATTTTTTAATGCCTTGTATCTATATGCACTTACAATGGAGAAGAGAAGAGATGAAGAGAAGAAATGGGGCGGGGGGGGAGGGCAGAAGCCATGAAGGAAGATCCAGGGAAGAGTAAGATCAATCCAGGGAAAGGGAGACATTTAGGGAGAGGGAAGGAAGGAAGGAAGGAAGGAAGGAAAGAAAGAAAAGAGGGAGGGAGGGTGGAGGGAGGGTGGGTGGAAGGGAAGAAGGGAGGGAGGGAGGAAGGAAGGAAGGACAAGGAGGGACAGGCAGGTGGCAAAGGGAGAGAAGGAGGCAGGCAGTCGGGGACCAGCGAGAGAAGGAGATGGTGGTCGGCAGTCCTGAGTTCTGAGAAAATGTCAGTGGCTCAAATTATCAGCAAAGAGGGCCGAGGTGGTTTCCTGATCAGGAGAGAGGGAGCAGGCGAGGGGTGAGCTCAGGTTGGGGGCTGGAGGTTAGGGGACCTGATTTCTGACTACACCCGGGAGAGGTGGGAGGCAATGGCCCCTCATTGCCCCCAGCGAAGGCGTCCCAGCTGCCAGAGCAGAGCCTCCCATTCCTGGACTCCGCATCCCAGGTTTCCAGGCTTCCTTGTGCCAACACCCTGTGCTCTCTGCAGTCACAACTCTTTGTTTTCTGTTGTGTCCCTGGGGCCCTGAAGGTGAGGAAGGGCAGAGGGTGGGTGGCCTGTGGCTACAGCTACTAACAATGCTGCTTCCGGGTATTTTGTCCCTGGTGGAATAGGAATTTTTTTTTTGTTAAGGGAGGGAGAAGGGCCATAGCTCTCTAGAGTGTACTAGTCGGGGCTGAAGGTTCTCAGAGCCAAAGTCTGTCCTCACACCCTGGGTCTACCGGGGTTTGTCGGAGCGTGGGTCTTAATTTTTCTGTCTGAAACTCTAACCGGCAACTCATTAGTATTGATGATTTCATGATTGCTGAAATCAGCCACAGCAGGTGGTACATGGAATGCGGAAAGAGAGAAGAAAGAGGAAAAAGAGAAGGTAGGGGAGAAATGAGAACAGAGGGACCTGTGGGACCCGTACCTGCAGCCGGACAGGAAGGCCTAAGATGCTGGACGAAGACTTGGGGCTATTTCCTTTAGGCCGCTGAGAAGCCCAAGGAGCTAGAGGTTTGCATGCAGGGACACATCCAAGTCCTCTCATTCTTGGAGGCTGGCTCAAGAGAGGGAATGCCAAGCACATGGTTCAAACTCCACTTTAGCCAAAAATCAGGAGGAGCACCCACCCCCACTTGGGGGGTAGGGCAGGGTAGCCCCGCCACGCTGGGCTACGCCAAGGTCTATGCCGGACATGTAGTCAAGAAGAGATCAACAGACAGTCACCTAGTTCCCAATGACCGCCATGCTGGACCTTCTCTGCTGGCTAGAGATTCAGAAGGCCATCTACGACAAGACGGCCAGACCCTAAAGGCGCAGTTACTAAAAATACCAGAGCTCAAAGGAGTCTTCAAGATCCTCCAGAAAGAATTTATGACTTCCTCCTCTCTGTCTCTGTAGCTCCTTTCACAGACAGCATGCTGTGCTGTCATTTATGGTCACACATCTATCAAAAACCTCTATTTTATCCGCTGTTGCATGGCCAAAGCATGACGTCTCACTCAGGATCCATTCAGTGAATGCCTGTTGAGTGTTTGCCGAGCCTACGTCTTTCCCCCCTCATTTTACCAATGAGAAAAAAGATGAATCCAAGCAATGGGAGAGACATTCCAAGCTTTTAGCTTGTTCAGGCTGTTGACATGCTGGGTGAAGGCTTAGCTCCAGCCTCTAGCAATCAGGCCAAAACAATCAGCAATCCGGCTTTCCATAGTGTGTGATGAAATGGAGAGGAATCAGTCCCAGCACACGGCGTGTCCTGTCTAGGCACAGTCTGGCAGCTACATTTTGAAAACTGCCTTGTAAAGCAAAAGGGATTTACAAGAGTATCTGGCTAAGGAAGTCAATCCCCCAAAAGATGCTCTAACCCTAAAGGTAAAGGATATGAGATCCATTTTTCATTAAGAAGGGGGTTCCATCTCTCGCCCATTGAAACTTCTCAGATGTGTTGAGAAATCACCTTAAGTGGATGAGTTGTGTATTGGGGACCATGAAGAGTCAATCTTTGGATTCATTCTTTGTATAACAGCCTTTGCCTGTAGACAGAAGGAGAGAGAATGAGATACTCCTGACATAGGACTGCTGAAGTATTTTGTCAGAACACTAGTCCCCCATGTGTTCTTGGAAAGAAAAACTTGGCTTTGTGTGACCAAGAAGGATGGATAAGTGCTACATGTGTCTAAACCTGCCCTGGAGGAACGATCACATACATTGGCGCATTAAACGCACTGAGAAATCCTGCAGTGAGGAATTAGGCTGAACTCTGTTCAAACCAGTATTGCACAAAATTATGTCACCAGGGAACACTTTCTCCAGGTGATCCTTAGGACAATGGCAAACAAACTTTCTTTGTTCATAGTACACTTCCAAATTTGGAATTTGTGCGGAGCCTGGGCGGCTCAGTTGGTTGGGCGTCCCACTCTTAGTTTTAGCTCAGGTCATGATCTCAGGGTCGTGAGACTGAGCCGGGTGTCGGGCTCCACACTGGGTGTGGAATCAGCTTAGGATTTTCTCTCTCCTTCTCCCTCTGCCTCTGCCCGCTTCCTACCCCCTTCTTTAAAAAAAAAAAAATCTGCAGTTTGGGGCATCATCCTTGAAATCACTAATATGGGCAATGTGTATGGTCACATCTAATGTTTAATAACAAGGTCTCTCTATGGGACAGTCACATTGCCTAGTTCACACTGCCCCTCCGTCCTGAGCTGAAGGTTGAGTTGAACTTGGCTCTGCCCTGATCAAGCTTTCTTATAAATTCTCCAAATCAAGTTGCCACATCTTCCAGAAAAGTCTTCCTTGGAATGCCTTGGCATCACATCACACCTCTCCGCAGCCAGCTAACCCCACTCTGCAGATATCACATCATCAGCTGAGCTCAGAGTCCTCCCCAGCAGGCATCATTGCAATGGTGTGATGTGCAGCTGAAGCAAAAATAAATTTTACACACATCCAAGTTTGGCAGCACATTTGTAAATGCTTTAAACCACACAAGGCAAGTGCACTGGCCCTGGAACTGGTATTCCAAGAAGAAGGAGTATGGAGAAGAGGCACTCACATGAGGTTATCTCAGGCCAGCTCTTGCCCCTCGAGAGGCCTGCAGGGGTGCATGGTGGAGAGGGGCAGGGCTGCTGGACTCCCGGAAGCCAGTGTCCAACGTCCCTGAAACACAGTGATGGGAAGTAGCATGTAAATCCCATTTTCCTGTTTCCAATGATTTAAACAACAAATTCATTGGAAGGGTTTCAGTATTCATTTATTTAATTACATGCTTGTGATTTGTTATTTTTTAAAGCAACCTACCAGAAAAATATAGGAACCCTTAATTTATTCTTATTAGGAATATCATGATGTATAAAGGGCATCAGACAAAAGCAAAAACACCTGCATTCTCTTCCTGGTTCTGCTACTGGATGACCAAGTAGCTGCCCCTCTCTGAGGTTCAATGTCCTTAGCAGCCAAAAGATGGGTTAGATTTGGAAACTTCTAGAACACTCTCCAGACTAACACTATTCTGATTTCTGATATGTGCAAAAATTCTATTCTGGTTTTTAAAAAGCACACAAATTGGTTTTAAAATTAACACATTAATGAAATTATTAACTTTAAAGATTTTATTTCTTTATTTGAAAGACAGAGATCACAAGTAGGCAGAGATGCAGGCAGAGAGAGAGAGGAGGAAGCAGGCTCCCCACGGAGCAGAGAGCCCTATGTGGGGCTCGATCCCAGGACCCTGGGATCACAACCCGAGCCGAAGGCAGAGGCCTTAACCCACTGAGCCACCCAAGCACCCCTGAAATTATTAACTTTAAATAATAAGTTTATTGCTAAATTGATAAAATTAGCTTAAGAAGAAATGAAGGGTCATGACCCAAATGATTATTTACCGTTACCATTTATTTAAAACAATATACCAGGCATTGTTCTAAGTTCTCTGCATGTTATTATCTATTTAGTCTTACAGCATTCCTCCCCATGAGCTGATGTTATTATCATCTTGCCAGAGATTAGGTGGCTTAGTCAGAACAATGCTGATAATAAGTAGAAGGGCTGGAGTTTGCATCCAGTAACCTGACTGTAATCGATCACGATGTTGTTGATTTCTCAAAGCATCAGGCTTAGAAGTATGGTAACAGAAGCAGGTGTGTGTATCTTTTTATCAAATGAAATGTGTGCGAAATGTAAAGGTAGGAAAGGACACACAGACTCCTAAAGGGGAAAGAATTCTAAAAGGGGCTGGGGTGGTAACAAAATGAACACTCTGGCCGGAGCACAGACTAGAATCTCTCTCACGCACGTCCGGAGACCTGACATGTGGACCCAGGATTGCTAAATTGCCACGGCAAGATTCCGGAGCCGGGTTCAGGAGGGAGCGAGGCGTGCAGGGCGAGCCTCAGAGGGAGGAAGCTGGCGAGGGTCCAGGGGAAGGTGGTGGGAGCCTGACAGTGGAAACTTCGAATGCTTGTATCTTGCAGCTACTTGGAAGCCGAGAGGTCATCCCATCAAACCTCCCACCCCAAACAGGCATTCCCGTTCCAACCCTCTGGTGAATGTTTACCCAGCCTTGCCCTAGTCTTCCCAGAGAAGCCCGCTCTGCTCACCGGAAAGCCTTTTCTATTGCTGGACACACGAAGATATCAGGAAGCTCCGCTCTTTTTAATGAGACAGAGATGTCTCATGGTGATTTCTAACCTAGGCCCTGGAGCTGTTTCTGGGACACCCAAAAGTGACATGGGACCTCTCCTTTTCTATGATACGACTCAGAAATTCGGAGCCTCGCTGAGTCTTTGACCACCAAGCTAAAGAGCCGGCTTCCTGCAGACATTCCTCACAGGGCCAGCCTCGCCCATCACTCCCTCACCACCATCCTGTGGGCCTTCTTGGACTGACTACAGCTTCCTCACCTCTATGGTGCCCTCTATGAACCCAGCCCAGGACCTGCCACATAGGAGTAGGCACAACGTGACGGGTTATTTGAGTTGAACTGAACAAGGAAGCTGCAAAAGGAAAACAGGGAAAAAAAAAAAAAAAAAAAAAAAAAAAAAAAAAAAAAAAAAGTGAGTCTGGGGCCTCGACAGCATCTCATAGACAGCACTCAGGTCCGTCTCTAGATCTAGGGCCATTTTCCAGAGCCTCCCTGGGAGGAGCCCTCTTCCCCTCCCACTGTAGCTGGGGTAGAAAGGCACTGATCTCTGCCCAAGACTTGAAAGGGGCATTTTGGGGATCAGCGTTAGGACCCCAGTGCCTCAGCCCAGGGCCAGTGCCCTGGCCCGCAGTAGCGACTAGAAAAATACCAAATAAACCAACAAGCAACAGTAGCTTATTCTGCTCCTTCTGCCTGCCGAGTTCTTCTGTGCATGACACACATCATCTCGTTCACACCCTCCAGAGTGGTGATGATGTTATGAACATACCCATTTTACAGACAAGGGAACCACAAATCCGAGAGGTCGGGAAGCATGTCCAGAGTAACTCAACCAGTAAGTGGAAAAGCCACAGTTCAAACCCAGGTATGCCTACCTCCAAAGCCCGCCCGTAACTGCACCCTACCGCCTTCTACAGGCGAAAAGGAAAGAGAACAAGGGGGCAGGTTGAAAGACCACAGCCAGGAAAAAGAAAGCATGGGGAACTGCTCTGTCCACCTCTCTGTAGAAGAAGCGTCAGGACCAACGTGAGAGAAGGGCCCTTCCAGACCAGTCACATCCAGGTTTTCTAACCTAGACATCAGGGCTGGAAAATTCCAGATTCTGCTGTCCCTGCTTGGCATACAGACAGAGTTTTGGGGTTGAGTTTTCAGAGCTCCCTGCATTCCCAGGCACGTGAAGTCGTGCATCGTTTTCTCTAACGACAGTTGGCAAGCACAGTTTGCCCCCAACCACGTTGAGAGACCGAGTCACAAACCGTGAGACCAGGCCAGCCCCCAAAGAGCACCAGGATGTACCCTGGCCCCCTGGTATTTCCCTCTCTACCCCAGACATTCTTCCAGGCCCCGCCAACTTCCACTGCATCCCTCAAACACAAATATTGTCTGGCTTTTGCCCCAATTCAGGCCACAGGGTTTTACAAGGTGTGTGTCCTGTGCCCAGCTTTGTGCTTGACATCGGCCCGAAAAGAAACCACGGCTGAAACCCTCTCTCCCAGCTGTGCATACACTGATGAATGACGCTGGGCCATGCACAGACAAAGGCCACTTTGCTCAGAGCAAGGAGCCGAGAGACCTGTGTTCCCCCGCCTGTCCCCTTCCATCCGTCCAGACAGATCTTATATATGCAGCAGGCCAAACCTCATCCCTTTCTTTATTCTTCCGCATGAAGCTTCCATGGCTCTCCACTGTGCTTAGAATATGGACACAAATCCCATGAAGCCCAAAAGATCTCCTACCTGTACCCCGCCCCAGCTTCCCCTGCATCTCCGCTCCTACATGGGCGAAATTTCCAGAACCTCAGGGCACATGCTGCTCTGTCTGCCCAGACAAGTCTCTCCTGCTTCTTCTGAGTCTCATCCCCTCAAGGCAGGCATCACTCAATGCAGTTTATGTCCCTCACAGAAGGCCTCAAAAGCACCTCTGTTCTCTCACTGCACACCTTTAACTGTTTAAAGTCTATTCCCCTGATAGTGTCCAAACTCCATGAAGCCACAGACCAGTCTACTGTGCTCACCAGAGCTCTAACAATCATGGAGGCAACATCTGGTTGTACGCAGGCCTTCTCGCCCAGCTGCAGGCTCTCATTGGCATCTACCTCGGGCAACTCCCTCCGAGCACGCGGCCTCAGTTTCACCAGTTGAAAGGCAGACAGATGACTGAGGTACCCCCAGGCCTTTCACCATGCTAATATCCGGGTTCCACTTGACAGCATTTACTTGTAGCCTCAGCCCGAAGCACGATCCTTCTAGAGCACCAGGGAGGAAGACTCTGGGAATGTAACTGCCTCCTGTGGTGTGGGCTGTGTTTACAAAACAAACCCAAGAAATCATCATAAATCATTCCAAGTGGAGCTGCCTGGGTTGAAGCAACAAGACAAAAATACTTCTGGGCACCGGTCCTCCGGGCCCCCACCCAGCTGAAGAGAAGCAGGGCCAGATGGGCTGTGCCCGCTGAAGAGTCTGTGGCCGGCTTTGTCTCTCCACACCGGGCCCCTCCGTGGGGACTTCTCTCCTGCCCTTCAGACTTTTAATCCCTGCCGCTACCTGCAGTGTCCTAGTGCCTTGCGAAGGGGCAATGTCCCCGGAAGACCAGGGACTGGGTCCTAGGTCAGTCCCTCCTGAGATGTGTGTAACCCTCTGTAACTTTTTCTTTTCATTCTTATCTGTCAAAGAGGGGATATGACTTCTGCTCTAAGGACCTTAGAAAAACATGGAGGAAGAATATATTTGAAATCTTCAGGGGCCACACAAAAGCAGACTTACTTTTGGCCACTGTTTCTGGCTGCCTCTCTGACTAAAACGTGGCTACCGAGAAGCCCAGCGTTTTCTCTCTCACTGGGGAATGGAAGTCCTGGTCCTCAGGTCAAAGAATCTCAAGCATCCTAGTAGCAGGTGGTTCAGTCTCCCTGGACTGGCACAGCTTGCCCTAAAGGTAAACCTAATTCAAGCCTTACACAGTGTCCCCGAGTTGGGGTCAAGGGCCTGAGCTCAACGCCGGATCTGGTCCCAGGAGGTCTTGCTAGATGCAAGAACATTCAGGGCCCTGTGGCCCCAGGGGCTTGGAAACCGTGATGTAGCTGAGGGGTTCGAGTGAGAGCCTTTCCAGACAGGCCTTGGTTGAGTTTCTCTCTCCTGCTTCTGGTTACCCACGCTTTAGTTCACTCTTCAAGGAAAGAGTTGGCTGACCGGCATATTGAAGGTCATGAGGCATGTAACGCATTTAGTTTTGTGAACGTGTCACATGGTAGGCATTTAAAAAAATATATTATTGTTATTGTTGTTGTTGTCATTTATATTCCAGGGCACGCACAAACACACACACGCACACACATGCACACACTGGTCTTCTCTGAATTCCCTGAGTGCTTTTTCCACTTCCTGCCCTGTCTACCCTTGCCTTGTCCTTCCTGTTTTCCCCTAACAACACTGCTAGACAAAGATTGCTAAATTTACCTTATATTTTACCTAATTTTACTCAGTATTGCTCAGTAAATACCCTTGGAAACAAAAGTTCTGGACAAACAAGACTCTTGGTCAACAAGAGTACCAACTTCAAGCGCCATTATGGAGCTCCCTGGGCATCTGGGCAAGATGGCGCAGGAAATAGAGTCTCGGACTGCTTGGAGTTGAGATTTCTAGACTTGGCTTGGCCATGGGTGAGAATTGCCAAAGGATTTAACATCCCTGACATCTTCATCTTCCTACCAATAAAACTAAACCACCTGTTTTTTGTTTGTTGCTAAACCTTTTCTTCTAGTTAGATAAAACTCTGTTTCTGTAAGAAACCTTCTGCAGAAAGTCAATATATACAATATGTAACAGAATAACAGCTCTGGATATAGGAGGGGACCAGATAGCCCTTCTTGCCTTCCCACAGTCTTGCCTCTGCCCTCTCCTCCCCCACGGGGCACCCAGAAAGCTTCATAGAGTCCGGTTCCCATAACTCTGTTCCTCTGTCTCCTCAGTGGTTGAATGGGGATATTATCCACGCACCCACCCCCCAACAAACACACAGGGTTGGTTGTAACAACTAAATGAGTTAACACAGATAAAGCCCTCAGCATAATGCCTGGACTAAAGTACTCAGTAACCGCTACACATCACTATTATCACTACCGCCACTTGATGGCTAAGGGGCCCCCTATGCAGAAGCATTAGGAATTTGTGATCGCACATACAACATCATAAAAATGTGCCCATGTATACAAATTATAAATCACCCCCCCCATTACGCCTCTCCATTATGCCCCCTCCACTGTCTTGATGGACACAGGAGGAGATACGATATTATTTCACAAGATGGGTAAATTCTGTTTCTATGGAAAGCATGTTCTATAAAACAATACTTCAATATTTTTTTCACTCCTCGATTTTTCGGATGCACCGAGCTCCCATTCTGTATGCCAGGGTTGGTGCTAGGAATAAAAATAGAAGGGACAAGTAAAGAAAAAGAGAACTCAAATTAACAACACAGCCAGTCTGTGTTGACTGCCTAGTGGCCCATGCCGTGATTGGTCCAACAAATATTTATTGTGCAATTACTATGAGCCAGGCAGGGTGCTGAGGACATGGCGACAATGAGGAAAAGCTGGGACCCGATCCTGCGGAACTGCATTCTAAGGGAATCAATAGGGATTTCGTGGAAAGGGGAATCTCCCCGAGCTGAGGATGCGGGAGGTGGAGAGTGGGGAGGAAGGGCCACCAGCGTGCAGAGAATAAGAGAAGACTGACTTCGGCAGGGTTCGATTCCTGAGTGGAACAAGGGTGTAAAGGTGAGGTGGAGCTAAAGGGAACAACATGTACAGAATTATTTCTCCAAGGTCTTTCCAAGAACACTACTGTTTGCTTCTATTAATTCGCTTCTAGGAGGACACACACTGCTTTTTTTGGGAACCAACTTCTTATGTTCTAAATAAGCCCTTTTATAAACAGTTGCTGAAGGGACATTTGACATAAGCAACAAGATATTAAATGATCCTAGCATTAATCTTCTCTTCCTGAGTAATAGGCCAGAGTCTTGTTTCACAGAACTTCTCATTCTGGGAAGTCAGCTTGAAAAAAATCTTAATTTCCTATAAGGGCCACTAAGCATGTTTTTCAACGCAGTGCCCAGGAAAGAGCTGAAGATATGGGGAAGACCTGGGTTTGGACCCTAGATTCTTACTAATAGAACTTCCTCCCTCTCTACCCATTTCCTCTTTGGTAAAATATGGAGCCTGATACTCACCACAAAATGGGGCTGTCAGGTGAGACAACAGATGGGAAACTGACCTGGAGAACTTAAAGCATATAGAAGCCATTGGTATTTATTTTAATAATTTCCTTTCTTTCTTTCTTTGTTTTCCTTGCTCCAGAGCGTAATGAAAGTGGATCATTTTTATGGCCCCTGTTTGTTTTGTTTAAGAAGGAAGGATCGATATCCAACAATGGCATTGCCGTTCTCTGGGGCTCACGTGTCACCAAAGAATCTCCAATCCAATCTGTCACAGAAGCCTGTTCAAGCAAAAAGAGCCTTCTTGGGCTGATCTTAACAGGCTAAGGTCCAAGGTGAGAAGGCCTTACCCCAGTCCCCACTTGCTTAAAGACAGCCACATTTCTTTTGAAAAAAAAAAGAGGGGGGGCGCTTGGGTGGCTCAGTGGTTAAGTGTCTGCCTTTGGTTCAGGTCATAATCCAGGGGTCCTGGGATTGAGCCCTACTTCGGGCTCCCTGCTTGGTGGGAAGCCTACTTCCTCCTCTCCCACTCCCAGGCTGGTGTTCCCTCGCTCACTGTGTCCTTTTTTTGCAAAAAAAAAAAAACCTAAAAAAAAAAAAAAAAAAAAGACAGCCACGCTGAGCCAGAATCCACTTTCCAGGACCCTACTGTCTGCCCCAAATGTCCTGGAACTTCAAAGCCTAGAAAAGCCTCTGTCCTCCCTCTCATTGTCCCTTCCTCCATCCCACCGGAATCCATCCAAATCCATCTGAATCCACCACTTACCACCAGTGTGTCCCCAGATCGGTTAAGATCTCTGTAACTCATGGGTTTTTTAATCCATAAAAAGGACACGATGAAACGATCTGCTCCATAGGACTCTTTTCGGGTGATTATGCTCCCTAAAGGCTTCGCACAATTCAAGGCAATTCTCGACACTCAGAAAGGGTCCATTATGGTAGGTATTACTCATATTTCCTTTCTTCCCTCCTTCCTCAGTCTTTTCTTCGCCCTTCATCCCTCCTTCCCTCTCTTGCTTCCCTCTTCTCTGTTCTGTCACTAACCCTGATCCCCTCGTTCTTTCCACGGCCCCTTCCTACTGTCTTCCCCTCATTCCCTGCCCTTGCCCTCATGTGCCCCCAGCTCCCCTCATCCCGACGCTGTCCCAGCCATGAGTCATGGGAGTTCGCTCCCGCATTGGCTCTCGAAAGCCTCTGGCCAGCAGGCTGGCAGGCTGGCAGGCTGGGAGAGGCAGACCAAGCCCAGAGCAGAAGGCGCCGCTGCCAGGGCCAGGATGTGCCAGATGGAGCCAGCCTGGGTCTTGACTTCAGGCGACTTCTAGGACTTGAACATGCATTTATGGAGCCAGTGGTCATTATTTTGGGGGACCATAAGAGACCCAGTCTCTGAGGACAAGGAGAGGATAAATGTGGTATTACCCATCTTTGCTTGAAAGGGAGAAAGATTGATTCCGGTCATGTTAAGACTTTTTTTAATATCTAGGAAACTCCACCGATTCCTCACTCCATCTCAAGTGTGAGGGCCATGGGCTGAACCCTCAAGTTCTTTCTGTCTCCTCTCATCCCTTGTTTCTTTCCCAGTTTGAATTTGGACTCCAACCCTGACCTGACACCCACTGTCCTTTTCTCTCTCCTCTGCTGGACTGACAGGTCCTGGAGGACAGTTCTCTGCCCCATCACACCCAATTGTCTTGGCCCTTTGCCCTGGGGGTTAGGACCATGCCTTTTGGATTCAGACAGACCTGGGACTCAATAACATCTTTGCCACTTCATTCTTGAGACCTTGCACAGATTGGTCGATTTCTCTATGCTCGTTTGCCCCAGTGCTCATCCAACAAATACTCATTGAGCCCCTGTGTCCCAGGCACGGTTGCCAGGTGTTGGATGTAGAGCAGGGAAAGAGGCAGGCAGCCTTTGCCCTCCCGTGGCTTTGAACTGGGGAGGAAGAGAACAAGTGAAATCACAAAGGAACAGTAACAAAATAATACACTGCAATGAGGAACATAAACGAGACACTGAGGAATGTAGTTAAACAATGTTGGAGAGGTGCCTCGGTGGCTCAGTGGGTTAAAGCCTCTGCCTTCGGCTCATGTTCTGATCCCAGGGTCTTGGGATCCAGCCCCACATCGGGCTCTCTACTCAGCAGGGAGCCTGCTTCCTCCTCTCTCTCTGCCTGCTTCTCTGCCTACTTGTGATCTCTGTCTGTCAAATAAATAAATAAAATCTTAAAAAAAAAAAAAAACAATGTTGGAGGCAGGGAGCAGAGACCATGTCTAGGGTACAATGGACACAACAGCCTGGAGCAGCGTTTCTCAACCTCAGCGCCTTGACTTTTGAGGTTCAGTACCTGGGGTGGGGGGCCATTGTGCACACTGCATAATGTTTAATAGCGCTCCCCTCCTCTACCAAATGGATGCTAGCAGCCACCCCCTCCTGCACTGTGGCAAGCACGAACCCCTCCAAGACATGGCAGCTGTGCTCCGGAGAGGCCAGTGGGGCTCAAGACAACCTCAGTTGTATGTGGGTCACACAGATTTGTGTTTGAGTCCCCCTGCAGCCACTGACTTGCCCTGGTGACTCCAAATCAGTCATCACACCCTGGGAGCTTCTTTCCTCCTATGTGAGATGGGGGGGTTCCTGGAAGGAATCCCATCCAGCAGCCTTGTCACCGGGATAAAGGAGATAACCACGGGGCCCTAGTAAGCCCTCAGCAAGGCAGTGAGAACTGCTGAGGCCATCGTCATTACACAACTGTCTGCCCAACCAGCCTCTGGCCCCTTGGGGACAGAACTGGCTCGGGATCTTGTCTAGGTCCCCAGTCCATATCCCAGAAGCCAGGACTCCTCACCAACCTGGTGCTCTCCCGTGACATAAATGGGAGCAGTTCCCGCCCCCGCACCCCAGACAGGACAGAGGAGACCCTCAGGGCCAAGTCAATGACTGTGGTTTTGATCCCAGGGAGGGCCAGTGCTCACCGACTTGCTATCTGCTCAGACTGAGGTTCTTTTCGTGAGGGAGGAGGACGCTCCTCCCTGCCCGACTCAGCAAAGTCTGTGCTCTCTGGAAAGCTCATTCCCTCACGGGGAGGGGCCGATGAAAGATCATATTGCCTTTGGTCTTCCTCTTCTCCCTTAAACAATTGAAGGGGCCTTTCCTTTTCCCGTTTGGCTGGTTTGAAGCCCCTAATTTGCTTTTGCGTGTCAGCTCGCACCTCCGTGCTGGCTTTACGGCTCAGCCGGCGGAACAAGGCGCGCTTGTTTTCAGCTTTCCTGCCAATCCGGGGGGCGCGGGAGGGCATCTCGCTGTCTGCCCAGCTCTTCCAGAGCACTTCATGGGACGAAGTTTGCATTCCCTCCCAGAACTGGATTTGAGGGAGTAAGAGCATCAGACTCCCTCCAGCTCCCTGTTCAGTTTTCTTGGGGCATGTGTGATCTTGGACACTGGGTGCAAATTCCACTCCTGTCCCCACCTCACCTCCCCAAAACCGTTTACAGATCTATGAGTCTGGGATTCGTTTATCTTTATGGAGCCCCGAGTAATTCCTCCCTGGGACAGATGAAAGCAAATCAACAAGGGCATCTGCCTAGCAGTTTCCTCTCCTTCGGGATTATGTCAAATACTGTCCAGAGATCTCGCTCATGCGGGGGATGGGGATGGTCTGGCAAACTCTGCTCAAGCCCCCCACTGCTTCTAGATCCTGCATTGAAGCCATTTTGGCAAGAGCAATAGGGTCTGATTTTTAAAATGGTATTTCCCCCAACACTCCAATGTTCAAGATTCTCCGCTGGCGCCATGGCGGTTACAGAAACGAGGACAGCGCCCCCCTCCCTGAGTGCCGTGGAACATTGGCACAAAGGTGCTCGGTGAATATTTGTTGAATGATGACATGGCCTTGATGGGGACATGAGAGGACAAACGTCTATGGGACACCGATCATGTAACCGGAACGTACTGACCGTCCAGGTGCAAAAGTGAACACGACACAATTCTTCAGACCAACCCAGCCTTGGTGGAGGCAGGTCTGTCCGCAGGAAATGTGGAATCATTCGGGCAGTGCGCAGAGAATTCTTCGGGCCCACAGAGCGGTGGTGCTTAGCCCAGCCTGGCGTCTGAAGGCCTTCTGAAAAGAGATGAGGCCCACGCTGAACCATGAGAAGCAATACTAAGTTAGCAGAAAGGATATTCAAGACAAGGACCAGAGGCATGAAAGGCATGAGATCTGGGGGCACTTCAGCCCCAAGGCATGACTAGAATGTGAAGGAAAAGGCAGGAAGTGGCAGAGGATGAGACAGTGGGCAGAGGGCCGGGAAAGGAAGGGTCTTTGTGGCAGACACACAGAGCAACGGCCCAGACCCTGCTGCCAGCCGCCTAGGGCCTGCTTCAGCTGCCCAGCTGCCTGAGCCCCCGACCCCACCCAGCAATGGTGTGAAGGGATCCCCAAGGCCTGGACATTGGGCCCCACTGTGGGGGAGACGCTGCAGGGCGATGCTCGCTCCCAGCTCCCTCCCGCACTCTCTGGGATTTTGACTTCTGCCTTTGCCCAGCCCTGAGTCTGCCCTTTTCCTTACCCCAGGTGTTGATCCCGTGTAAACATCTCACACCCTAAACTCCGTCCCCGTGTCTGCTTCTGGTGACCTCAGCTTGCTCCAAAAGATGGGGTTTATCTGACTGGTCAATGCAGCAGACTTAGGGTTCTGCGCTCGCCCTCTCTTTTCTCGGGACGGGCTCCACCAGACAGAGGACCACCGTCTAGTCTGAGCTGGAGGTCATGCAGGAAGCTCGGTATGGCCGATTCTGGGCCTGCTAGGAAGATTTTGGTGGCCCTGTCCTGCAGGCATGGGAGAACAGCCACAGACCCATTACTCCCCATACAAGCAGCACGGCTTACCAGCTGTAATCAGTAATGCTAGTATTTTGATCTTTGTCTATCTGACCATCAGTTCTGAACGTGGGCTGGGAAGAAGGGTGTTATTTTCCAAGGCCTCTCAAATACCCCAACACTCACAAGCCAGCCCTTGAAATCCTCTTAATGTATCAATTTCTCAGAACTCAAAGAATACCAGTGATTGCTGTGGGAGAAATAAAGGTCAGAGAAACGTGTGTTGCTCTATCAGAAAGATACAATCTCACCATGGGAATTACGGCTGTATAATTCAGTGGGGCTTCTACCTGAGCTCAGCAGGGATGATGGACAGAAGCCTCAATTTAATTACGGCTTCAGCATTCAATAATGTTGCCTTAGTGGTGAGCCACAGCATGTTTACACAAGGGAGAAGCCGGTGAACTTAACCTCGGAGGATTTTGCACTAGGAATTCAGCGGAATATTTTGATCCTGAAAACTACAGGACATTCCAATAAAAGATGAAAGCCTCTTTTCCTCTAATGTAAGAAAAAAAATCAGATTAATATCTTTCTTGGATCACCTGCTAGAGGTTAAATAAAACGGTAAGGTGTCCACTTAACGAGCATAAGGTTAGAAGTCCATAAATCTTGTTCCTGACTCACTACGATCAAAGACTTGCTGAATGATCTGACTCCAGATATTTTAACTCTCTTGGCTCATTTCCATATCTATAAAATGGCTGTGATAGCTGACATGCTGTCCTCATGAGGGGCTTATGATCGAGTATGGTGTTTATTAATCATACTAAGAGATATAATTTATTGGATGCTGTGTGCAAAAACAACGCTAAGCACCTTTCATGGATTTTCACATGAAGTTGTTGCTATTGTTCCCATTTAACAAATGAGGAAACTGAGGTCCAGAGAGCTGAAGTAATTTTCCCGGGTACTCACAGCTCGTAAAAAACAGAGCAAAACCTTGCACCCAGATCACAGAACCCAGATCTGAGGCCAAAGCCCATGCTTTTACCACCCTGCTGTCTGCCTTCTGTGCTGAAAACAACGTGCGGGAATAGAAAAATATCGAGTATCAGATCTGTTCCTAGCCCTGCCTCGGGTGAATCATTAACCCTCTCTGGGAAGATAGAATAATGGTCCCCAAAGACATTCACATCCTAATTCCTGGAACTTGTGAATACGTTCTGATACATGACAGAGAAATTCAGGTGGCAGATGGAATTCAGGCTGCTGATCAGCTGAGTTTAACATGGGGAGAGTATCCTGGATTATCCAGCGGGGCCAAAGGTAATCACAAGGGTCCCTGAGAGCAGAAGGCACAGGCGCAGGAGATCAGGTGCTGTGATGGGAGAAGAGTTCATCCCAAGCTGCTGACTTTGAAGCTGGAAAGGGGCCACGAGCCAAGGAATGCAGGCAGCCCTTGGAAAGGAATGTAGCCCTGCTGGCATCTTGAGTGTAGTCCATTGAGGCCTGTGTTGGACTTCTAACCTACAGAGCTGTAAGATAATAAATCTGTGTTGTTTCAAGCCAGTAAGTCTGTAGCAATGTGTTACCGCAGCAGCAAAACCAACGCACCCTGCACCTGCTTGTAAATGGGAGGGTTAGGCTTGAAGCTGCTGGCTCAGGCTTTTCTACCTCTGACATCCTCTGAGTCTGGTTCTGTCCAGTTCTTTCTAAAGCATGGAGAGAAGCATGGGAATAGGTGACAAGAAGTGACTTGCCTCTGGAACTTAACAGGCAACCAGCCGGGGGGCCAAAGTCTCAGCTCATGCCCACCCTCCCCATTGTCCTCTGCCCCCCTCCCTTCCCCCTCCCCCCACCAGCAGAGGCCCTCCTCCAGGCTCCTCAGGCTGACAGGAGGATCAGTGGGTCTGGAGCCAACAGTAGAATAGAACAGCAACCCTTCCATCCGCAGATCCTTTAGTTCCTGCAAAGCTGCCTCCTTCGTGCTACCTAATGGACATCGGCCCAAAGTGGCTATTTATTTTAGAATATAATGGGTGGGGGACACCTGGGTAGCTCAGTCCTTAAGTGTCTGCCTTTGGCTCGGGTCATGATCCCAGAGTCCTGGGAATAAGCCCAGCATTGGGCTCCCTGCTCAGTGAGAAGGCTGCTTCTCCCTCTCCTTCTGCCCCTCCACAAGCACTCATGTGCTCGTTCTCTCTCTCTCTCTCTCTCTCTCTCAATAAATAAACTCTTTAAAAAATAGAATATAGGGAGTGGGAAGAAACATGAAGAGCTGAGTGTGAGCAGCCAGGATTTTCTCCCGCCTCCCTTTCTGCCCCCTGCGGCTGTTCCACGTTCTGGACGCATTCCAAGGCTTCTTGAAACAGCACCCTGCCAAACAACACGTGAGCCTCTTGGCGGTCCCCTATCACATTTTCAGGAGCCATTAAAGACTTAAGTGGGAAGGAGTCAGCCAGGTGCTGGGGCTGCTGGTGATAGGCGAGAGGCCATTACCTAGGGCCAAGGTCTCCAGGCATTTTGGGGAAGGGGGAGTCTTAAGATGGACAGCTGGAGGAGGACTGGGAGGGGCTGGGTAACCGAAGGCTCTGAGCGGAGAAGGGAGGTGGCTTGAGGCCCGTGTCCCTCCAGTCTGGGTCTCCTACAGAGAGCCTGCCTGGGGACACCTGCAGGGTCTTGGATGTCTCTGCAGGAAGAGACCTGACAATTCATAGGAGCATAGAATGACAGATTTGCAGGCTGGAGAGTCTGCCTTAGACCACCTTCTCTATTTTTGTCAGAAGCATAGGCCCTCCATGCCACTCCTTACAGTCATGGTTTCTTTAAATGGCTCCACTTTTCCTTCAAGAAATTTATTTTTAGGGGTGCCTGGGTGGCTCAGTGGGTTAAGCCTCTGCCTTCAGCTCAGGTTGTGATCTCAGGGTCCTGGGATCTAGCCCAGAGTCGGGCTCTCTGCTCAGCAGGGAGCCTGCTTCCTCCTCTCTCTCTACCTGCCTCTCTGCCTACTTGTGATCTCTCTCTGTCAAATATGTAAATAAAATCTTAAAAAAAAAAAAGAAAGAAATTTATTTTTAAAGGACATTTTTTTAAATCACCATCTATGGTAGAAACTGCTAGTGTCCACCCTGGTCTCCCTCCCTTTCCAGACACCTGGGAAGAGAATAATGCTGACGCTTCCTGTCCCCTCCACGCAGAGCGCCTTCATTCGAACGGAGGAGCCTCGTGATGGTCTTAGCCAAGGATTTTGGAGGTAGTGGTGTGTGTTTATTAAAGAAACACAAAACCATTCGATTTCTTTTGTATAGTTTTGTATACTCCATAAATATATCGATTTTAGAAATATCTAGAACTATCTGGAAACATCTGTAGTATTACCTCTGGGGAGGCACCCAAGAGAGAGGGGGAAGAGGGGGCAGCGATTAAAAAAAAAAAAACTTTAAATTTACCTTTATTAAGTTTTTACAATGAAAACAAAATTGGGTATGACTTATGTAAGTAAAAGTTAATTTTAAGATGCAGCGAAATTTAAAAAGGAAATACAACAGGGAAGTTCTGTTGTAACTCCATCTCAAAGCATCTGAAATGCCAAGCTAAGGTTTGTGATAGATGCTGCAGTCAACAAGAAGCTGAAGAAGGCGTGTGCATCATTGTGACCAGCAGATCTGGGCCACAGGGATGGCTCCTCCTGCGGGGAAGTGGCGTAAAGACTGCATGACTGAGCCTACATAGAGTTTGCCCCCAAGAGCCCCTGACCCAGTGAGGGCTTTCAGCTCACTGATCCCCGCCGCAAGGCGGTAAATCAAGCTTCGTGGGACAGGGAAGAAGGCAGAACTGCATACATAGGGCATGGTGGGCTGGCCGTGAAGTGGGAAGCACCCACCATGCCCCCCAGCTCCAGGCCCCATTAGTTGGTACTTGGGAGAAGGATCCCAGCCAAGCCCTCCCTGCCAGTCAGATCCAGAGCTCTGGGAAGGGAGTTTGGGAGCAGGGGAGACCTGGCCATCCCAACGACGATGCCAAGGAAGTAAGAGAAAGTGGCCTCTGAGTTAGGGAGGAAGTTGTCCATTCTGTCCTTCCTGAAAGCCACCCCTTGTCGAGCCCCCGTGAGGGCAATCCCAGTAGCAGCCAGCCGTGACTCCGTTGGCAGATGTCCAGAGGAAAGGTGAGCTCAGTAGAAGGCACGGCTAAGTTCACGCCTTGGCGGCACGTGCCAGGTGCCGTGGGAGGGGCTGGCTTCGGAGCCACGGTTCCCGTCTTTCTCAAGCCCCCGGAGAGGTTCCTGCCATGGTCATTTAGCCGAGAAATATTTATCAAGCTTCCGCTATGTTGATGAGTTAAGTACTATTCTGAATTCTGTTTGACAGATGAGAAAAAAGAGACTTGGAAAGGTTAAGTAATTGGCCTAAGTTAGATACTGGAAACATTAGAACTTGAACTCAGGTCTGCCTGATGCCAAACCCTCCTTCTTTGCTTCTACTCTGAACAGCGTTTTAATCTGAAACTACCATTTATTTCTAGATATCAGAAATGCTATCTATCTATCTATGCTATCATCTTTATTGGGAGTTAATGACTTAATGTCTGCTGGCCCATAGTAAATGGTCAGCAGATATTAGTGCATCATTTTCCCCAGTATCTTAGGATGGGGGAGAAGTGAAATGCATTTTCTTATAACCAAACTCGTCACCACCTCACTGTGTGCCACTGAGCAAGCCATTTAGCACCCGAGTCTCAGTTTTCCCTTCCAGAGAGAAACAACGCGGAACAAAATCAGTCTGCCAAACTCCAGGGACTTCCGTGATCATGGTTTTTGCCAGACATAAGCACCACCGTGACTAGTTTTGACTCAATGTCGCTCTTATACATTTAAAAAGGAAATTCTCTATCACTCCATAAATGTCAAAACAGAGCCTCTTGTGTTAAAATGCATAAGAAACACGGAATTATTACAATTTTTATCATTCTCACATGCCAGACCCCTGAAAGCACGCCCAGCCTAGCTTCAGGAATCACTGGCTTCCAGCTCTGGCATCCTGCCAGTGAAAGACCTTGATCCCTTGCAGCATTGCTAACGCCCAGGGAAGCCTCCCTGATCCCTACCTTAGGCTAGTTTGCTCTGCACAACCCCAGCGAGGCGTTTATTGTGCTTTCCCTGCTAACACACAATGGCCGAGTTCCGCAGTGCCAGACAGCCTGGGACCCAGGGGCCGTGCCCGCAAACCTTACTTAGTGTTAGCGCCCTTCGCCAAGATCAGTTTCTTTAGCTACAAAATGAGGGTAATCTTTTCTTCAGCGAATGGAATCTGAAAAAAAAAAAAAATGATAAAAGTAATTTGGGTGAGAAAGGGAGAGGCGACTCCGGTGGTAGTCCGGAAGGGTGGAAATCAGAGGAAAGAATTTGTCAATCAGAGGAGATAGGAGCATGATTACATTATGCAATAATTCGCATTACTCAGTGTAAGTCACGTTATTCAGTATAATTATGACGGCCGTAGCTGATCTTTATTGAGTGGTTACTATTGTGTTAAGTGCTTTTGAAGCATGATTTCAATTAATCTTCACCAGCACTATTATTCCCACTCCACAGATGAAGAAATTAAGGTTCAGTGAGCTGAAGTGTCTGGTCCAAAGAACCAATGAGAATTTGACAGAGCAGGGACTGTGCTCAAGTCTGTCGGACTCCAGGGCCCCTGCTCTCAAATCAACCCCAATGGCAGGGGGTTTCCGAACTGGGCGTTGTGGGCATGACTCCTCCAGGCTTGGAGCTGACCACCCACTCCCTTCCACAGGCTCTCTTGCTCGTCCTACGACAATCGAATATGATTCCGGATAAGACTTTGCAACCCGTGCCTTATCTCTTGCAACGGTCAACTTCCTTTTGAGCCAACCCCTTCCTGTCTTTTCCTTTCCGATCCTTCCTGCATGTTTCACCAGGTTAAAGTGCCTGAGCTCGGCCTTCATCATGGAAGCTAACACCCTGCCCTCTGCCAAGGAGTGCCAGTGGCTCAAGGTGACCGATGGCACAAAGTGCCAGTGAATATGGTGACTTCTAAAGGGAGCTCCTCTGTGGGGCCTCGAGAAGAGAGGGGAGGCACACAGCTTCTCCAAGGCAACTCAGCAGAGAAGAATCAGGAAGGGGCGATCGTCTCAAGGCATTTGGAATGAAGAGACCATTGGACTCAATGGGGACATAACACTAAGATGGCAGGTTTTTGCTGGTTAGTTTGAGAAGGGAGATATTAGAATATGTTCCAATCCAAATGAAGATAATCCAGGAGGCTAGTGAACAGTGCACCTAATAATGCAGAAGGGGAAAGCCATACATGGACAAGCAACACTTTCAGTACAAGCATGTGTACATGCATGAAGGCGGCATCTGGCTTCTGCGTGGGGACCCTTCCTCCCCGTCACAGAAGGGGGCAGAGCAGGGGGTCTCCAGGCCCTGCGTTAGGAGGCTGAGGGGGTTCTTGTTGGAGTCAGGCCAGCAATAGGAGTGGAGGTGGTGGGCTGCAGGATGGGGAAGTGTGCACGGGTGCAGTCATGAGAGAACACAACCACAGGCATAGACAACAGGCTCTCTACTGCCAAGAGGGCAGGCCCGCTTTGTCTTTACGATACAAGTATTCCCTGCATAAATTGTCAAACTTGGGACACTTCCTGACAGAACAGCTTTGGACACAGATTCCAGAGGCCCTGGCTTGCTCCTGGTCACGCCACTAAGTAGCCTCTCCAGCCTCAGTCTCCCCATTGGGACTGAGGAAATGAGAAGCCTGTCTTATGGCACTGGTGGGGGATCTGAGCAGAGACAGTGGACAAGACTGGTGTACACAGGCAAAGGACACATAAAGTTTACATGTCAACAAACCCACGAAGAATTAAAATTAAAAGCATCACCTCTCCCTAGCATTGAAACAATCTCTTTTCCCTTCTTTCCTTCCACACATCCTGGGTTCCATCAATGCTGATCCCCTGTTCAGTCTGTTTTGTCTTCCTCACCCCCTCTGGATGCCATCTCCTCCCTCCCCATCAATGCTAATTACAGATGGTTGGGTTCTAAATTGTCCTCTCGGATCCAACAGCCTGGCCGCTGACTTGGCATGACCCGGAGTAACCACCAGCATAGATGCACCTGCCACTTCTTGGCTTATCTATGCGGTCCGGGTCCTCATCACCTCCCCGTCTCTTCCCCAGAGATCTCTGGTCCTCCATAACAGGCAAAAGAGGAATGGGTCAACATCTCCATTGTTAGACCTCTCTTCTCACAACCTGCCAGAGGCAGCCACGTGAGGGTGACCACAGCTCTGAGGATTGCTGTCCTGCCCTTGGCCAGCCTAGCTGCCTGCTGCCATGGTCTCATGAAAGAGAAAGGATAGATGGGCCAGGGACCAGAGGGACAGGTCAAGGGGATAAGGTTTCTCATGGAAATATTCCTTGTCAAAAGCCAAGACATTGGCATGATGGAGACTCACCCCCCCCCTTTTTTTTTAGCCCAGAATGAAGGGAACCAGACCATTCCCTAACTCCACAGATGGTTGTCCTGGGCAGGAACCATGGGCGACCTCAAGGGCATCAGGTTTTTAGCTTCATCCAGGGGACGCTGGGCCAGGGCTCACCTGTCCCAGGTGGTTAGTGATTATGAATAAATAAATACCTTAACCTGGAGGAGCTTAACTCTAGGCTTTGAGATTTAATTTCTTGTGCCTTCTGCCACGAATGATCCCCATCTCCCCTTGCTGGAAACTATGACTGCCAATCTTCTGCAAAGCTAAATTCTAGGTATTTAAAATTAATTAATTAATTAGTTCATTAAGCATAAATAAATGTGACCCTCGTTTAGGAAAATTAACACACATGAAAGAACAGCACTGGGGCGAAAATTCACATCACAAGTGGTTGACTCCTTAAAGGGAGATCCCTATTCCTGTTGCAAATATAATTTGAATGACAAAAATTCAGTTTAGCCACAGCTTTTCTGGAATACACATAATAGAACATAAACCAAGGGCAGCTGGAAGGCTGAGTGTCATAAACCCTCTCTACAGAAAGATGGCAGGCACGGTAGCAATCCCCAGACCTTTACGTGCATCCGAATCTCCCAGAGATTTCATTAGTGTGCAGGTTTGGGGGGCTTCCTCTAGATCTACCTGATCTTCATTTGGGAGGATGAGGCCCAAGAATGTGCATACTTAACCAGATCCCCAGTGATGGGAAGCAGGCAATCCGAGCCACACAGTCAGAGGCCTGGGCTAGGTCTTAAGGGCTGTCCTCCTACACCTGAACCAAGTTTCCCCAGAGCTTATAAGTTTGGAGTTTCAGCCCCTTGCACAGGCTCAGTCAGAGGCCATCAATTCTGATGTCCTTTATCACCCAAGAGTTGGACCCCAAGCTCCGGTGACTGAGAACCTCATACATGAGCACCACAGATATCTAAGGTACAAGTTCTTACAGGCAAAAGCTCAGGATTGAAATGCTCTGCAATTATACAGATGGGGGAGCAGAAGGGAAAAAGGGGAAAGGACTTGCCCAACAGCACGTGCAGCCCAGAAGGGCAGGTGGGCAGAGGCCCTGTCTTCTGATCCCCCCGCAAGGGGCTGCTCAGTCTCTGGGTCTCCACTAAATGGCCCTCCTTTGAGAGGGAGCACAAGAAACAATCAGGGGCACTTGTTACCTCCTGACTTCAGGCTCTGCCTTTCTTCTCTGAATGAACCACAGTTGGTATCTATGCATCATTTCTCCATGTTCTCCACAACCAGGCACTGGACTCCATGAGACAGGGACCTATTTTACACACTGGACTTTCTAGCGCCTTGCATAGTGCTTAGCACAGACTACAAAATCAATAAATATTAATTGGATAGATAGATAGACAGAAGTTACAATTGTCTTTCCTACATAGTGGAAAATAGCAATATTGCAAAGGAGAGGGGTTTGCCCACAGCTAGGAACAAGTCTATGCCACGGGGCCAATGAAGGCAGAGGAGACGCTCTCTCCCTCAGGCTTCAGTATCCAGGAATGGACCAAACAGGCTCTGGCGGGCCTTCCAATCATACCAGCCTATATATTTTTAAATTTTATTTGATGAGTCTAGGGTATGGACAGAGAGAAAATGAGTGAGTATCACCCTTCCCTTTCTCCAAAGGGGTCGGGGTCCTGGAGGCCACCCAGCTTTATGGTTTCACATCGCCCTCTAGTGGCCAGGATATGCCCCCATAGTGTGTGATGGTCCTCGAAAAACAGCTTAAACAAATTTATAGGTAGGCCTGGCCTGAGCATAGTTAATTATATATATATATATATATATATATATATATATATATAGACAAAATATACTAAATCCATGAGATCATCATGGTTCCATTCAACAACTAATCACCTTGCCTAATACGTGCCTGAGGCAGCGTCAGGTAAAAGGGAGCACGTAGGATGTATCCCCTAAACGCTTCTGTCTTAGGAAGGATGGGGGCATTCAGTAATCTTTGGGCCCTCTTCGGGAAGGCTTCTCTGAAGCTTAGATGGGAAAGGGGAGAAAGAATTAGCAAGGCAAAAGTGAGGAGTGGGTGAGAGGGAAGGAAAAGGCAAAGAATCCTAGGCAAGGAGTTCTGTGATCTTGAGGTGGAGGTCAGATGGCCTGGGGTAGAGAGGGCCACAGGATGAGGCTGAAGAAGTAGGCTGGCATTATTACTCCCACAACTGGGACATTCGTGTGGGAACTAAGGCCCAGAGATGTGACACGAGTTGCTTGTGGTGACACGGCTTCTGAGTAGTGACGGAGACAACGAGGGTGGCCAGGGCAGATGCCACAGGGTACTAGGAGCTGTGGGGTCTGTGGTGACCTGAGAATGAGAGAGGGGAGCCCACAGCTTCTCCAGCCCGACAGGCATTCGGGCGACAGCTGCTGGAAGGTACTTTTAAGGTCACCTAGGCCTCCTGTCCATCTGACAGGTGAGAAAACCCCCAGAGACTGGAGGCTCGTGTAGAGGCAACAGCAAAGCACTGGCTCCCACATCCTGTATACCTAGGCCTGGAGAACTCACTGTTGTGGAGATGCTCCAGCCTGGAGGCCCAGCCTCGAATGAAGCTCCGGTTCTTTGGAAGGACTCCACGTCTCCTCAGCAAACTCCCCTCTCAGCCTCTGAGTACGTCAGTCCTAGGACCCATCTGCCACCACCTTAGGGGCTGGGGGCTTCAGAGTCCACATGGACAAGCTATCATTGCCCACCCCTGCCCTCCAACTGCCCTGGCCCAGACCCACCAGCTGAGGCCACACTCAGTGTCTGCCATGTCCCTTGGCAGGCTGTACCCTCTGTTCCTTTGGGGCCTGCCCGTAGACCCTTCTCCCTCAGACCACTCTCCTCCCCTCTCACTGCCTGGCTGACGGTTACGCATTCTCTGGGTCTTAGCCTGGACGCCATCTTCTCCAGGAGGCCCTCGGCCGGACTCCCCCATCAGAGCCCTGATCACACAGCACTCGCCGGCAGACCCGAGCACCCAGAGGTCAGATATATCTCCTTTTCTTCCGTGTCCCCAGCAGCTAGCTCAGTGCCTGGCACTTAAAAGGTGCCCAGAACCATTCCATAAATAAATAAATGAAGGCAGGTAGGTTACTCTAACCCGAGTCACCTGTGGGTCACCGCCCAGTGCTGCCTTTCTCATCCCCATCAGTCCATCAGCCTCTGTGCTCTGATGTTTAAAGGTGCCTGCTTTCTGCTACCATCTGGTGTGAGAGAGAGAAAACCACTCCGTCCCAACCCAGGTAACAACTCATCAACATTATTACCAGTGGCAGCCGCTGGTGTCCCCCGGTCTCCCCGGGGAAAGCAGAGCCAGAAGCAGTAAGGAGCTGTGTGCGTGCCAGACTTCTCAGGCTTTCCATCTGCCACCAACACTTGTTATCCTGGGGAAGCACTTGCAAGTTGGATTTTCTTTCTTACCACTTCCAAGCATTCTGAGGTTTGCCTCTTTCTGGGTGAACCTGCGAACCAGAATAGACTGCAGGGCCAAACAACCTGTCCAAGGTGGCCCCGCAACGCAGCAGCTTCTCCCCCAGCTTGCATGCAAAAGGGATCCTGGTGACTCTGTTCAGTCAAGGGCGCCTGTCCATCGAAGGCCTCCTACGTGGCAGGCTGGGGCGCATGCTTCAGTGGAAAATAGCCAGGCTTCATCCCTGCTCTCGGCAGAGCTACCACTTAAGCAGGAAGGGCAGAATTAAGCAGCTTATTACGTTATCCCAGGACAGAGGAGAGGTGGACCAGGGAGGAAATGGGCAAAGTGCCAGAAGAACACAACCTGAGTGGTCCCGGCTCCCCTGGGAGGTCAGGCAGCCGCCCCGAGACTGGGACCTCCCGGCTGAGAGCTAAAGGATGAGTAGCTGTTCATTAGACAAGAAAAGGGGAGTGTGTGCACGTGTGATGTGTGTGCATGCACAACCACGTGGGTGCACACAAACACGTGCGAGCAATAGCCATCGGTGTAGTGCGTGTGCGTGTGGGCACATGTACGTGTGAACACACACACCACATATGCTGTGCGCCCTTGGTGGTCCTTCCCATCATACTAGGTTGTCTCAATGAAGCGGATTTCAGGGCTGCTCTGCATGGGAACTGTGGGTCTCGGAGCAGGTTGGGCTGGCAGATCACGTCAGTAACAGTAACAACAGCTGGCCCGCGTTAATGGCGTGGCGGCCTTTGTACCAGACACTTCCTGTGTGTTCTCTCATCTGCTCCAGCAACGCCAGGAGGCAGGCATGGCTGCTGTCCCATTTTGCAGAAGAGGAAACAGAGGCTCAGGAAGACGAAGGGTTTTTCCCAATGTCACCCAGCAAGGTAGTTCTGAAGCTGTGATCTGAACACAGGTCTGTCTGACTTCAAAGCATGCACTCCAATTCACTGAACTCTCTTTCCTGTCGCAAAGGCAAAGCCAACAGTGGAGGCCCATACGCAGGTCTCCCCGCCTTCCACTGCTGTGTCAATGACACCCTCCCAGCAGTGAATCGAAAGTCTTCTGCGAAGCCCTGCCTCAGTTCAATCGGAGAGTCACCCTGTGACCTTGGTCAAGTCCCTCCACCCTCCTAGCTCCCGAGGGCTTCCAGAGCTCTGCCATTCCGTGGTGATGGCTTGGCTCCACCACCCACACAAGGCAGGCAGGTTACATAAGCTCTCAAAAGCTGTTTCCTCGGGGCGCCTGGCTGGCTCAGTGGGTTAAAGCCTCTGCCTTCGGCTCAGATCATGATCCCAGGCTCCTAGGATCGAGCCCTACATTGGGCTCTCTGTTCAGCCGGGAGCCTGCTTCCTCATTTCTCTCTCCCTTCCTCTCTGCCTGCTTGTGATCTCTCTCTCTCTGTCAAATAAATAAATAAAATAAAATCTTAAAAAAAAAAAAAAAGCTGTTTCCTCATCTCTTAAGTGGAGCTCACAGCGGTGCTCTCCAGACAGCACTGTCCTCGGAATGAACGGCTCACGCATACGGAATTGTCAGAGCACTGAACACCTCCTCATACCTGCTCAGCAAACAGCCGCTGTGCCTGATGCCAAGAATCCAACGGACCAGGGTTCAAATGTCCGCTTCTGCCTTCTCATGGCCATGTGACCTTGGCAAGAGCTGCTTTACTGTCCAACTTTCCTTGCTCGTAAAACAGGAATAAAAATAGTACCTACTTCATAGGTTTGTTTGAGGAGTAAAGGAGATAATGCCCTGAGCACAAAGGGGTCGCCCTGCAATGCTAGCTCATCGTATTATCTGCCTATGTTGCGCAATATGAGAAATAAGGATTATTCAGGGTCTAATTACATTCCGGTTCAGTGTTCTAGAAGAAAATGCAAGGCAGCATCTGGTTTGACCAGGTTGGCTAGCAGTTGGTTTGTAAAAAAAATTTTTTTCTAAAACCAGACCTGACTCATGGGTCAATGGAAAGTTCGTTTTCCTTTCCTTGGCTCTGAAGCCAAGAGGCTCAGTGAAGTGTATTCTGGTGCTAGCTCACAGTTCTGTTAGGTTCAAGGCCATGAGCGTGACTAAGTAATTCACTCTTGCCAGAAACTGTAATCGTGGTCATATTCTAAATATTGATCCTGCAAGAAACCAAACCTGCCCAACGTTCAGGGGCCGCAGGTGCCACTCACCAGCTCAATGGGGTTCATTCATTCATCCAGCTCAGAGCTGTTGACCATGCACTCGCTGCCTGTCACCGGGATCTCAGCACGCTGGTGGCTGAGGGGACAGGAACCCCTGGGAGGCTTGGCTGATTGGAGAGAAGACCGAATCAGAGCCCTTGGGAAGGGTAGCTGTTCCTGGGCTGTGCGGAGTCTGGAGAGAAAGCCCGCGTGGGCCGGGGTGGCTTGTCTGAGCTGGAATAGGCCCTCAGGGTTCATCTCAGACAACACAGGCACTCACAGGTCGGGAGGCAGAAGGAAGGGGGAATGAAGCCACTGAGATCGCAGAGCTGCAATAGACCCCTGGTCTCCGGACGCCTAGCGCACCTCCTCCCCCCTCGAGCGGCTCCCTCATTCCCAAAGAAGCCGCAAGCTGTCAGGTCCTCCTCACACAGAACGGTGAGAGTTCTTGAGACAATTTAGCCCAAAAAGCACCCCAAACATTGACAGTAAGAAGGAAAAAGCAATCTCACTAACAACAGTATGTATCATTTCCTGGGGGACCATTCAGTGCCGGGCAGTTTGTGAAGAATTTGAGGTGCCTATCCTTTACTACTCAAAACCACCTCATCGGGGTGGTCCTTATTATGCCATTTTATGGAGGAGGACACTGAGGCTCAGAGAGGATTTTCCCTTGGTAACGCAGACAGAAGTCACAAAACCATAATTGAGTTTAACTCTGCCTGACTCCAAACCCAGGCCCCAGGACCGCCATGCCATGTCCCTCTGTAGGATACAGGGTGCAGGGGACAAGCCCTGTCTGATCCCCTTCTAAGCTCATCCAGGCTGTTGATGGTGTGGTGTCTGCTTCTGAGAGGGAGGAAGGAAGAGGAGTGGGTGAGCAGTAGGGAGGCTTGAAATCCAGCCCTAGGACTGAGCACCCACTAAGATCCAGGACCGTGGCAAGCTCAGGGTGATAAAGATGGAGTGAGGGAGTGCTCACTGTCTGGTGAGGAGCTGGATGGACAGCCAAACAGACTGTTCCGGCGCCTGTCCCAGGCTCAGTGCGGTGCCAGACGCTATGAGGTAACATGTGTCGTGTGACATGGAGCAAATCATTTCCTCTTCTCTACAAGGGGGACACCAGAGAGCAATTAGACTCTGGAGCCAGACTGCCTGGAGTTAAATCCTAGCTCTGCTCTGACTCCATGCATGATCCCTTGTGGGATTAGCATTTACTCGGTGTCACTTGCCTATTCTGTAAAATCGAGATAATAATACCTATTTTATAGTGTCATTATGAGGACTAAATGGGTCACTACTTGGAAAGCACCCAGATACCTGACGCAGGGTAAGAACTATATACATTTTGCTAGACTTTTTTAAAAATTATTCAAACTTGAGTTAATAGTACCTGATTGTTTAAACGAAGATACTTGCTATAAAATAATAGAATGCCTGACAAATGGCTTTAACAAGGCTTTATGAGTGACTTCTATAATGAGAACCTTTTGAAGAGCAAGATGTCTCCAGAAACTCAAGATCTTCTCATCCTTCCTCCCAATATCCTCTGCATATCAATGATGCTTCCCCTCATGTCCCAAGATGGCTGCAGCAGCTCCAAGCATCACATCCTCACAAGCTCACACCCAGAAACAGAAAGGAAGGAACATGGGGATCTCTCTTGAACCTATTGCTTCCTTATGAAGAAAGGAAATATTTCCTAGAAACCTCCCAGAAGACTTCCCTTAGCTGACACTAGCCAGAATAAGATTATGTGATTGTCCTTGCACTGTAGAAGGCTGGAAAAGTACAGTTCTACTATTTTCAGTCACTACCTACAACCAGGCTCCATGGCAGAGAGGATGGGAGGAAGAAGAGAGCTGTTGGATGAGCAACCAACCTGCCTTGCAGAATATCTTGAGAAGGAAACTAGAGAAAAGGTACACAAATGGTACGAAACATACCTACGCACACTGAAGATATTATTCTCATAAATAATAATAACAGCAGTGCTAACCCCTGTGGCTTGGAGGCAGAGTCTCCAGAAAAGCAGGATGCCAATAATTCTAGGTAGTCCTGTTCCTTCCCTATGGACATGGCAGGCAAGGGAAAAATGAAAGGAAGCCAACTGCCTCATGACCCTGACCACTAACACTGACATTATATGACCTCACCATAACCCAGACCCAGGGAACAATCGGTCACCAACTTCCCCTCTCAGTTTGTAGGTTATAAATACAGCCAGGAGGGGGAAAAAAAAATAAAGTTAGTTCAAGAAACAGTGGTAGAATCCCTCTGAGAGGAGAAAACTTTTATTTAGAAAACACTTTGATCGGCCATTTTGTAATGAAAAGTCAGCCCTCCAGCCATGGTCTGGATCAGGGATCAGCTAACTTTTTCTATAAATCTCCTGAAAGTAAATAGTTTAGGCTTTGTAGGCAATATAATAACATTTTTGCAATGTAATACTCTGAGTAGTATGAAGGCAGCCATGGGCAATATGTCAACAAATATGTGCGACTGTGTTCCAATAAAACTTTATTTATACAAACAGGTGGAGGGCCAGATTTGGCCCACAGTTTGCCAACCCCTGCGCTACATGGCAAGTTACATAAGACAACCTTGGCTAAAGGTCTTAAGATCCAGCGCAGACGAATCTACCCAAGTAGAGAAGTGAAGCAGGCTGGGTGGGGTCTGGGCCAATGTGGACAACAGCTGACTCAGGCAAAGGGGGCAGTTGTGAAAACCAGTATTGTCAGATCCTCCCACTTTTCAAGCTAAGCAGAAATGCAGCTATTTTTATCTTCTCATTTTTAAGTGTCAGCTATCAATTCAAATTTTAAATCTGATGCAGACCAAACCCAACCCATCTAGAGACCAGCACAGCTTGGGGGCAAGGAGTTTGTGACCTATGGCCTAGAAGAGCAATGTGCTCTGACAACCAAGTACACATGACACCTGTGAGTGACACAATCCAGGAAACTTAGCACAAAGCCAGTGTGACCTATCACAAATGGAATGCACCGCAGCTACCATCCTGCCTGGGTGGCCGGGCGTATGTCAGAGGCCTCACAGAGAAAAGACAGCAATCCGCTGGCTTGTGCTGTATTTCCCTTCCTACCTTGCTAATATTTTCCTTCCCATGCGCAGAGAGGGCATCACCAGTGCTCTGTGACATCAGGTGTTCTGGAACATTCTTCATCCAGACCTCTGTTAAGTTCCTCAGAGAAGCAATGAGGTCGGGTGTAGAAAGATAATGTGCGAACCATAAAACTACACATATGTCACCTTGACCGGTTTCTGGGCTCCATAGCCCCAAATACTAACTCAAAAGTTCTCATAAGGAGTGTATTTTTTAGAGAGATGTCAAGGTAGCCCTGCCCCAGGACAGACGCAAAACGTAAGGACTCAACAAGATTCCTTGCTGGGATGAAGGCCCTTTTAATCTTTGTCTAACCCGCCTCTGAGGAAGCCCAGGCACCACCCAAATGCCCCAGGCCGCAGACAATTCAGCGTGTGACTCCCTGTCCTTGGCCGTTTCTGAGCTTCTGTCCTCACCTAGTCACTGACTTCTTTGTTCTTCCCACCAGTTCCTGTAAATCTGAGGCGCCCTGAGTTCCTCTCCTGCCCAGCTCACCTCTCCCATCATCCGGCCTTCTGCCCTTGGCCGCCAGGAGCCTCAGATTTAAAAGATACACTGACCTGCCTTTGCTGGCAAACCGTATCTGGGGGCAGAGAGGGGAGGGTGAGACAGAGACGCAAGAAAAAAAGATGCACACGTCTTTGCTCAGGCGTCGTTCAGACCGATGACCACCGAACCCAATTCAGTTCAAATTGGGCACGTACTGGGCCAGCAGGTGTCCAGGGCTTCTCTGTCCGATGCTTTCCCCACAGCCATGACTCTTCAGAGACACCTCAGGGACCCAGAGAGGAGAATTAATTCTAGGAGATGCCACAGGTCAGGGGTGACTTCAACAAAGCAACTCCATCTGAGGTCTTTTGTATATTATAGTCCCTCATTCAACTATGATCCAAAAACTGATCCTGTTGCTTAAAAAAAAAGTTTGGAAACTTCTATGCCGGCCACTGTGCCTAAAACAGAAGGAAGAAGGCAAGTCCTTACGCCGAAGAAGCCAAGAGGCTAGCTTACGGTAAGCAACATCTTCTGGCAAAGGGAAATTCAGGAAAACCTGGGCCAAATTTTTGTTCAAAGTAAAAATAGCTTTGCTGCGTCTCATGTGGGAAAAAGGTTCACACAATTCAAACCATCTACTTCGTTGATAATGAAGAATAACAGTGAGGAAATGAGTATTACTTTGTGGCCACTTAGCTGTGACGATCTGTTTATATTCGCCTAGTGGCCGTGCGGGGGACCATTTCTCATGGTGCAGCTGCAAGTAGACTGTCGAGTGTTTCTTGAAGCCTCCACGAGGGCCGGCTCGTCCCTGCAGAGTGGCTGACCATCCTGGGGCCGTGCCGGGGACAGCACGGGGCAAAAACTCTTGGTGTGTCCCGGCTCCTGGGATCTTCACCTTGGTGCTCAAGTTCAGATTTCTTCTGTGTAGTCTGCAGATTTCTCCCAGGGAACCGGGACAAGCCAGGGGCCTCCACTGGTGGGGCCGTGTGACGTGGAGCCCCGGGGTGAGGCTGGCATGAGTAAAGGGATGTGTTCTGTCTGCCGAGCCCAAGTCCACCAGCCTCCCCGCCTGGCTACTGACTCAGTTGTCAGCTCAACTGAGTTGTCGATGGCTAATTTGGGAGGGGGTTTGCAGGTGTGCACACTGACCAGCTCTGAAAGAACAGAAAAAGGAATTAATCATCTATTAGAATCCTATATCCTCAGATTCTCAGGAGCTTCGAACCTCACGCCTAGGAGCAAACAAGAGAGGCAGCAATATTGTGTAATGCTTAGTTAGGTTCGTGGGCTGTGGGGGCATACAGAGCTGACTCAGGATCCCCCCAAGACTTTGGCTAAAAAGAAATCTGCTGGAGGGCATGGGGCAGCTCATAGAGGTATAGGTACCTACCTCAGGAGAAGGTATAGGACAAACTCAGAGTGAGCAGCAGAAATTATCTGACAATCTGGTGAGAAAATGAGCTACAATCAACACATCCTGAGGATTTCTTCTGCTCCCAGATGATAAACCCCGGATTCCAAGCCCTGGAAGAAATACCCATTGAACTTACCCTTGCCTCACCAGTGTGACTTGAAGAAAACCCGAGGCGCAGGAGGGACAGGGAAGACATCTGATTTACCCCCAGCAAGACCATAAACACTGAACGTGACGGAACTCCAAAAGGGAAACTGGGGGCTCTTGGTATGTGGGAAAGCTGCCTGGGACCATAAACAATGCCATCTACAACTGCACACCTGCCACAGGCAGCTCAGAGGGCTGGCAGAGACATCTACATCTTGCCTGGCTCAGAGCAAGCCTTTTATTAACCTGTAGTGTCTTCCATTGTCACTTGTGCTCCTGTGTGGCACTAGAACCCCTCTATGGCATGCCTGACCACTGAGACCCCCTCCCCTTGGGAATTGTGATTTGAGGTTTCTTGAATGTATGGGCCATTTGGTTGGGGAACTTACAGAGATTTTACGGACCACGATTCATATAGCCCAGTCTGCTGAGTGCCCAGCAGTATCTGGGATGGGACAGACCATGGCTCAGAAAGAGCATTTGACGCAGACTTCATTCTCCCCGTCATTTGAGACTCTGGCTTCCGAAGACAGGTTGGCTTCACCTGAGACATATTCTGCCTTCAAAATCAATTATGCAGAAAAGGGAGGGTACATGGAAAGTCATTCTCCAGTTGTCTGGCCCGTCGAAGCCACCCTGCCCTGAAGGACATCAGCACAACTGACCGGCAGCAGATCTCAAGCTTGTCTGGGAGCTCACTTCATTCCACTCTGCTGTTTGATGGGAGGACCAAGACCGTAACTCAGTGATACACATCTTCGGTTTGGACACCTCTGGCTTCCTCCCTCGAAGGCAGCCAGCTCATCATTTTCTCACTCCACAATCGTATACTGAGACCCACTGGGAGCCATTTACTACGTGAAGAGGGAAAAAATCCCAGTTATTATTTATGGAGTGGCTCTGATGGGCACAAAGCTTTATCCACATTGTCTCAGTTCATCACCGTGACAGCCCTGGGGAGCACAGCACTCTATTCTTTTTGTAATAATGATCTGTGCTGCTTGAGCAGCTGGACCGCTTTTCAGTGCGTTGCAATAATTCTGCTTCCATCCTCCATGCCCTTGATGTTCCTTTGCCCTCAGAAAAGGCTATTAAAGGGGGCACCTGGGTGGCTCAGTGGGTTAAAGCCTCTGCCTTTGGCTCAGGTCATGATCCCAGGGTCCTCTTCTTGCTCAGCAAGAAGCCTGCTTCCCCCTCTCTCTGCCTGCCTCTCTGCCTACTTGTGATCTCTGTCTGTCAAATAAATAAATAAAATTTTTTTTAAAAAGGCTATTAAAGGAAACTGAATGGCTAGAGCTGGGCAGAGGGGGCAGGATGCTCCTATCTGAGACAGTCCAGTCTCCAGCTCTCGGTTCCACCAACTCTGGCTCCACAGGCAGCCATTCCCAATGACGACCGGAAGTCAGAGTCAATGACAGCTCCAGGGGAAGAAGGAAAGGGGAAAACAGAGGTGGGGAGGGGTCCGCAAGGCTCCCCTGAATCCAGTGTTCGCCCTCGGACCTGAAGAGACCACCTGGCCCCTTAGATGTCCCCCGCAGGGGCAGGGATGCCCAGGCCAGGACACTCTTTCTGGGGACTCCTCCCACCGATGACTGTCCCGGCTAGACCAGCTGTTTGGCTGTGTTTATGCTGTCACCCAGCCAAAGCAATTTGGTGACACGCCCAAACTCCAACTCAGCAAACACACCAGGTCTGTAGCCCGCGCCAAAACTTTAAAATGTAATTTGAACCAAACAGCCAGTCAGTTTAAAAGTGCTCCAAGCAGAGAACCAATGAAAACTTGAAAACAAAGAAAACTGAAAAGAAAAGGTAAATGCATGTATTTATTTGTTCATTCATTCATTATTTAAACTTTGCCTTTTTCCGGAGAGGATCCTTAAGATGTCAAGAGACAAATTATATGTATTTTTTTTAAAACAGTATTACATGTGTTCTACAAATTCTAATGATATCACAAAAATTCAACTTAGGTTGACGTCCAAAATGTAACGTGTTTTTGCACGTGTGGGCACACATGCCCACCTGTGCCTATCACTGCTCAGCAGAGTGTGAAATGCATGCATCTCTTTCTCTTTTGTTCCCAACCATATTAAGATGTCACAACCCTGTATTTGCCACCTGAATCATGCATTCATTCTTTCAAAATCACTTGTTGAAATCCAACTACGTGCCACCTGCTGAACCCGGTATTTCAGACACAGTGGCCAAAAGGCCACCTACAGTCTCTGCACACACAAGGCTTACATTTAAGACAGTTCGAGGCCAGCAGTGTGTGCTCCATGCAGAAACTGGGGTGTTCACATCCACAGACCCTCAGAGCTGGAAAGGCACTGAGAGGTCATCTCGACCAGAGTTTTCCACAGGGCAGCCTTCTATCTACCAACCTCATGGGTTTTGCCATGATGCCCATACTGCCTTGATCTATTTCTCTAAATGTTCTCGTCTACATCAACCCTTTTATTTTAAGGGGAAAACTCCACATCACTGCCACAAATGGAAAACCCAGATCCCTGGTTGTTAACAAAAAATAAGTAAATAAATAAAAGGTAACCATAAAAACAAATAAGAGGAAAACAACACAGTACGATTAAACTCTCATCCAGATAGTTCTATGCAGTCCAAGGAAGACTCTGAGCCCGAAGTCTGCTCTCAGTTTGTAAAAAAAAAACAAAATCAGGAGGTGTTGAAAGGTGTTCAAGACACATGAACACTCCTGAGCCATTCTCCTTTCCCTAATCAGGAAGATGAAAGGATTAGATTATGCACAGGTTTCTACTATGTGACTTAATGGTTTATAATGTGATAATTAGTCACAGTGTTTAGGGAATCGTGATCTAATTCAGGTTTCTCATTTTCCAAAGGAAGGTGGGGCCCAGAGACGGGTGGCAACTTGACCAAGGGCAAACAGCAACTGAGTGGTAGAGTGGATACCCAAACCCAAGTCCCTGTCTTCTGCCCAGACCAACATGCTCCACCACAAGGGGCTGCAGACCACCAAACCAACATGAAACAAATCCCTCTATTTGCAATTCACCATGACGGAAGACCAGGCTTGATCCACCTTACTTTGCAACTGGAAGAAACCAGAGTTCATCTAAAACTGGCCACCATGGTGATCCCTCTCATTAGCAAAACTGGAAAGTTTTCTTTTTTTTCTTTTTTTCTGTTTTGTGACTCCCCTCATTTTCCATGTGTTCTGGAAGTCCTTGTAGTAGAAATATCCACTAAGATCCCAAGTAAAACCTAGAAAGTATGTAGAGACTTCTGAACATCCCAGTGTTCAGACAGTGTCCCTAGTTAACCTGCTTTGAAAAAGAATTCAATGGGGAGAAACCATAAGTGACTCTTAATCTCACAAAACAAACTGAGGGTTGCTGGAGGGAGGGGGGTTGAGAGAAGGGGGTGGGGTTATGGACATTGGGGAGGGTATGTGCTATGGTGAGTGCTGTGAAGTGTGTAAACCTGGCGATTCACAGACCTGTACCCCTGGGGATAAAAATATATTATATGTTTATAAAAAATAAAATTTAAAAAAAAAAAGAATTCAATGGGGAGAGAATAGTCAGCCCCACCCCCTATGGACTCTTTGTCTTGTACAACCCTCCGTGGGCCCATCCTCTCCTCAGGCCCTCACCACATATCGATTATAACATTTTAAATCAGGCATAGGAGATAAAGGGAGAAAAAGTCCTCTCTGCCCCACTGAGAAGGCCACCTACAATTTGCCGGCCCTCAGTCCACCTCCAAGAACAGCTTTCAACAACAGTCTCCGGGAAATAATTGGACATCGAAGTACACAGAAGCCATCAGCCTCTCAAGGTGGGTGCATTCCAACATCCTTGCTCATGCGGCTTCTCTGGGAAGGTGAAGCCAGGGCTTCAAAGTTCCTCTTGCAGGGCAGGAGGGATGGAAAGGGAGAAATGACGGTTCATGAAATCTGGCCCCTTTTTCCTCTTTCCTTTGAAGCAGGTGTAGGAACAGGTAAGCCTCCTTGGGTGGACTGAAATCCATGTTTTATGGCGACAGCTCTTAAGCTCAGCTTTTTCCTGCCTTCCCTGAGAGCAGGATTCCCGCTTCACCCCCCAGGACAGCCTGGAGCCATCTGTAGTGTCGGAGCAGCATAACCCTAGGGCCTCGGGGCTGGTGCCCTGAGAGCACCCAAAAGCAAAAAGAAGTGACCCTTGTTCCTAATGTGGAAAGAGCCAGACTTCCAACGATGCAGCTGGCGTTCCCTGAAATAGAACAGGATTTGAGCAAACGGTTTTCACTAGGAGGGCAGGAAAAGCTGAGTGTGGTTCCACGTTTCATTAGCGGTGACTCAGACTCTCGCTCCTGGGCACGCACTCATCCTGCTTGGGTCTGACATTTTTCCAGTTATCATGCTCAGCCGTTGGATTCCCTCTTTGCCAATGCTTAATGTCCTGCCAGGGCATTTGATTTCCTGGGGAGGCCACGCCTCTGTCCTTACTCTTATGTCATTTACACTCCGCGCTCAGTTCCGGTCTCTCTTTCGAAATGGATTAGGTCTTGATCAGCCACTTTTGTTCATTCCCAGAACCCCTCCCATCGGGCTCTGCCTGCATCTGGGAGAAATGGTGATTTATGTTTATCTCAACCAGAAGCAGGACTTCTTCTGGAACCGTTTTTTCAAATTTGGGGCATATGCCCAATGACTACTGGAATTAATTGGAGAAAAGTGGATCGAGGGTGTCGATTCAGCAAAGATGACCTCAGGCATGCTGCACTATCTAGAATTCATACCAGACTCTCCATCCCTGTCTCTAATGACACCTCATTCAGGCAACATTTAATGAGTCCTGACTGCGAACCAGATGCTGTGCTGGGGCTCCAGGCTTGGGAGGGCCCAGTCCTTGGTGCCACAATTGCACTCCAACATGGAAAGGACTTCACAGAGTTCTTATCAAAGCAAGCCAGGGGTGACAGAGAGAGGCCACAGGATCTGGCAACCCCAGCTTCTCCAGTTCAGGTCACAGTGCTCTTGTTCTCGCTCTGCATTGGCATCCCTGTCCCTCCTTCTGTGCCTCTGTCCTTCTCTTCCCTTGCCTGGAATGATCTTTCCCCATCTCTTCACTTGGCCAGCTCCTTACCATCAATCAGCCTCGATTATACACCCTCCTCAAAGCCCTATCACATTACATTTTTCACCATCTGACATGACCTTGTTTATTGAACTGTACACTGCATATTGTCTGTTTCCCCCCGAATAAAATGCATTCTCCACCAGAGCACGAACTATAGACTCAATGTCTAGAACAGACTTGGCACGGGTTAGATATGCCAACAGTAAATGTTGGATCACTGAATGAGCGAGTATTCTATGTGGAGAAATCAGGAAAGGCTTCGGGAGGATGTGACTTTGGGAGGTCACCAGGCAAACTGTTCGCAGGTGAACAGTTCCCACAGAGCTTGGAGTTGAACCCAGGAATCTGCCAAGCCCATGCCTGACCTTCCATGAAAGGATGGGCAAGACAGGGTGTTCCAGAGTCTTTGGTCTTCCCATTTTCAAGCATATCATCCACTTTGCTCTCTGTGGAGAACGTTGGCTTTTGCCACCTGCATTCTGAGGTCTTCCCTGAGGATGGCGTGCCTGGCCATGGCCTTGAGTGAGTCACCCCACTCCAGTGTAATCCCACTGGGTCTCATGCTGTTGAAGAGCTGATCTCTATCTTCAAACATGTCTCAAGGAAGCAGGAGAATAAGCCAAGTTTGAAAAAGGTGCTGTAAGGTTGGTGCTAAGGAGTTTCTATGAAAAACACATGCCTGATCTATCACTGCTGCTCAGCCCCTCCAGCAGCCTCACAGGACTGTGGGGGTAAAGTCCCAGGTCCTTGTCAGGGCCCCGTCTGCTCATCTTCAAGTGTCAGCTCAGCAGCCACATCGGCCTTCTGTTTTATGTCAGATCTCCCTCTGTTAGGTGCTCACAGGGACATGTATCTCTCCTTCACAGCTCATCACAGCTCGCTAGAATGTGAGCTCCACAAGGGCAAGGACCTGTCTATTTTTCTCCATATCAAAGTCTCATGTTCTAGCACGATCTGGACGCCCTGACTGCTCAGCGAATATCAGCTGAACTCATGAACTCGGCATCGGAAAGCAGATACCGCACGGGTGCGAGAGGGTGAATTATTTCTCTCTCATTTTCTTACTTACGGAATGGATTATATCAGTTCTATGTCCTTTTCAAAGCACTGAAATAAGACGAAGAGCTTTGTAAGTCACTGAGGGCCCTATAGACCATTTTTATTAAGGCTCTACTGACAGAACACGTCCCCAGGATTTGGAGCACTTCCAGAAATGTCAAGATCGAAAGCAGGAGCCCAGCCGCTTGTGAATGGAGCCGTGACCTTGTCTCAGAGGTGGCCTCCTTGTTGAAACGGAGGTGGCCACGGAGACATGCTTGAAGCCAGCCAGGAATCAGGGCGTCTCTTCAAGACGCCATGCCCGGAACAAGACAGATCTCTGTGATTCAACTAAGGGCTTGGTTGTTAGAACAGACAAGCTGTGAGCATGTGGGGCAAAAGGGAAAATAAAGAATATGTGGTCCGTGTATCTCCCATGCAGGCAGAGGAAGGGGAGGTCCTGATAGGCAACCAGCTCCAGGGACACAAATATCTCAAGTGGAAAAGTGAACTTGACCTACTTCCCTGGGAAAGGTACCTGACCAGCTCCAACCATCTTCAATTCTTGCTAAAGTTTTTCAGCCTTAACTTCATCTTCTAACTGAGCCAAACCCAGGCTTCTAGTAACCTGGGGGAGAGGACCCCCAGTTTTAGACTCAGAAAACCTGGACCCAAGTCCCAGGAAACAAAAACACTGCCAAATAGTGAAGTCTTGCTGTGCATCAAGCCCTGAGAGAAACACGTGGCTCTTTCATTTACTCTTGCCAGAGACCCTCTTAAAGCAATAGTTTTACAGATCATTTTAATCAGCCTCATTTTACAGATGAGGAAAGCAAGCCTGGCTCCCTGTTCGAGGTCACGCAGCTTCATTTTAAGCTCTGCAAGGGTGTTTCCCAATCCACATCATGCGAATAAACATCTCACAATAGGGCAGGGTCTTGAAAATCAAGTGGGCTCATGCAAGGGTCCTGCAAGGTTCCAGGCCCCTTGGGCTTGGAGCAAAAACAGCCCCTTCAAGCTGGTTGGGAATGCAGAAGTTGGGGTCCCCTTCCAGACCTATGGAGTCAGAATCTGCGTCTTAAGATTCCCAGGCGATGTGTCCACACTTTAGAGTCTTGGGAAGCACTAATGTATGAGGTCACTAGCCGCCGCTCTGAAGTGTTGAGCTCCTAGTAGACTCATTACTGTCTTCTCAGCGTGGTTAGTGAAAGGCTATTCCTCCATGCTGAGATGACTTCTAGGTCAGTCCTTCTTGATCTTGAGAGCTGAACACAAATCAAATGGGGATGTGGATTCTGAGTCCAACCATCTGAGGTGGGCCCCAGAGTCTGCGTTTCTCGCACGCTCTTAGGTGAGACAGCGGGGCTCAGGGACCACACTCCCAATAACAAGGAACCTGACAAATCAAACGTCTGAATCAGCTAAGCAGAAAGCCACACGTTGCTGGGTCCTGTCCACCTCCCCAAACCCTTCTTCCTTCCCCCCAACTCATTTCCACAACACTAGCCTTTTCTTGTTTCTCACACACACCATGCCTTTTCCTGCCTCAGGGTCTTGGCACCTGCTCTCCCATTTACCTGGAATGGCCTTCCTCCAGCTCTTTCCCTAGCTGGCTGCTTCTCCTCATTCATACCTCACCTCAAATTTCACCTCCTCAGCAAGGCCATCCCTGACTGACCTGTCTAACCTGGTATACACACTCCACCCCAAAACTATCTATCATACTTTTTTTTTTCTTAGCCCTTATCAACAGAAAATATTTTCTTTTTTCTTTTTTCTTTTTTTTTTAAAGATTTTATTTAATTATTTGTCAGAGAGAGAGAGGGAGAGAGAGCAAGCACAGGCAGACAGAATGGCAGGCAGAGGCAGAGGGAGAAGCAGGCTCCCTGATGAGCAAGGAGCCCGATGTGGGACTCGATCCCAGGACGCTGGGATCATGACCTGAGCCGAAGGCAGCTGCTTAACCAACTGAGCCACCCAGGCGTCCCAAATATTTTCTTTTTTTATTTGCTATTTTTCCCTGACTCTCCTATCAAAAAGGAAATTTTATGAAAACTGGGACATTGTTGACAACCCCCAGCCAATAATAGGTACTTGATACATGGCTCTGGAATGAATAGATGAATGGGCGAACACACCCCAAGGACCTCATAATTTGCCCCTGTGGCTGCAACAGGAAAAGGAGAGATTGAGCCCTGTGTGAGGCCAGAAGAGGAACAATCAATCACATCCTCCTGGATGAAGAGGTACATGGAGTAATCAGGGCAGCCTTCCTGTAGGAGGTGGTGTTTAAACTTCACCTCAAAGCATGGGAAGAACTTTTTCGGGTGATGAGAAGTGGAGCGGCCTCCCCAGGCGGAAAGAACAACTGGGCAGAGGCTGACCGAGTGGGAGGTCTTAGGGAACACAACACAGAGCTGTGGGTGGAGACTCAGTCCCTGCCCTGTCCCTGCCCAGCCCAGGGCTTCAGGCAGAGGCAGCCCTCACTGTAGGTGTGACAGAGTCTGGCAGGGCTCCCACAGCTGAATAGCTGAGGTCACCGCCTTCTCCCAAGCCGGCCTAGCCACACCCTTGCCAAGATGACTCGGCCCAGCTCTCCAAAGCAAGACAAAGTTTTAGTAGAGGGCGGGTGGGTCTGAGGGTCAGGCTTCACCCCCCTACTACCCTCTCCTCCTTTCCGTACCCCGTGGGCATCCAGAGGCCTGCCTGGCTCCGAGAGAGTTAGAGAGCTGTGATTATTGCCCGAACCTCTGTGGTAATCTGTTTCAGGTCCAAGTTCTGGTTTATCCCTAAACTCAGTACGAGAAGGTGGTCAGCCTCATCCACGGTTCTAGCCCCAGAGCCAAGGGCAGGGAACCTGGCCCATGAAAGCTCCTCAACGAGACTCATTCTTCATTCACCACGACTGATCAAGGTCCTACAGGAAGCCAAGTGTCGCAGGGTACATCGAGGCCACAGGAGTGACACGTGGCAGTGAAGGTCTCTACGCTCCCAGAGGCAGGATTTTATATGAAAGTAACATATCCTAGAGACTGGATCCGGCCAGTCTCACTGTGTGATCTGAGCAAGGGCCTTAAATTTCGGGGCAGCCTACAAAGTAGAAAGGAATAGACTAGATCACCTGGCTCAGAGTTTTAAACTGAATTTCGAGGGTTCTAAGGGTCTGTGGTGACTCTTGGCTCAGTAAACCATGATGTGTTTCTCTTAAGGAAGAGTTAATTAGCCTAAGTTATTTTTTCCTTCCTTTTTTATTGTCTTCTGTTTGGGGTTCCATTTAAAAGTTCATGTGTGGGGGCACCTGGATGGCTCAGTGGGTTAAGCCTCTGCCTTCAGCTCAGGTCATGATCTCAGGGTCCTGGGATCGAGTCCCACATCGGGCTCTCTGCTCTGCAGGGAGCCTGCTTCCTCCTCTCTCTCTCTCTGCTTGCCTCTCTGCCCACTTGTGATCTCTCTGTGTCAAATAAATAAAATCTTTAAAAAAAAAAAAAAGTTCATGTGTGAAAGAAAAAGATGGCTGGAAGGCACTGCCCTTGGCCACGGTGTGAGCCAGAGTGGAAGAAGGCAGAAACTAGACATGCCTCTGAGTTGGGGACAGAAGAAGCAGGCCAGCTGTAGGTAGTGGAAGGCCCCTCTGGGAAAGAGAAGATATGTCTGAGGAAGGACAGTCCGGGCGCTAGCCAGAGAGAGGGGGCAGCTTAATGGAGATCCAGCAAAATGAGGCAGAGACAGGCACTCTCCGGGTCCCAGGCACACAGAACTGTCTGCCTGGGAGCTGGCGGTGGCCAGCAAATTTTCCAGCAGTTCTGAGAGACAAGACTTAGACCAGAACTGAAGTCTAAAGTGGAGATCCGGCTGGTTTCTGAAAAGGGAACCACGACCCACGCGAAAGCCAGAGTCAAACTGCAGCTGACTTTTCAAGCTCCGTGTCCAGAAGTCTTCGAGTCTCCCACGGAGGCTTGTCCGCGGTCACGTGGGCAGCAAGGGTGGCCTCAGAAACACAGGCCCCATTACCAGATTCTCTGTGCAACGCTCTTTGCACCTCCTAATCCGTATGCGGCAAACTGAACCAGATTCCAAATCCAGACAGGATTTTCTAAACCTACAAGAGACAATGCGTTGTTTCTGGAGTGCTTGGTGAAAGGGAGGAAACAATTTTTTTTTTCTTGTTTCTCACTCGCGATCTCTGGAATTAGCACCAGCCCACTTGGAGGGACCGGAATGGCTTTTTCTTTTGCTCACTCAGTGCCCCCGGGGCAGCCTTAATGGCAATCTGAAAGTTCTGTTTACCTAACACCAAAGCAACAGGTCAGTTCAGGCCAAAACTACTAAATAAAAAAATTACTAACAGTAGGTTTGTGAGAGCACTTTGCTCACTTTACATACTGACCTTTTTGCTCCTAATGATATCCGGGGAGGGGGGCACGTGGTTCTGCCCCCACCTCCACTCCCTCTACCACATGTCCCGATGTTGTTCTTCGGAGCACTTGACTTTCTCCTGGATGATAGTCTTGTTGTTCATCCATTCTGTAATGTCTTCACTACTAGAGTATAAGCTCCACAAGACAGGGAACGTGTCTTATTTGGGGTTTTATCTCTAGGATCTAAAACCTGATAGGCGCTCCAGAAACAGTTATCAGATGACTGACTGAAGCAGATCTGTACGTTCTCGGTAATGACAATGATGTCTTTTGAGTAGGAAAAAAAAAAAAAGCTGCAAACACCTGAGAGCCTATCACCAGGGTGATAATAGAAATTTATCTCGGAAATGGGATTCGGAAGAAATGGGAAATGGGTATTCAGTGATTGCTTATATTTCTGTAGTTTGAATTGAGAAGCAGTGAGGTAACATCTCACCATGATCAAATATACAAAGATAGGGGCTCCTGGTTGGCTCAGTCGTTAAGCGTCTGCCTTTGGCTCGGGTCATGATCCCAAGGTCCTGGGGTCTAGCCCTGTATCCAGCTCCCTGCTCAGCAGGAAGCCTGCTTCTCCCTCTCCCACTCCCACTGCTTGTGTTCCCTCTCACTGTCTCTCTCTGTAAATAAATAAATAAAATCTTTAAAAAAAAAAAAAAAATATATATATATATATATATATACACAAAGATACAAAATTTGGTAACAAATTGTTACCTGAAGAAAGAGGCAGAACTATCATGGAGGGCAAGTTCAACCACATCCGCGAAAACAGCAAAAGGATGTACCCTTAGGATTTTGCTATTTTGTTTTGGGAGAAATTATCTTACAAGTGCAATCACAGACAGGTGAAATGACGTGTTTATAAAGTTATTTGTAGCAGATTGTTGAGAATAGCAAAACGTTGAATGTCATCAAAATTGCGGCCATTACAGGACCAGTTTCGTAAACTATGACCCCCATCTCACAATGGAAAACTTTGCAGCTATAAAATTGAATGAGGTTGCGCTTCAGATACTCATATGGAAAGTTTTCCAAGATAAGCACCTGAGTGAAAAAAGCAAAATACAAAGGAGAGCATATAGTGCGTTATAACATTTTTTTTTAATAGGGAGTAAGTATGTCATGGAATGGTTCACATATGCACAAAATATTCCTGGAAGAATACACAAGAAACAATAAAATGCATTGCCTGTGGGTAAGGGAAATGGAGGCAGGGAAGGAGAGAAGTTTATATGCCTACCATTCCCTATTTAATTTTTGATTTGGGAACCATGACAATGCATTATCTGTTCATATAGGTTGCCAAAAGATATTTTTTAAATAAAAATGAGCTCTTTCCACATGTGTGGACCCTACAGAAGATCATTTCAGGAGGAAGGAGCAGCAGAAGTGTTGTGTCTGAAAAAAGAACTGTGCCAGGAAAAGATGTTGGTCCTAGGTCAACCCTGATACTCACATTGACATTGACATTGATGCTGATGTGAACTTTGGGGAAGTCACTCCTTCCCAGGACCTCAGTACCCCCATTTGTAGGATAATGAGAGTGGACTAGGGGAATTTTTTCTTTTTAGATTTTTTAAAAAAGATTTTATTTATCCATTTGAGAGAGAAAGAGTGGGTGAGAGAGAGCACAAGTTGGGGTGCGGCTGGGGATTGGCAAAGGGAGAGGGAGCAGCAGACTCCCCATGGAGCAGGGAGCCCATGTCCCAGAACCCTGAGATCATGACCTGAGCTGAAGGCAGATGTTTAACTGACTGAGCCTAGGTGCCACCCAGGTGCCCCTGCTAGGGGACTTTTTAAAGGTCCCTGACTGTTCTGATGTTCTGGCATCTAATCTATGACGACCCTTAATTTGAATTAAACCACATGTTCTGTTAAATAGATCCTGTTGAGGCATTGTGAACTCTGCATTTTGTTTTACTCTGCTTCATTTGTTTCCATTTTTTAAAATTGCCACTCACCTATTTAGTAAGGGCTTCTTTTGAAAAACACTCACCTTGTCTCTGCTGAAGGTCACCTGGGCCATGAAGCTGACTATGGCCCAGGATTTGGTGGAGAAGACACGCAGATCCTGAGTGTATGATGACCCAAAAAGAGACAGACAGCAAGGAGCACCAAGAAACAAATTCCCTAGGATGGGAGCAGCATCTTAAGTGCATGCTGAACACCTGGCCTCTGTTTTCCCAGTGGATGTTCCAAGAAACCAAACTCAGCTCCCTTCTTCCCACTTCCGCATACCTGAGGGCTGACCTGTTCTGAGTCATCAGATCTGAGATGAGGTCAGACACATGGGTTTCATCTCTCTGAAGTGAACCTTTCCACTTCCAGTAACAACATCCTAGTTTTCTACTGGGGAGGTTTCCTGCCCACCCCCACTGTCCCCAGGCCACGTATTCCGTCCTTGGATCTGGGTGTCCCAGGCTGGCCCAACTCCAGCATCCTCCCTCCCTGCCACAGTGATGGTCAGACCTGGAGCTTTTGTGCAAAGCATTGGTAACAAGATGCTCTCTTTGCTGTGGGGGGGATGTGCAAAGTGGAGCTACCGGTCACCACGCTCACACTGCATGAAGTCAGGGAATGGAGAGAAGCAGAGACAAGAGATGGGGACATCGTGGATACTGTTAACCTGTTCCTGGAAATGACTTGGTTTTTAAGTCATGTAAACCTGTTCCATTCTTCCTTCTCCCCTTCCTTCCTTCCTTCCTTCCTTCCTTCCTTCTTTCCTCCCTTCCTTCCTTTGTAATTACAGAGGTTTCACCTTCAGTCTCTTGCAGTCAGAAGGACCCGCAGACCAATGCCAGCTCCAGCAGCCTGAGAGTGACGTCATGAAGAACAATATTGAGAAGAACTTCTTGAGGCTCCCAACTCATGAAGCAGGAATGCCAGGAGACAGAAAAGAAGATGTGTAACATGGTGCATCCCTTCGACGAAGATGAAACCCCTGACTCAGTCCTCTGCCTCACTCTGGACTGGGCAGTGTTTCATATTTTTCCAAGTCGTGGTCCTTCAGGTGGGGATACGGGAAAGCACTCATCAGTATGCACCCCGGAGCAATGTACGTCTATGTTTGCTTAGGGGTTTAGCGGGCATTCTTGCCTTCACAGAACTGTGCTTGGTCCCGTAAGTAAATCAGTTTCTAAGAGCTGTCTCACAGAATTTATACTGTGAAGGGAAAATCTGCCTCAGCTGCATGCTCTGTGCTCCACTCACGTCCCTGACCTCAAAAAATTTGCCAACTATATCTGGTTAGAATGAGTGACAGTGCTCAAAACATAATAGATTATAGAAGTCACATTTTATAAGTTTACAAAACAGAGGATAAAATGTGAGTCCTAGGGACCAAGGCAATAAAGATTCCTGGCTGATTATGTCTAACCCAGTACTCATGGTTCCTCCAACTTGGGCAAACGGATCTTGTTAACTGAGACTCTTTCTGACAGAAATTTTATTAATTCTGAGCCCATCTGACATCCTCAGAAAATAGACACGATGTAAACATGGGGTGCCTTGCTGACATTAACGATTGACTAGTAATTCAAAACATTTTAAAATCAAAATGCACACAAGTATTTTTATTACATTTTTGCTCGCACTCCCTCTCTCTCCCTAAAAGGAAAAAAAATTAAAATTAAAAAAAAAAAAAAAACCCAGTCCCATCACTTCAAACGATTCCCTGGGTTCCCTGATCATCCACTCTTCCCCCAACTCCCAACGTCTGGTAGGCATCATATATCTGTTTTCCAAACTGGCACATCAATGGAATCATACCGTAGACAGCCTTTTGCACCTGACTTCCTTCAATTACCATAATTCGCTGGAGGTTCATCCAAATTATTGCCTGTGTTGGCAAGCCATCCCTTTTTATTACTGAGCAGTATCCCATTGCCATGACACACCACACTTTATCCATTCTAGTTGAAAGACATCGGGGGCTCCTGTTTGGGGCAACGATGAATAAAGTCACCATAAACATTTGTGTACAGGTTTTTGTGTACACAAATTTTCATTTCTCTCCGACAAATAGGAGTGGAACTGTTGGGTCATTTGGTAAGTGTATGTTTATTTATAAGAAACCAGCCAAACTGGGTGATGAGCATTAGGCAGGGCACGTGCTGTGATGAGCGCTGGGTGTTATACACAACTAATGAATCGTTGAACACTACATCAAAAACTAATGATGTATTATATGTTGGCTAATTGAATTTAAATTAAAAAAAAAAAAGAAACTGGCAAAGCATTTTCCAATGCAGCTGTTCCATTTTACCTTCCCAGCAGCAATGTGCCCACCTTCATTTTCCAATGGGTGAATCTCATTTTATGTTTTGCTACATTGTCACGTTGCCTTCAAGGCTTACAGAACTTCCTGTCTGCCTTAGCAGCAAAGCAGCCTATAGATATCACTCAATTAATCGTATCTGTGGCATCCTAGTTCCACAATGTTGTGGTTTTTTTTTTTTTAGAAGACACAAAAGTTGAACTTTGGTATTGAAAGGATATCAAAGGTCACTGGTTTAACATTTTGGGTAGGGCTGAGTTGGGGGGGGTCCCGCTTTATTGAGGTATAATTGACCAATTAAAATTGTATATATTTAATGTGTACAAGGTGATAGTTTGACATATGTATGCATTGTGTAATGTTTACCACAATCAAGTTAATTAACATACCATCGCCTCCACATAATTAACTTTTTTTTTTTTTTGGTAACCGCAATTAAAATATAGTCTCTTAGCAAATTTCAAGTATACAATATAGAACTGACAAGTACAGTGATCAAGCTGTGCATTAGATCTCCTGAACTTACTCATCCTGAAAATCTGGAACTTTGCGCCCCTTTGGCCAACGTTTGGCCACTCCCCACACATTTAGCGCTGCTAACCACCATTCTCTTTGCTTCTAAGAGTTCAAGTTCTTCTAGATTCCACATGGAAGTGGCATCATGCAGTATTTGTTTTTTTGTGTGTTTGGCTTATTTTACTTGACATGATGTCCTCAGGTTTGTCCACGTTGTTGTAAATGGCAGGTGTCTTTATGTTTGCTGTAGCATTATTCACATCGGCTAAGATATGGAAACAGCAGGAATGTCTGCCAACACAAGAGTGGATAAAGAAAATGTGACATATAAATAATTGGATACACACACATACTCCACCTTAAAAAAGAAGGAAATACTGTGAGTTGAGTAGGGTTATTTTGATCTGATCATAATCAACTGTCACTCAGTAAGACCCTGTCCCACAGACTCTATGTTCACTGCCCATGTGAAACCAGGCACATTACTTTGCTGCTTTAAACCTCAGGCTCTTCAGCATTTTTGTGAGGATCAAGAGAAAAATATGTAGGAAAGAGGTCTAAAGTCAGAAAGTAATTAAGCACCCAATATTAGAAAAACCAGTCCTTGCTAGTGAGTCTAGCTCTCTATGGGAAATCTTACCAGGCTCAAATGTCCTTAAAACCTAAAGTACAGACCACAAGATTTTTAAATATTAGAATTAAAAGAATGTTTGAGATGGCCCATTGAGTCATAGCTGTTAATGACTGTCTTAGAGAGGAAGCAGAGGCTGTGCAAGGCCAAAGTCACACCAAGTCACCATTGCAAAGCTAGCTAGAGAATCTAAACTTCTGTTCCTATGACATGGTTCTCATTATTCTGCACAACCTTCTTCTAAAGGCTGGTCTGACCAGCACTCACTCAGAGGCAGTTTTTAGGCCAGGCCACACCGTGATGAAATTACCACCCAACTTAAAATAACCCCCAGCCACTCCCTATCACAGCTCCCTGTGCAACTGCATGGCCCTCATTCCCACCTTCACTTATTTGTTCCACTGTCTTCACCCTGTCAGATTGGAAGTTAAGCTCTGCCAGGTTAGGCACCTCTAGTAGCTGTATTGCCTGGTATATAATAGGTCTTCAATAAATGTGTCTTGAGTGCTGATTAGGAATATCGACTTCAATCAAATTATTCATTTGATTAAATGAGTTTGGCTCCATAACGCATATCTTCTTTGACAACATTTTGAACCCATTTGTTTGGGTGCCCTGTGGGTGTCACCGGCCAAACCAAAGCATAGGAACTGTTCAGCCAGCCAGGTGCGAGGGACCCAAATCCCATTCCCATGCCGTAATCACCCAGTCCTGCTCCGTCTTGCTCCTTTGAGGGACACGTTGTCTAAACAGCATCAAGTGTTAACTTGTTAAATCAGTTACACCCAAAAGGATTGAGATTATTTAACAATGTAATAAGATGAGGTCATATCAAGAACTCTGAGGAGAGGCAGAGTTTCCAAAGAGCCCCGTTCCATGCCAGGGAACTATTGTTTAGGAAATGATTTTTGGAAAACGAAGAATTAACTCAGTCAACTAATCTCCTTCATGGGAATTCATTGTTCTTACTTCTCTAACTTGAAATTCTTTATTTTAGATCCATTCCATAACCATTTTATGAGTCTCCTTTTTTTTTAAATAGGCTCCAAGCTGGGCGTGGAGGGCTCAAACTCACAACCCTGAGATCAAGATCTGGGCCGAGATCAAGAGTCAGATACTTAACTAACTGAGCCACCTAGGTGCTCCATTCTCAATTTTTAGGAAAAAAAAAAATATGTGAAGGAAATGCTTCTAAATTTAATTTAAACTTTAGCCATTGTAACCCATCAGTGTGGAGAAGAAACCCCAAATTGCCAACCATCTTTGTTCTGAACAAAGGTCAGTACCTTTTGCCATCACTGAGTCTATGCTCCAGGAGGTCAAGGGCTTGATAGACCTTGTTCATGGGTCTATTTCCAGAGCCTGGACAGTGCTAGGCTCATGGGAGAAATCTATAACTATTGGCTGAGTGCATAAATAAAGTTGGGGTTATTTACTCATGTTGAAACCCTCCCATGGCTTCTTCAGGGAGAGAACAGACTGGGCCTCCAGCCCCCAGGCCTGTCCCAGAGGAGACCTGTGTGGCCTTTACATCAATGATCTCAGGCATATTCCATGGGTGCACCAGTGTTCAGCTGGGCTTTCTTAGGCTAACTTACGGTCCTATTCTGAGAGCCTCACTACATGCAAGCCCTGAAATAACTAAGTACCGGGAACCATTACAGAAACAAAGGGAGACCTTACAGGGAGGGAGCTAGAGTGACTCGGTGAGGATCATCAGATTAAGACTCATAAGAACACAGTTCTGGTCACTCCCACATCACTTAACTAGTGTGCGAAGCTCGCCATCTCACGTCCTGACCGGAGACTTCGTTCAAAAACTGAGGGGGTTCTTTAAACCTTATGTTTTCTCGCCCAAAAATCTCTACTTTGTGGCCTAGAGTAAGTTGATATACCTGCACCCAAAGCTGAGCCCATCTACATTTCTGCTACTCCTCCAGAGGCCCATAAGAAAAATCTGAGAATTCTGTTGCACCAGCCTTTGGGGAGAGAGTCATGCCTGCCCACTTGGGGACAGAGAAGATACCTGGGCTACTACACTTTCTGCAGCTCTTTGGGACAAGGCTGGTTTCTTTTGGCCTCACTAGGTAATAAAAACTTGTGCATGCATGCTAGGAGCTGCATGATGGAAGGTTCAAGATAACCAGCTGAACTTTACAAAAAACAGGCAGTGAAGCATCTTTACTCCTTTTCCATGGAAACAAAAATAATTTTCAAAAATACTACCTAGATAACAGTGCTATCTGATCTCAAAAAACCTTTTGATATCTAGTCTTCAAAGGTGACCCCAAGGAACCACCCCTCCCAGGTCTCATGCCCTCCCACATCAAATCGGGGCCGGGTCTATACAACCAACAGAAGGCAGCAGCAATGACACTGTATGACTTCTGAACCTAGATCATAAGAAGCCTTGCAGCTCCCATTTTAATCTCTTGGAATGTCAGTTCTTGGAATGTTCACTCTTGGATCCCAGTCACATGCTGTAAAAAGCTCAAGCTAAGTGGAGAGGCCATGTCTCAGCACTGCAGTTGACCATGGCCCCAGCTGGGTTCCCAGTAAACAGCTAGTATCGACCGCCAGCCCCGGAAGGGAGCCACCTTGGAGGTCTGGCCCTTTTTGGTCTTTGGATGACCCAGCCCCAGCCACCATCTGAGAGAGACCCAGGTGAGAACTGCCCAGATAAGTCCAGCTAACCCACCAGACAAAGCGAGATAGTAAGGTATTGTGTTTTGGAGTGGTTTGCTATCCAGCATAAAAAACTGGAACACTGCCTCAAATCCCTTCACAAGTTTCTGGGACCCTGAGCTGCCCTCACAAGTCACTCACACTCACGATCTAAGACTTTGCCCTTTCTTAGCAGAGGTTCACAAACAGCTGATTTTGTTGTAAATGCCTCAAATTAAATTTTGAAATTAGGGTGTCTTTCCTATTAAATTTGGAAAGGTTTGCACTAGATATGGAACAATGAAGTTAAGTTTTAAAAAATATAACATAAGACCAACTTTATAAACTTGGCTACAATGCATGTCTGTGACTATGGCTCTGTAGCTCTTATAATTATGTTTTTCAAAATTATCATGATTTCAAATAATCTTGCCCATCATTCACAGGAATTTTTTGGAAGTTACAGTTCTGCATCCAATCTGCATCTTGCAAGATGCCTCTCACACCAAAGAATTGTACAGAAATCCTAGGTCAGCTCAAGTATTTCCTTTTATAGTTCAAAGAATATAAGCCCTGTAACTCCAATTTCCCTGGTTTGTCACTTTGCTTTCTTCTTTGGATTTGGGATGCTGATTTATCTGGTCTAGTTGGGCCCCAGTGGGCCCAAGGAGGAGGGAAGTAAAAAGAACCCCCAACTGCACATTACAATAAACCCACAAAACACACAGAAAACAATGCGTTGGGTCATGGAAGACCTTGGAGGTCAAGGTTGTTTTGTGACTTACTTTCTTTATGGTTCTCTGGGTTCCTTTTGGAATTATTGAATGCCCTTTGTGAGTCTTTTTCTCCCCAGATAAATATATAGGCTTAAACAGAGCCATAAGGTAATATCTCCTATATTCCAGGCACCACACTAAGTGCTTTAGATATACTTATTACTCCACTTTACAGTTGGAAGAATCATGGCTGGGGACAGGGATATAATTTGTTAACACTTCACGGATACTAGTTACCCTGAGCTGGGATCTGAACCTAGGTCCACCTCTTAAGCAGAACAAAACATATCTGAAATCCCACGCATCCAGAAATCACCCCTGAGTTATGGAATCCCTGGGCAGGAGCCATAGCTTGGCCAACAGAACTGTGCAACCTTGGGAATCACCCCGAGGGAAGCACTTAAATCTGAGTTTGGGAGATTGCAAAATGTTAAAGTTTTCCAACTGCTTGCTTATATTAGAACCACCGTTGGCACAATTCTCTATTGCCCAGGGTGTCCTGGTGGTTTCTCTGACCAATAAGAATTTGTGCCATCTGTCAAGTGCACAGTTGCTGGGGATTACCGATTCAGGGGGCTTTGGAGAGGGGCACGATAGTCACAGAGACCCACAAGACTCAACCCTCTGGAACTCAGAAGAAGCTGGAATGGGCTACAGCAGAAGAGCTAAGTAGCAAGCAGAATACTTAGAACTATCACTAGGAAGTGACCCATGACCACTGGGGAAAGAATAGGATAAAAAACAGAAAAGAATGGGTTCTTGGAGTGGATGTGTGGGTACACTTGTGTGCGTGTGTGCATGTGTGTATGTGTGTGTCTGTGTCTGTGTGTGTGTTGGATGGGGTGGGGGCTGCTTTCTTCCCTGAGTCATTGCAACCTGTCTCCCCTTCAAGCCGGTTTGCTCTGCTTTCTCTCATAGACAGACCGGCCGGCGGAATCAAACAGCCTGACAGCCTTGAAGTGAGAGTTGATGCAGGAACGGAGGGTGGGATGGGTTGCTCTGTTTGTTTGTTTGTTTGTTTTCTGACTTATTCCTGTGTCTAGCCACACCTGCAGTTCGTCTTTCCTTCCAGAACATTGGCCATTTAAAATGTACTCACATGAAGATACTCAACAGTCCTTCTTTGGCAATGCAAGCGTGTGACTCTTGGAGCCTCAGTTTCCTTGTCTGTAAATGTTCATACACCCTCTCACAAGTGGGGTGGCCTTTGTCAACACAGACACACACACACACGTCATTCTACTGGGTCAATAACCCACAGTTCCCTCAAAAGCAAAGTCAACCCTGTCTTTATGGGATCATCTTATATGTCCCAGTGCCTTGGTTGAATTCAGAAATTTCTCAAGCAGCTTTCTACCTTGGTTTTTGCCTTGAGTCAGATAATAAGGTGATTGGGTCAGAAGGGTTTCCCCTGGAGGATCCAGTCCTTTCAGGAGTGGCGACGTTAAGCGGCCCCCAGATATGGCAGTTGGGTGGTTGAAATGCCTATTCTGGGAGGGGCAGCCAGTCATGGAAGCCAAGGTCATCGGCCTTGTAATTAGAATTAGTGTGACTAAGTTCCATGGAATGAGAGGCTCCTACAAATTGCTTTTGCAGAAGTCATACCCACTGGTGTTCAACTGCCCTGAATCATCCTGTGCTCATGCTCAGAAACAGCTGGTAATTGGAAAAGTCTATACATACAGCAGATAATCACATGGGACTTGGTCTGAGGGCATAGGCCTCCTCTTGCACTGAGAAGTGGTATACTGATGACGTCATGTTAGTTGCCAAATTTTCCCAGTATCTAAGGGGAGTGTCAGAGAGCAACCTTGAACTGACATTGGTGAGTACGGTGAGGCTCCTCCCTTTTCTGATCCTTCCTAAAATGAAAAAGTTGAATTTGATGGTTTCCTAAGCCCACAGGCTTTAGCAGTTCACCACTTGTATGACATAAAATTCTTTGAGGATTTGTTCATATAAGAGGTGATAGGAGGTGATTTAATCAAATATCTAGCTGGCTCACACAAAGGCCCTTTGAAGTTGATACTATAATAGTCCTATTTTATAGACGCAGAAATTAAGGTCCAGAATGGTTAAGTGTCTTGCCTGATATCATGCCCAGAATGGGGATTTTAACCTGAACCTTATAATCCCAGGGTCTAAGCTCTTGACCATTTATAGAATTAATGAAAATACTAATGAACCAGCCATGCATACAAAGTATTCCAGATCCTTCTTTTCTGGATTTCTCCATTTTTATCTATAAGCAGTGTGTGTGTCAGCTCTGAGGAGTCACCTGGCTGATGTGTATATATCCCTTACCTTGGTCCTGGCATGCCAACCCTGGACAGGTCCTAGCAGATCACCTGGGCCGGGTGTTCTTAACTCATCTTCCTGGAACATGCGCTAAAGGGTCCTGGGGCTCTCTGAAGATATGTACAAAATGTGAGTGTGTGTGTACAGTTCTGAGGCAGATCTCATAGATTTCCTTAGATTTTTCCAAAGGGCATATGAGCTTTTAGGACCAATCCATCCTTTGGCAGTTGGTAAAACTGAGACCTAGAGAGGAAAATGGACTTGCCTGAGGACCACAGCAAAGAGTAACAGAGCTGGGTTCAGACCCTGGAGCACCTAACCTGGAGCTCAAGGCTGTCAGCTGTACACACTGACCTCACTCTATTCCCCCTGAACACCCAAACCCTGCCAGAGTCTAGCTGCCTTGGTGAGGATCCCATGTGCCGCTCACAGGCTTTGGGGATCATTTAGAAAGTCACTGTGCTTCATGTATGTCTTTGAGTTTAGCCTTGGGCCTCTGCATCTCACTGTTGCTCCTAAGTTCTTGTTGTTGATATTTACTCGCTGATCCACCTGTCTGCTCTTGATGAAAACTTAGGTGATGGCATGTCCCTAAGACATGATCAGTCAGACTGTGCCTGGTTGCATCCCTGCATAGAAGCTGAAGGCGTCTGGGCTTTTGTGTCTCGGTGTTTTGCTTGAAGCAATCAATCCAAAATAAGACCGGCAACAGTTAAACCACACAAAGTAACATGTATTAAAGACTAAACACTGGTGAAAGACTCAAATTGTCCTGACACAATTCAGACCAACCAAATGTGAACCGGGGAAATGGGACTCACCAGAGAAAAGCCACAACGCAAAATTCACTTGGGCAGAAGCTAAAATGTGGTACAATTAAATCTGATACAGATACATCACACTCAGTAAGTTAAGATGTTCTTAGAAAAATTCACATGCAATAGAATTAACTCTATAAAATGATTTTGATCAGAGAAAAAGGAAAATGGCAAGAAGTAGAAATGGTTTCACTGCACTATATTGAACATCGACTTGAAATTAAAATGGTTTAATGAGAGTTAATTAAGAACGTTCTTGACAAAAATTCAGCCCTGGGGCACCTGGGTGGCTCAGTGGGTTAAAGCCTTTTCCTTTGGCACAGGTCATGATTTCAGGGTCCTGGGATCGAGCCCCATATCGGGCTCTCTGCTCAGCAGGGAGCCTGCTTCCTCTTCTCTCTCTCTCTCTCTCTGCCTGCCTCTCTGCCTACTTGTGATCTCTGTCTGTAAATAAAATAAATAAAATCTTAAAAAACAATTCAGCCCGGGACACCTGGGTGGCTCAGTTGGTTGAGCAGCTGCCTTCGGCTCGGGTCATGGTCCCGGCGTCCTGGGATCGAGTCCCATATCGGGCTCCTTGCTTGGAGGGGAGCCTGCTTCTCCCTCTGCCTCTGCCTGCCATTCTGTCTGCCTGTGCTCGCTCTCTCTCCCTCTCTCTCTGACAAATAAAAAAACAAAAAAACAAAAAAACAAAAAAACACCAATTCAGCCCTGTTGGTCCTTTAAATGATGGTAGTTACGAGTATGGAATCAAAGCAACCTCAGTGCCAAATCACAGAGGCAACAGTGTCTACCATGTTAGGGGCACCTGGGTGGTTCAGTCAGTTAAGCGTCCAAATCTTGATTTTGTCACAAGTCATAATATCAGTCAGGGTTGTGAGATGGAGCCCTGTGTCAGTCTCTGTCCAGGGCGTGGAGTGGGCTTAAGATTCTCTCTCTCTCTCCCTCTCCCTCTGCCAACCACCACTTGCTCTCTCTCTCTCTCTCTCTAAAAAAGAAAAAATTAAAATTAAAGTTTCTACCACATTAAACAAAAGGCTCAAATGGAAACTCCAAGGTAAGGAGGACAAAGCTTCCCATAGCTGTGTTTGGTAAGTAAGGAGGCAGTCACCTGCAGGCGAGGCTCTGAGGAGGGGCAAACTGAGCTAATCACTGCCTTTGCAAAGCTCGCTTGAAGAGCCAAGCATCTGGCACGGACTACATTCTTCTCACACATGCTTTAACCCTACAAGGTCAAGGACAAAGTGAAACACCAAAGAGTATATGCTATGAGTGAGTGAGTGAAGGACGTTCCAAGCCTTCTGGAGGGTTCCTGGAGAATTTCCTTTACTTTCTGACCAAGAGGGGTCTCTTCCTTCTTTGCATTTTGGAAGGCCCCATCAGTTTACTTGTCCCGTGTCATCTCCAGTACTAGGCACTGGCTCATCCACCAGACCTCTGGCCCACTCACTCTCATGACCTCATCTTCTTTGGTGGAGCTGGGGTCAGTGGTGGGCTAGATCTGGCTTGAACCTACTCCCGAGAGCCAGTTGTTAGATTTCAGGAATTTTGTGAGCTGGTTGTTAAACATAGTCACCACTAACAGTTAAATTACACAAAGAATACAAACTTACGATTTCATGTATCACATTAAAAAGAGGTCATAAATACTCAGTATTCCTCACTTCCTAGTTAGCTTAGTAGTCTCTGCTGTTAGATGTGCTCTGGAATTTGTTCACACCCATCATCTCTGTGGTACAAATCCTATATGGCCATGTGCGCATCTTCCCCAGGCTAGACTCAGCGATATCACATTTGTAGCTTGAAATCAGCCAAGGTGGGGGTATTTATACCATAGAAATTTGCAAATCCTAAAAATTGGGACTTAACTGATGGTTTCATTGATTGTCTGGATTTAAGAAAGTGATGCTAATAATGCAGATTATACTTAAAATGGTCACTTCTGTAGCCATTCCATTTGATGAGCACAAAAAAAATTGAGGCATTATTCTTTCAAATTCAAATACAACATTATATGTTTTTAAAAAATTATAAAAAATAATAAATTCAAATACCAAAAAGTCACTCACGCTATTGACAAGTGATTTCAGACCTCCTTTATCTTACTTCTAAAGGAAATACCAGCCAACATTCATACCACAACTATGCTTGTTATCTAATTGCAACCATAGCTGACTCTAGGTACAAGAGGTCCAAGTAAATCAATGAATGTGTTCATTGTCTGAGAATCGATTGGCTATATGAAAATTTACAATGAAAATACTCATATTTATTGTTATTTGTAAATTGTTGCTGTACATCCTTTAGAAAAGGAAAATTTATGATAAACTTGAGTTTGCATAAATACACACACATATTCTTTTTCAGAGAATCAGCTGTTAGACACTTACCTCTGACTTCCCTCAGGAGTCCCTCCAGCTCTTCCCACAAGACCACCAGAATCTGCTGTGGCCACCAGGCCTTTAGGCCAAGTGAGGTCGTGGTGGTCCCAAGGAAGTACCTGGAAGCTTCAGGCCAAAGAAAAGGAAGGCCAGTGTTTACAGTGAGGTCTGGCTTCAGAATGGCCTTTGTCTACCCAGGGACTTTATTTATTTTCCAACCAGCCTAATGCCTTTGACCCCAGCTTGAAGTCAGAGGACAGGAAGAAAGGTTCTTTTCTTTGGGATGGGGATTGGCCACATGGCTTGGCGGGGAGAGAACTTCGGGATGCTGTGAAGGTCTGGCCCAGGACCTCCCAGAGCCCTGGAATGACAGCTCATATTAGAACTGGAAAGAGAATGACCTTGCTTCTTCCAGGAGGCCCCACGTCGTACAGAGGCTCTGCAGGAAGTCCATACTTACTCACTCACGTACATCTCTAATTCAAGTCTGCTGATGTCCTACCAAGGGCATATTTCTTTATTTCATCATGTTATCGAGGTATCATCTATACCACAAATAATTTCTATGGTCCATTCATTTATTCATTCATTCATTTGTCTAATCAATCAATATTGAGCACCTTCGATGGATCAGGCACTGTTCTCATACTGCGGCTGCATCAGTGACCCAGAAGATCTCTGACCTCAGGTATATGAGGTCAAGGGGACAATATGGGCATTAAACTGGTTTGCATCCCACTGGATGCAGACTATAAGTTCCACAGTCTCCAAGTTGAATTCGTGATCTTCACCCAAACCCATACTCTTCTGAAATGTCTATCAGTAGAAAAACAGCCATCATAGCCACCACGTACATGACATGGGCCCAGCACTAGTCTAAGCACTTCACATACATTAACTGATTTAACCCTCACAAGAACCCCCGTGGGATAAGTACTATTAGTACCCTCACTTTACCAATGAAGAGAGTGAGGCACCAAGACCTAAAACTTTGTCTGAAGCCACACATTTGATAAGCTCTAGAGTTGTGCATTGGTACCACCATTCGTCCTGGGAAGAATGTGTAGGTGAGCAAGATCAATCTAGCTGAAGTCCTAGGAAATTCAGCAAAAGTCTAACTTCAGTTTTGGCAATAACAATATGGGCAAGGCTTAGACTCCTTTCCTGACTTTGCTACTTTCTACCTATAGGACTTTGAGTAAAAGTTCATCTCTTATTTAACCTCTCTGAACTTGTTTTCTTTTATGTACTGTATGAACAGCTATCGCATGCAATTACTTCTTGGGTGGGGAGAGACCGTTAGGAGGAGTCCATGATACAGTGGGAGCACATATTTAGTGCAGTGTCTGGAGTGAGTATTCAAATCTCAGCTGTGAAGACAAGAATATTGGAGAAGTTCATAAGAGGACCCTGGTCACCCAGGAGCCCCTAGGCTCCAATGGGTCATGGGCTGTGATTACCTTGCTTACTGGAGTATAAAGCCTACTACATGAGAGGTGTTGAACATTGGTTGGTTGGGTGGTTGGGTGATTGGTTAGTGGTTAACTGGTTGGACGGAGGGAGAGAGAGTAAAGCATGGTTTGCTGTCCCCTCTGTCCCACAGGAGCTATCCCATGACCCTCCCTCCTAAAGCTTTTCACATGTGTATCCAGTCTCCTCCAAGCAAACTAATAGTGAATATTCCAAATCTGGGACTGGATTTTTTGTCATTCATCTCACCACATCCCCAAATTCTGATTTCCCAAGGAAGGAGCCTGGGGGTTCTAAAACATTATTCTATGCACTTAGGCCAGAAAATACCTTAAAGATGTCACCTCTCACCTGGCACTCTTTACTCCATAGGCCTTCAGCACTGAAACACCTGTGGCCCCAGGTGATGGCACAATGTTTATATAAACCAACGGTCCTGCCCCCGGGTTTCCTGGTCACTGCTCCTCCTTAAGACAAAGGGAAACCAGCACATGCTCTCAAGAGAAATACTTCTCTGGGAGATCCTAAGTTCTAAACAAGAAAATGTGAAGCCAAAATTACATAGTTATTAAAAGCACTGATGTTCAGGTCAGAAAATGTCTGCGAGTATCTTAATGACTTTGAGCCTTGATTCCTTCACCTGAAAAGTGGAGACAACAACAACACCTTCTCTGTGAAGCCATTTGGGGGAAGAGGTCCTATACTGTAGGTGAATCGCTTAGCACAAGGCCCACCACAGGACAGGTGCTCAGTAACAGATCAAGACTATCCCCGGTCATGACTGCTACCTCCTTCAAAATTAGGAAGACACCAGCGCATATTTTGCAACTCATCCTAAACAAATGAAAATTATGCTGACTATTCTCAATAAACACCAACTAAGCATCTGCTCTGAAGGTAAGCAGCCCTATCACCCAAGTCCTGAGTCACTCATGAGCAATAAGCAAGTAGGTTATTGTTTTAATAATCTCTCCCTCTCGTAAGTGATAAGAAGTGTCACAATCTGAATCCAAATTCTCATTCATTCATTTTTCTATGAACCCATTCACCAAACCTTTACTGAGATGCTACAATGTGTCAACACTGGGCACAACTCTGAAACCACAGAGCTGAATGACCCAGACCAGGTCCCTGCTCTCATGGAGCTTCCAACGGGGTGCGGTTATTTTTTTTAAAGCCACACAGACACTATAATGATAAACTGTGTTAAGTTCTCTGAAGGAAAAGCACAGGAATCCTTGAATGCTTGCAAAAGAGAGAACTTAATCTAAGAATACTAGAAGAAAGAAAGAGACACAGACTTTCCCTAACTGGAAAGAAGAGTAAGGAAAGCCACATGACTTGAAAGAGTGTCAGGATTTCGGTCTACATAATCCCTTAGAACTTTAAAACAATCCAAAGTGCAAATCCTCCAGGTCATCTGTCTGTTTGGCTCTCTTTCCCTCCACCCACCAGAGTCCCCAAGCTACGTGTTCTAGGACAGACAAAAGTCCATTTTGTTTGTTTCATGAATAAGTGGCTGTTTGGTCCCCAGGATTACCATGCAGCTGTTACTTAGCCTGTCCCACGGCAGGTCCCCAGGGAGGAAAGCAGATGTAGCATGTGTATGATGGGCAGAGAAGTCAGGGGCATTCCTGTGAGCATCTCTACAAAGCAAATGTCTGATCTATCTCCAGATGAACAAACAGCAAAAGTCCTCAATTTACAAGAAAGTTCAAAAACAAACATTTCACCTTCGCACACAATAGTTGACCCCGGTGGGAACGGGAAAGTAGTTGAGAGTCACCCGCATCGTGTCTATTAATATGATACTCAAGATCTGAAAGGTTAGAATCGAAGGCAGAAGAGATCACCTATTTTAAAAAATTCTATCCATAGATAAATAATTTGTAATCGGTGAAATTTCATAATCCCAAATAAAATAGAAGTTTAAGAGCATAGATAAACATTTCTAAATACTTTCAGTCTGTGAAAAACTGTTTCTAGCACTCTCTATCCATAAGAATGAAAGCATCTCCACTCGAGCATGGCTTTCCCCAGCATGTTTGTTTCACGAGATGGGTCTGGAGGTTGATGGTATTCCCAAGAGCTCCTTCATGATATCAAAAGTAGGCAATCCTCGATGGAACTGGAGGATATTATGCTAAGCGAAATAAGTCAGAGAAAGAGAAATGCCATATGGTTTCACTCAATCTGTGGGATTTAGGAAACAAAACAGATGAACATAGGGGAAAGGAAGGAAAAATAAAATAAGATAAAAACAGAGAGGGAGACAGACCATAAGAGTCTCTTAACTAAAGGAAACAAATTGAGGGTTGCTGGAAGGGAGGTGGGTGGGGAAATGGGGTAACTGGGTGATGGGCATTAAGGAGGGCACGTGATGTCATGAGCACTGGCTGTCGTATGCAACTGACGAATCACTAAATTCTACCCCTGAAACTAGTAATACACTATATGTTAATTAAATTGAATTTAAATAAAATTTTTTTTAAAAACACATGTCTGTATCTCATTTCTGCCATTCAAGCCGCTGGTACCATGATGAGTGAAGCCCTCAAGGCTCCACTTGTGGAGGAACTTTGTGTTCCTCCTTTCATTTTCCTTTTGGGAAAGGCAGTTTATCCTCTCTTCTAAGCTGCTACTTGACTGGTCAATGATAACCTCCATAGTTTTCTTAAGATCTCCTAGAAAATCAGTTCCCTCCAGTCCTGTTCTGGAGCAATTAATTTTCTGACCCACCAGACCCACTGTGTTGATTTCAGCCCCATATTCCAGGCTGATGCAATAACTCTTCATCTTGCTCCTATGGGTGATCTCGTTAGTGATGGTGTCTGTCCCAGACATGTGTCACCTGATACGGACCCATAATACAGTGTAATCAGTTAACGCTCTTGTTTCAGTATCAGGGAGACACGAGTTCAAATCCCAACTCCACCACTTACTAGCTATAGACTAAGCCACTTCCAGTCTTTGAATCTCAATGGAGATGAAAAGCAATTGTATCTTCCTCCAAATGTTGTTGGATTACATGAGAAAATAGGTCCTCCTGCATAATATTTATTCAAAAATATCAGCCCCTCTTTTTATTTTGATATGTGCTCATTCTCTGGTCTCAATAAAGTTGTCCATCAAATGATACCTAAGGAAGAACAAAGGCCAGCGCTCTCCTGTGCTCTTTGCGACGTCCCCCCAGGCCAGCACTTCTCAAACTGCAAATTAGTGAGTCTGTGAGAAATCAATTTAGCAGGTCATAAGCTGAATATTTTTCAATTAGAAAAGAAGAGATTTTGGGGCGCCTGGGTGGCTCAGCCTTCGGCTGAGGTCATGATCTCAGGGTCCTGGGATTGAGCTCCGCATTGGGCTCTCTACTCAGCAGGGAGCCTGCTTCCCCCTCTCTCTCTGCCTGCCTCTCTGCCTACTTGTGATCTCTGTCTGTCAAATAAATAAATAAAATCTTTTTTTTTTTAAAAAGAGTTTTAAAGTGGTTGGAGTAGGTCAGTCCACCTCATGTTATAAGAACTAAACGATGTTCTGTCAAAATGTGTATTATACGTATGTTTGTGTATATGCATACTGAGATACAAAGTAAAATGCATTTCTCACTGTGTGTCACGGCGGGGGGGCGGGGGGGGGAATGTCTGAAAGCCACTGCTGGAGGCTGATCCAGGACTATTATACATTCTTTGGTAATGTTGTACTATTTAAGAAGACATTGCTGCCCCCTACTGGAACTCTTGATTTCTCACAAAAAGAAGCCTTGCTTCTCTTTGCCCTTTGTGACCTGGTCACCCTCCCTGTACCCTCTCCCAAGGCTCACCCAGAGGGAATTCTTCCCGGGAGCTATCCCGATGCCCTGAGCACTGAGTCAAAGGCACCCGCAGGAGTGGGAGCTGGAGTTCTCACCTCTAAAATAATTTGGAAAGCGCTGTGTCCTTCCCTCCCACCCACCTTCCACAAGCCAAGCAGCCGGATGACTGAGTCTCCCCCACCCGTGTTCTCCCTGCCTCACCCCTACCCCAGACCCTTCTGGGCATCACGGAGCCTCCCCAGCCCCCGAGCGGCCAGCTGTCTCTACTTCCTCTGGGGAGACTTCAAGGCGTACATCAAGAAACACATGATTGGATTACAAAGCGGCAAATAAGTTTAAATCTTGGCTTTAAAATAAAACTGATGGATGGAGTCAGGCATTTTTTATAATGTAAACCATTTGTATTAACCCCCTTAAAAACAGTCTCGTTTGTTTTGCATCTTGAATCAAACTTGTTTCTTCCTTGGGTAAAGGCCTGCCCCCAAAGAGAGATGTGCTTCAGCCATTTCCTTGTCTACGAGATGGAAGAAGGTCGACAAACCTGTCCTGTCGTCCTGTGTTATATCAGGTGCCAGCCACTGTGTGTTCGGGACTTTTCTGTGTCATCTCATCTCATTCTGGCGATGCTGGGCTCAGAGAACTTAATTAACCTGTTGAAGGCCTTGCTGCTAGTAAGAACCAGATTCTTCTGACTCAATCTGCCTTCCTCTCTCACCGCCTTCGCACCCTGCTGCCTGCTTGATTGAGGGCCGGGCCCACTCCCTGGGGCTTCTCCTTCCTCTCCTCCCCTTGTCCACACATCTCAATGGGAGCAGTTATCAAACAGGAAGGAGATCGCAGGGGCCAACCAAGTCATGAAGAACAAGGAAAGACTGAGAAACTAACACAGACCAGAGGTGACTAGGGGTACATGACAGTGAAATGCAGCGTGGTACCCTAGGATTCTGGATCACAAAAAAAGGATTTTTGTGGGGAGACTGGTGAAATCTATGTAAAGACTGGAGTGTGGTGTTGTCATAGCCAGGTCCTAGTGGGCTTACCAGCTGCCTTCCCGGTTAGGGTCCGTTATCAAAGGAATGAGACTGAAACAGAGAGAAAGTTATGTTAAGCTTTATTTTATGCCAAGTATTAGAAGTTAGACTGATCGGCCAGGGAAATGAGACTGAGACTGAGGTGAAAGTTATGCATAGCTCTATTCTATGTCAAGCATTAGAATGACCGGCCAGGGCTGTCCCCGAAGAGAGCGAACACCCCCAGCTTACAGGCTCAACAATTGACTGACTGACTGACCGGCCAGTCAGGGCCGCCTCCGAAGAGAGCGACCCCTCCCATTCTTACAGGCTACCTTTTATTGGGTAAAACTGCAACCCATATCTTGGCATCTCAACCCACCGGGTTTGTGTGTCTCTTGCTGATTGGCTTGTTTCATCCGGTCTGGTGACGTGTTATTCAAGATACTCCATACTAGGAACTGTTACAAACAGTATTTTCTGGGAAGGCTTTAGTCAGCTAACATATTCAGTGTGAATAATAAAATCGTCGTCCTTCCCAAGATGGAATCATTTTGGTTTAGGCAAGACCTTCTCACTGTTACAATCAGTACTTCGTACTGATTAGATGTCTCTATCTGGCCTGACTCGTCCTTGTATTCTGGGCTCTGTTATCAGGAACTAGCTGACTACATTTTACTGGTTTCTCGGACTTGTTTCTAAGTAAGTTTCTCTGGGGGGGGAGGGTCAATTTAAGTTTACCGTACAAACAACAAAATGGCTATTTAACCGAGATGGAGTTGCTCTGGCTAAATAGGTCCTTACATTCCCACGGCCTTGTCAGCCATTCCGTACAGCTTCCAGAATCATCTTTCTAATGCACAAATCTGACCGTGTCTTGCTCTCCTGCTTATAACTTTTCCATGGTTCCCACTCACTCTTGGCTCCCCCTCTAGCAGCTTCTCCCACTTCCACTTCCCTACCTCCCTAACTCTGCTCCAGCTTTACTAAACTCAGTGCTATTTTCAGAAAACAGCAGGTCCCCTCCATCTTCTGGAATTTTGCTTGACACATGCCTGTCAACTCCATACCCCACAACCTGCAACTGGAATTAAGTAGATCTCTGACTATCTCTCTCTCTAACTCAGTTCAGTTGTTACTTCCTCCAGGAAGTCCTCCCTGACGCCCTGGGTCCCGTGCTGGGTGAGGTGGCCTCACCTGTGTTCCCATAACACCCTGTAATTTGCTCCCACCACAGAACTTCCCATCCTGGATCACATTCGTATTTCCCCCTTCCATCTCTCAACACTGAACCCCCACTTCCCTGAAGTGGGAAGTAGGTGTCAGGCATGGCACTGAATAACACTGTCATTGTGAGGATTTTAGTCCTTTGCGCTGCTGCCTGCATTTCTTTGATTGCTCCAAGACAACCGTGTTAGTCGTTTGCAATGTTCCCTGCCACTTGTTCATCTTTTTATTGTCAAATAATAATGCCAGATCAAGCCGAGGACAGGCACTTGCCATGGGCAACAGGACCTAGCTTGAATGTCGTGCATTGTTTTGTTTTCACTGTACTTGTTTTCATTTATGAAATTCTATTTCTGGAAAGCACAACTTGTGTTTTCCTTCTACACAGATCAGTCATCCTTTATAAAATTAATTTATATGAGTAAAGAAAACAAATCAGTTTAGAAAAAGTTTGAGAAATGGTTGCTCGGGTGGCACATAATAGTGAGAACTGCCCAAGTGCCTACACAAATGCACACACACACGTGCACACACACACACATGCATGCATGCGCACACACATGCATGCACACACACACGTACGCACGCGCATCCCTGCAGGAAGGTCGCCCTGAGCAAGAGAAGCACTATTAGTGCCGCAAAGTCCTTGGGTCATGAGATCCAGGGTACTGCTGTCTTTGCCACTAACATCCTCTGTAACAGGGAAAAAAATTACTTTTTTATTTCTCAGTTTACTCACCTACAAAAGAAGAGAATAAAATAGGGTCATAAAAAATATATATGATTTCATCTCCCAGATACAAATCTCATTTCCTGCTCTCATATGATATGGAAACAACATTGCTGAGAAGGAACCCAGAGGTGATTATCCTTTTTATATCACATATCAGAGATCTGACAGGTATAGAGTCTCAGGGACTTACCCATGGTCACAGTGCAATTTAACGTCAAATTCAAGACCAAAATACAGGTCTCACCTAACCTGGTGACCTGTTTCTCCCCCTAATTCTGACACACTTTCCACCCCTATACACTCCCTCCCCAGGTAAACTTCTGTCAGAAGAGTTACATAATACTTACAAAGCACAAGCAAACACACACATATACATACACACATGCACATGTACACAGAGAAACAATTTGAAGACATCTTAAAATAACCAAGAAGCAAACAAGAAAAGGGTGAAAGCATATCGGATTTCAGAGTGGTAACACTGTTGGGTAGGAAAAAAATGCACCTGGAAGCTGAGAAAATACATTACCAGTTTTTCCACAATGGTGCAATTCCCTTCTTAATCTTTATTTAGGTTAGGTACAGGCAGCCAGAAGTCGGGTAGCTCTCACAACTTTTAGTGGAGGATTAGGATAAAGAGCACAACTGATTCATTCCCCTTCTCTACTATAAGAGAACCTGCTTAAATATGGACCAGATCCAATCACCACTCCATGCTCTGTGGATTGGGGGTGGGGGAGCATCAACATGATTTCATATTTTTTAAATGGGATTCTTAAACACTTTTAAAGACTATGTTAGCAGAGTGATTTCATACAGGATGTAGTAATGGCAATGATACCGTGCAATGTTTTCCTCATTTAAAAATTAATCCTACCCTCATCTTTGGAATTATGTTGAACATTTTTTTAAAAGATTTTACTTATTTATTTGACAGAGAGAGATCACAAGTAGGCAGAGAGGCAGGCAGAGAGAGAGGGGGAAGCAGGCTCCCTGCTGAGCAGAGAGCGGGACGTGGGGCTCGATCCCAGGATCCCGGGATCATGACCTGAGCTAAAGGCAGGGGCTTTAACCCACTGAGCCACCCAGGCACCCCTATGTTGAACATGTTTATTGATCTGGGTAGAGGCAAATGTACCAGGTTTACAGATGAACCAAAGTGTGTAGAACCAGAAAATTTTAGCCAAAATTCCCAATGAAATATAAAATGGGTGGATTAATGCCCTTCCCATAAAAATGAATAAATAAATAGAGATCTCATTTCTGCCATTCAAGCCGCTGGTACCATGATGAGTGAAGCCCTCAAGGCTCCACTTGTGGAGGAACTTTGTGTTCCTCCTTTCATTTTCCTTTTGGGAAAGGCAGTTTATCCTCTCTTCTAAGCTGCTACTTGACTGGTCAATGATAACCTCCATAGTTTTCTTAAGATCTCCTAGAAAATCAGTTCCCTCCAGTCCTGTTCTGGAGCAATTAATTTTCTGACCCACCAGACCCACTGTGTTGATTTCAGCCCCATATTCCAGGCTGATGCAATAACTCTTCATCTTGCTCCTATGGGTGATCTCGTTAGTGATGGTGTCTGTCCCAGACATGTGTCACCTGATACGGACCCATAATACAGTGTAATCAGTTAACGCTCTTGTTTCAGTATCAGGGAGACACGAGTTCAAATCCCAACTCCACCACTTACTAGCTATAGACTAAGCCACTTCCAGTCTTTGAATCTCAATGGAGATGAAAAGCAATTGTATCTTCCTCCAAATGTTGTTGGATTACATGAGAAAATAGGTCCTCCTGCATAATATTTATTCAAAAATATCAGCCCCTCTTTTTATTTTGATATGTGCTCATTCTCTGGTCTCAATAAAGTTGTCCATCAAATGATACCTAAGGAAGAACAAAGGCCAGCGCTCTCCTGTGCTCTTTGCGACGTCCCCCCAGGCCAGCACTTCTCAAACTGCAAATTAGTGAGTCTGTGAGAAATCAATTTAGCAGGTCATAAGCTGAATATTTTTCAATTAGAAAAGAAGAGATTTTGGGGCGCCTGGGTGGCTCAGCCTTCGGCTGAGGTCATGATCTCAGGGTCCTGGGATCGAGCTCCGCATTGGGCTCTCTACTCAGCAGGGAGCCTGCTTCCCCCTCTCTCTCTGCCTGCCTCTCTGCCTACTTGTGATCTCTGTCTGTCAAATAAATAAATAAAATCTTTTTTTTTTTAAAAAGAGTTTTAAAGTGGTTGGAGTAGGTCAGTCCACCTCATGTTATAAGAACTAAACGATGTTCTGTCAAAATGTGTATTATACGTATGTTTGTGTATATGCATACTGAGATACAAAGTAAAATGCATTTCTCACTGTGTGTCACGGCGGGGGGGCGGGGGGGGGAATGTCTGAAAGCCACTGCTGGAGGCTGATCCAGGACTATTATACATTCTTTGGTAATGTTGTACTATTTAAGAAGACATTGCTGCCCCCTACTGGAACTCTTGATTTCTCACAAAAAGAAGCCTTGCTTCTCTTTGCCCTTTGTGACCTGGTCACCCTCCCTGTACCCTCTCCCAAGGCTCACCCAGAGGGAATTCTTCCCGGGAGCTATCCCGATGCCCTGAGCACTGAGTCAAAGGCACCCGCAGGAGTGGGAGCTGGAGTTCTCACCTCTAAAATAATTTGGAAAGCGCTGTGTCCTTCCCTCCCACCCACCTTCCACAAGCCAAGCAGCCGGATGACTGAGTCTCCCCCACCCGTGTTCTCCCTGCCTCACCCCTACCCCAGACCCTTCTGGGCATCACGGAGCCTCCCCAGCCCCCGAGCGGCCAGCTGTCTCTACTTCCTCTGGGGAGACTTCAAGGCGTACATCAAGAAACACATGATTGGATTACAAAGCGGCAAATAAGTTTAAATCTTGGCTTTAAAATAAAACTGATGGATGGAGTCAGGCATTTTTTATAATGTAAACCATTTGTATTAACCCCCTTAAAAACAGTCTCGTTTGTTTTGCATCTTGAATCAAACTTGTTTCTTCCTTGGGTAAAGGCCTGCCCCCAAAGAGAGATGTGCTTCAGCCATTTCCTTGTCTACGAGATGAAAGAAGGTCGACAAACCTGTCCTGTCGTCCTGTGTTATATCAGGTGCCAGCCACTGTGTGTTCGGGACTTTTCTGTGTCATCTCATCTCATTCTGGCGATGCTGGGCTCAGAGAACTTAATTAACCTGTTGAAGGCCTTGCTGCTAGTAAGAACCAGATTCTTCTGACTCAATCTGCCTTCCTCTCTCACCGCCTTCGCACCCTGCTGCCTGCTTGATTGAGGGCCGGGCCCACTCCCTGGGGCTTCTCCTTCCTCTCCTCCCCTTGTCCACACATCTCAATGGGAGCAGTTATCAAACAGGAAGGAGATCGCAGGGGCCAACCAAGTCATGAAGAACAAGGAAAGACTGAGAAACTAACACAGACCAGAGGTGACTAGGGGTACATGACAGTGAAATGCAGCGTGGTACCCTAGGATTCTGGATCACAAAAAAAGGATTTTTGTGGGGAGACTGGTGAAATCTATGTAAAGACTGGAGTGTGGTGTTGTCATAGCCAGGTCCTAGTGGGCTTACCAGCTGCCTTCCCGGTTAGGGTCCGTTATCAAAGGAATGAGACTGAAACAGAGAGAAAGTTATGTTAAGCTTTATTTTATGCCAAGTATTAGAAGTTAGACTGATCGGCCAGGGAAATGAGACTGAGACTGAGGTGAAAGTTATGCATAGCTCTATTCTATGTCAAGCATTAGAATGACCGGCCAGGGCTGTCCCCGAAGAGAGCGAACACCCCCAGCTTACAGGCTCAACAATTGACTGACTGACTGACCGGCCAGTCAGGGCCGCCTCCGAAGAGAGCGACCCCTCCCATTCTTACAGGCTACCTTTTATTGGGTAAAACTGCAACCCATATCTTGGCATCTCAACCCACCGGGTTTGTGTGTCTCTTGCTGATTGGCTTGTTTCATCCGGTCTGGTGACGTGTTATTCAAGATACTCCATACTAGGAACTGTTACAAACAGTATTTTCTGGGAAGGCTTTAGTCAGCTAACATATTCAGTGTGAATAATAAAATCGTCGTCCTTCCCAAGATGGAATCATTTTGGTTTAGGCAAGACCTTCTCACTGTTACAATCAGTACTTCGTACTGATTAGATGTCTCTATCTGGCCTGACTCGTCCTTGTATTCTGGGCTCTGTTATCAGGAACTAGCTGACTACATTTTACTGGTTTCTCGGACTTGTTTCTAAGTAAGTTTCTCTGGGGGGGGAGGGTCAATTTAAGTTTACCGTACAAACAACAAAATGGCTATTTAACCGAGATGGAGTTGCTCTGGCTAAATAGGTCCTTACATTCCCACGGCCTTGTCAGCCATTCCGTACAGCTTCCAGAATCATCTTTCTAATGCACAAATCTGACCGTGTCTTGCTCTCCTGCTTATAACTTTTCCATGGTTCCCACTCACTCTTGGCTCCCCCTCTAGCAGCTTCTCCCACTTCCACTTCCCTACCTCCCTAACTCTGCTCCAGCTTTACTAAACTCAGTGCTATTTTCAGAAAACAGCAGGTCCCCTCCATCTTCTGGAATTTTGCTTGACACATGCCTGTCAACTCCATACCCCACAACCTGCAACTGGAATTAAGTAGATCTCTGACTATCTCTCTCTCTAACTCAGTTCAGTTGTTACTTCCTCCAGGAAGTCCTCCCTGACGCCCTGGGTCCCGTGCTGGGTGAGGTGGCCTCACCTGTGTTCCCATAACACCCTGTAATTTGCTCCCACCACAGAACTTCCCATCCTGGATCACATTCGTATTTCCCCCTTCCATCTCTCAACACTGAACCCCCACTTCCCTGAAGTGGGAAGTAGGTGTCAGGCATGGCACTGAATAACACTGTCATTGTGAGGATTTTAGTCCTTTGCGCTGCTGCCTGCATTTCTTTGATTGCTCCAAGACAACCGTGTTAGTCGTTTGCAATGTTCCCTGCCACTTGTTCATCTTTTTATTGTCAAATAATAATGCCAGATCAAGCCGAGGACAGGCACTTGCCATGGGCAACAGGACCTAGCTTGAATGTCGTGCATTGTTTTGTTTTCACTGTACTTGTTTTCATTTATGAAATTCTATTTCTGGAAAGCACAACTTGTGTTTTCCTTCTACACAGATCAGTCATCCTTTATAAAATTAATTTATATGAGTAAAGAAAACAAATCAGTTTAGAAAAAGTTTGAGAAATGGTTGCTCGGGTGGCACATAATAGTGAGAACTGCCCAAGTGCCTACACAAATGCACACACACACGTGCACACACACACACATGCATGCATGCGCACACACATGCATGCACACACACACGTACGCACGCGCATCCCTGCAGGAAGGTCGCCCTGAGCAAGAGAAGCACTATTAGTGCCGCAAAGTCCTTGGGTCATGAGATCCAGGGTACTGCTGTCTTTGCCACTAACATCCTCTGTAACAGGGAAAAAAATTACTTTTTTATTTCTCAGTTTACTCACCTACAAAAGAAGAGAATAAAATAGGGTCATAAAAAATATATATGATTTCATCTCCCAGATACAAATCTCATTTCCTGCTCTCATATGATATGGAAACAACATTGCTGAGAAGGAACCCAGAGGTGATTATCCTTTTTATATCACATATCAGAGATCTGACAGGTATAGAGTCTCAGGGACTTACCCATGGTCACAGTGCAATTTAACGTCAAATTCAAGACCAAAATACAGGTCTCACCTAACCTGGTGACCTGTTTCTCCCCCTAATTCTGACACACTTTCCACCCCTATACACTCCCTCCCCAGGTAAACTTCTGTCAGAAGAGTTACATAATACTTACAAAGCACAAGCAAACACACACATATACATACACACATGCACATGTACACAGAGAAACAATTTGAAGACATCTTAAAATAACCAAGAAGCAAACAAGAAAAGGGTGAAAGCATATCGGATTTCAGAGTGGTAACACTGTTGGGTAGGAAAAAAATGCACCTGGAAGCTGAGAAAATACATTACCAGTTTTTCCACAATGGTGCAATTCCCTTCTTAATCTTTATTTAGGTTAGGTACAGGCAGCCAGAAGTCGGGTAGCTCTCACAACTTTTAGTGGAGGATTAGGATAAAGAGCACAACTGATTCATTCCCCTTCTCTACTATAAGAGAACCTGCTTAAATATGGACCAGATCCAATCACCACTCCATGCTCTGTGGATTGGGGGTGGGGGAGCATCAACATGATTTCATATTTTTTAAATGGGATTCTTAAACACTTTTAAAGACTATGTTAGCAGAGTGATTTCATACAGGATGTAGTAATGGCAATGATACCGTGCAATGTTTTCCTCATTTAAAAATTAATCCTACCCTCATCTTTGGAATTATGTTGAACATTTTTTTAAAAGATTTTACTTATTTATTTGACAGAGAGAGATCACAAGTAGGCAGAGAGGCAGGCAGAGAGAGAGGGGGAAGCAGGCTCCCTGCTGAGCAGAGAGCGGGACGTGGGGCTCGATCCCAGGATCCCGGGATCATGACCTGAGCTAAAGGCAGGGGCTTTAACCCACTGAGCCACCCAGGCACCCCTATGTTGAACATGTTTATTGATCTGGGTAGAGGCAAATGTACCAGGTTTACAGATGAACCAAAGTGTGTAGAACCAGAAAATTTTAGCCAAAATTCCCAATGAAATATAAAATGGGTGGATTAATGCCCTTCCCATAAAAATGAATAAATAAATAGAGTATATATATATATATATATAAATAGAGTGTATATATATATATATATATATAAATAGAGTGTATATATATATATATATATATATATATACACACACACACACACACAAGATATACAGATTTGCAGCAATTGAGAAAGATCTAGAGAAACAGAAGCTCATGTGGAAGGAGGTTTCAACCGATCGTAAGCTGAATGTGAGCCAGAGGAAAGATGCGACTGCCGGAGAGAAGAAATATCTTATTGCAACCTTAGACTACAACACTAAAGTACATTAAGTACAGTAACCTCCCTCTGTACTCTCCCCACAAGCCCGTTCTGAAGACTGGCGGGTTGTGGGAAGCACACTTGCAGAGGAGCTGAACCTGGCATCCGGCCAGAGGAGAGTAATAGGTCAGGGGGGAAAGGGAGAGGGACTGTAACCTGAGGCAAATGGGGAATGGTTCATGGCATGGGTTGCAGGGCCAAACAAGCTCTCTTCAAAATAAGATGTGTAACTGTCCTGGAACGCATGTGCCCCTGTCTGTCTCCCAGGAATGTTGTGGGAAGGACGCTGCGTGGGAGGTTAGACCCATCCAAAACATCCCTCCCCGCTCAGGGATTTTACGGTTTGTGGTGGGAACAAAATCACATCTATTTTACATGGTAGTGGATTGGGTCACTTCATTTCCTTCCTGGAGAAGACTATTCTAGAACAGAGAGCGTTTGACAACCAACCGAGATCCAAAAGAAAATAAGATGTACTGACGCGTAGATGACCTTAATGACTAGAAGATGCCATGTGGACTCAACTCCTCACCCCAATCCCAACCCACTGCACTACAACCCGTCTGGTGGGCCCAAGAAGCTAGAAATTAAGGGCAGCGAGTCCAACAATAAAATCTAAGCTGCTGGGCATCTGTGGCCAGTCCTATGGCTAGATCGTCTAAGATGTTCCCACATTTCAGAACAAGGGTGAACCCCCTGCATCAGGATCACCTGAGTTGCTCATTTTAAAACGCGTGTACCTGGGGCATCGCCCAGACCTACCGAATCAGAATTCCTGGAGTCAGAACCAAAAAGTTCATTTCCAGCAAGTTCTGTGGACAATTCTTTTGCACATTATCTGAGAGCCGTGGCTCCAAAGCAGTGTTTCTAATGCTTTCGTGTGCATTAGAATCATCTAGAAAGAAAGGCAAAAGCTAGGGCTCCAGAGATTCTGATTCAGAGGTCCTAGGGGGGCCCCAGAATCTGCATTTCAAACAATCACACAGGTGAGGCTGTTGCCACTGCTCTAGTCAGCGGACAGTAGTTAGAGCTCCCTGCCTTAGGGAATTCCTGATTCCGTCCTCAAAACATTCAGATACGGAGGTAGGCAGCTTCTGAAAAGGCCCCCAGTGGTTCTCTGCTTCCTGGTGTTTACACCCTTGGTAAATACCTCTCCCTCCTCCTGTGGGGTGGACCTAGCGACTTCCTCATAATGAACAGAATAGGCAAAACTAATGGGATGTCACTTCTGAGATGAGGTTGTGCCAAGACTCTGTTCTCTCACTCGGCTCTGTCTCACTCACTTGCTCTCTGACGAAGCTGGCGGCCATGTTGTGAGCTGCCCTGTGGAGAGGCCCACATGGTGGGGATCAGGGGGCAGCCTCCAGCCAACAGCAAGCGAGGAACTGACTCCTGCCAACAGCCGTGGGTGTGAGTTTAGAAGCAGAGACTTCCGCTAGCTAAGCTTGAGAAGACTGCAGCTGACAAGCCTTGACTGTAACCTTGTGAGCCGCCCTGAGCCAGAAGACCAGCAAAGCCATGCTTGGGTTCCGGCCTTCCAGCAGAAACTGTGAGATAAAGGGTGTTTCAAGCCACCACACATGTTATGCAGTGACAGAAAACTAATAGAGATGATTTTTTGAGGAGCAGCCCTGAAATCCATATGGCACCTTGGTACTTAACCCAACTTTCAGGCCTCCCCCTCCTCACCTCTCCCCGTTAGAAAGGACACAAATATGCATAAATGTAGATGAGCAATATTTAATAATATACACTATTTACATGTAATGTGGTAATTTTCTTAGTGTTCGGTGTTTCAGCCTTGGCCATTGGGGAGCCTCCCGGACTTTCCAGAAGGTTATGGAGGAGCAGAGCCTCAGGCAGGATGGAGAGGTGAATCTGCATGAGATGCCCCAGGACCTTTGCACCGACCTGGCCATTCTAAGGCCGTCTTTTAAGCTGAGAGCATGGTGAGTTCCCAGCCACCAGCCCCAGGAGCAGGAGGTAGAGCACCTCCTGTGGCTGAAGAAAGAGAAGCAAGAAACTACCAGTTTCTCTGGGGCAAGGGGAGGGGGCTTTCCCTGAGAGAAGTCAGTGAGGGGAACAAAGTCTAGCTTCCAGACTCTCCAGGGCAGTGCCTGATTTCCCCACTGTGGGCAGGAGAGAGGCTCCCCGCAGGGGCAAGCTTTCTCCGTTTCTCTAGGAGAACTGCGTGTTGACAAAGTACGTTTCAGCGGATGTACCTGCAGACTAGAGTCCACTGGAAACACTCTAGACACAAAGCTAGGACTTCCAATCCCCGCTCTATCATCCACTCCTTTTGTGACCCTCCTGGAAGGAGCCCCTGTCCCTCTGAGCTGTGCTCGTCCCCTGGAAGGATGCTCCAGGCCAGGGTGGAAGACCCCGGGAAGGGAGACAGCTCCGGCCATGGGCCCCCGGTCAGATCTGGGCCAGAGGTCCTCAGAGGGCCAGCCCCCCGCCGCTCAGCCACCGTGCCCTCTCTGAGGAGCGCCCGGAGGGGCTGCTGTGCCACAGGGGGCTCCGGCAGATGTGGTCCAGCCTGTTCCTGATGCTGTCCTGCAGCTCCTCGTCACCCAGCAGCACCGCTGCTGCCAGGGCCAGCTGGAAGTACTCGGTGGCATCGTGGGCATCCTAACCCCATGGCAAGCAGGCAGAGAAGAGACAGCGGTCAGCAAACATTTCCGGGAGAGGATAAGAGGCAGTGCTGGGGACTCGAACTCGAGCTTTGGTCCACCCCACACACTTTCCACCCCCCTCCCCCTGGTTCCTGGGGGAGCTCCCACCTCACTCTACTGTGAACTGGACAGGTGACAGTGCCCCCTGCAGTGGCCCTCTGCCATGGCCACAGGGGTGGTACCTTACCCAGGCTTAGCCAATCATGAAGCGGCATGGCATCATCCTGGGCCCGGGACCTCAGGGATCCCTAAATGACCCAGGCCGACCTAGCCCATTCACTTCCTGGGACCTCTCAGTGTAACCTCACAGAGCTAATGGTCCCTCCCCCTTTTAGCCACGGGCTAATAGCTGGACCCAAAGGACCCCCAGGAAATAGAGAAGTAGAAACATACAGAGCAAAGAGAAACAGGAAAAGGTGAGGAAATCCAGGATGATGTTTGAGTACCAGCATCCAGAACTCCCTAAAACTCCTGAATTTATACTCAAACTTGCCAGTCACTTGAGCCAATAAATTGCCTTTTTTGTTTAAGCTAATTTGATTTGCGTTTTTCCGCCTGGCAATCCCTAGATTCCCTGGTTGGGAGAACCTGATCAGATGCACTTTGTCCCTGAACCATTTCTCCGGGGCTATGGGACAGAAGCAAGATGGCTGCAAGTCCTTCACTACCCCGTGGTCCCTCCCCACATGGTAGGAATGAATAACAGATGCTTCTTTGGGTGAGATTCAAAAAGGGATGTCTGGTTCCCGTTAACCCTCACAAGTCAATAATTAATTCAGGCCAGAAACAACGTCTGGCAAATAAGAAAAGGACAGCAGAGTTGCCCTGAGGTTCCCCTGGGGGCCAAACACAGGCGTGACTCAGAAGGATATTAAGAGATTAAGGGCCATACTGGTGCAGACAGGGACCTCTAGTAAGGGGAAGCCAATGCCAGAGACAAAGTTTGAGGGCCAGAATGGTAACAGAGACTTCCAGACCACCAACACAGAGAAGTGGCTGGAAAAATAAGAAGCTCTAAATTCAACTCCTGCTGAACAAACAGGAGGGTCAGGGCTGAGGCCTGGTTAGGACAGAGGCACACCTGCATTCGTAGACTGCACCTCGCGATCTCAAACGTGGTAGCGTGTACCCAGATTTCTCCTAGAGTTTCATTTAACTTTATAAGAAGTACACGATGACTGACTAGTTACCCTATAATATTTTGAAGACGCACCGTTAAGTATTAATTTTTTATTTTAATGTTGGAGCTTATAGTTCCTTTGTTTTGTGCGTAGTGTATTTCCATAGGCCCCTCAGGAACTCCCAGCCACGGGGCAAGGTCCTCATGGTCCCTGACAGATAAAGTGGCTCCGGAAGTCATAGCAGGGCAGGGAGAAAGAGGAGCTAGTATCTCTCTCCTCATCGGATGGGAGCATCTTTGAGATCTCCCATGGGGCTAAGTGAAAATAGCCATCATGTCTCCAGAGGAGTCATTCCCCACCCTATGAGATGTGAATTCCCATCTTGGGCCACTCGACTGTACCCTGAAGGCGTCCAGGGAAGAATAGGGTGGGAATGCAGCTCTCTCAGGACCTCATCTTAAGCCTGGCTCTTACCTTCAGCTGGTAAAAGGTGAGTCGCCCCAGGCGATAATACACCTTCACATAGTACAGGGCCTCCTTGGGGCTCTGCAGCCAGGGGGGACAAAGGGACAGAGTCTTCAGGTAGCAGTCCTCAGCCATCTCGTACATGTGCAGGGAATAGTAGACTGTAGCCAGACGGTGAAAGGCCACCAGCTCCTGCTTCTGATCTCCTAGGAATCGGAAAACCAAGGGAGAGATCTCGCAGCCGACACTTGCCGACATCCAATTACTCACCCAGGCGCTGCTATTTTTTGAAGGTCTTCTAGGGATCGGGGACTTTGCTTGGGATGCACGGAACAAAGCAGAAGAGGTCCCTGCCCTCGTGGGAGGTTCATCGTCTCCTGGGACATAGAAGTTCCTCAAATAATCTCACACGTCCTCACACACAAAGGCAAAATTTCTCCTGTGGTAAGGGATGCGTAAGAAAACGCCAGGCTCTGGGAATGACTGCTCAGAGCACGTGTGCCCTTCAAGATTCAAGGATAATGCCCTGAAAAAAATTTTCTCTTTATTACAAAAATCTCTGTAACTCAAGATTCTGGGAAATAATTATCCCCAAGTCCCTGTAATGAGACAAGACTAGCTTGATGGGGTAGCCAAGGATTTTTTGTAATGAATGACTCTGTAGTACAAACGTCTTCACCACATGGAAGTTTCCCCCTTCAGAGAGCTTCCTGGGGCTACCTCCAGAAGCAATCACCCTCTTGCTCCTTCACCAGCCCAAGGTCTCAGATGACTACAGAGAACCGACTCCCCTCTCCCTGCCACTTTTAACTCGTGTTTAGAACCTTGGTTTCTAATGGGTCTATGATTTGTTACTTTGGTTTTTGGTGGCTCTGTTGTTTTAATAACCAACTCCTTTAATACACAGTGGCCTTTCAGAGAGAACAAAGGCTTCCCATTGTGTTTCTGGAATATTCGCAAGGTGGCTGTTTGATACAATTTGAAAAACATCACTTTTAAGCTTCAAAGAGACAAAAGCCAAAAATAAAAGAAAAAATCCAAGGGAGAGAAAATTTTCTGATATGGAAAAATCCAGTCACAGGGAAGTACATAAAAGGGTGGATATATCCTCCTTTCAGCTTGTGTCCAGGGAGGGATAAAGAGTGTTCAGAGAGGGAGCTGCCTGGGGCTCCCACCGCCTTTCCTGAGATAGCAGACTGTCACTCAGATAAGATTTTCTGCAGTAAAGAAAAAGGTAGGAAAAACAGACAGAGAGCTCTGAAGTGCAATTAGACACAATAAAGTCCAGTGCCATCCACATCTCAAGCCCTTGAGAATGCCCAGAAGTCCCTTCTAGAATCCTCTCAGAAGACTCCATTTGCCCCTACATCGAATCAAGCCTTCTCTAATCAAACCTGCTTTTCCTCAAGACCAACATTCAAGAGGACAGGGTTTTTTTTAATTTTGTTTTTCTTTTAAATTCTGCCTTTTTCCTATTCTAATGGCACACATTGTTTCCTACCAGAGTCTGTGGTCATTGCAAGCTTTTTCAGCTACACAGTGAGCTACGTTCACAGGAGTTTGATCTTCATTTACTTTTCAATTCCACATGGAAAATGTGCTTTTGACTAACTGTCAACCCATTAAAAATTTAGGGCAGAGGCCTCTAGTAACAGGGGCACTGCCTGTGCACAGGATAAAATACCATTTACCCTGAACTGGGAACAAACCCAACAGTGGAACCATCCCCATTTGCAAATGACACACTTGCTTACAACAGAGATTGCAGTCGGACCTGGGATTCAAACCCACATGGTCTGACTCCAGAGCTTCTGTTGTTACTGCTTTGTCATTCCCCCTTTGGATAAGCCATTAGCCCTCTCATTCAATATGGCCGACCATCAGGACCACCTACCTATGACCGTGCTGAGTCTGGCCGCCAGGGTGGCAAACTCCAAAGCCTTCTCATAGCCTTCTAGGCTAATCTGCAGCTCTGTCAGCTTGTTGAAAACCCGGAGCTCTGTTCTCATGGCCTTCATCCTCCTCGCTAAAGGAATGGCCCCAGCCTGAGAACAGAAGCACGTGGAAGCTTAGTCCAGCTAAGAATCCTTGGTATAGGAACGCCTGGGTGGCTCAGTTGGTTAAGCAGCTGCCTTCGGCTCAGGTCATGATCCCAGAATCCTGGAATCGAGTCCCATATCGGGATCCTTGCTCGGCAGGGAGCCTGCTTCTCCCTCTGCCTCTGCCTGCCATTCTGTATGCCTGTGCTCGCTCTCTCTTCCTCTCTCTCTCTGATAAATAAAATCTTAAAAAAAAAAAAAAAAAAGAATCCTTGGTATAGACCATACTCTAGGAGGCTTACATTCTGCTGGTAAGGGTTGGGGGGATGGCTGTGTTTCCATGCATGGCTCTTCACAGCCCACTCTCCTGGTCCTTGCTCTTGGTTGCTCTGCCCAGATTTTAGAAGTAGGAGAATTGAAGGTCATGAGACCTCCTAAGACCAGAAAAACGCAGATGGGGAAAAGGAAGATGACATTTCTTGAGGCCATGTGGGAATGTAGTCACCTCCCAACCACGTGATCCATTAGCACCCACAGTGCCATCTGTGGGGTATGCCCATGGTGTCAGAGAGTGCCCAACAAATGGTCATTTCTATTATTTTTATTATGATAGAATTGTAAGCAGATCACTTCATCTCTCTAGACTTAATTCTCTCATCTATAAAGTGCATATGAAAATGACTAGCTCAATAGTCAGGGACATGCTTCTTGTTCTCCCCACCCCTAGCTCCGTGCCTGGCATGTCCTGGGTGCTTGATAAATGCTTGATGACTGAATAAAGATCTGAACAAGCAAATGAATGCATAAATGAAATTTTAGGGTCAAATAAGATCATGAGGTTTCCAACCTTCAGTCAGTGATGAACAATTACAATTTTGACATATCTGCTTAACATACGCACAATTATTTAATTACTATTATTTTTAAGTCAACTCTCTTTTACTACTTTACCTCATCCTTGACAATAATATCTGTGAAGTCATGGGTTTGATGTGCTAGTGTTACACACTTTTAATTTTTAAAACATATGTGAATGCACACTTGATAAAAACATAATAAAACAAAAGTATTCATCTGGGGAACCGTCATCTCCCACCATGCCACCAGTGGTACACAGGAACGTTCTGGTAAACAGAGAACTATGCCAGAAATGGTGAAGTATACCAAGAGGTATAATTATTTTGGTGTGTTTTCCCAGAAAGGACAATTTATCAAATCTAGGAATGACAGAGTTTATCGACCCCTTCTTTGAGAGCCTATTGATTGGAAAAAGGAAGAGTGCATGGGCACTGGATGAGGAAGGAAAGAAAAAGGAATCCCAGCACGAGAGGGGACAGGGACCCCAGGCGACGTGACCCTGCCCACATTTGTTCCAGGGTCTAGGTGGGTGCATGGCGCAGCCCAGGACTTACTCGGTAATACTCCACGGCACAGTGTCTGTGGCGTGTCCCATTGAAGAACACATCACCTGCTTCTTCATAGAGTTTGAGAGCCAGAGAGGGCTCCTCAGACTTCAAGGCCTTCTGGATGGCTGCCTGGATGGGACAGAGACAGGTGTCAAAGGCAGAGAGGCCTTCCAAATATGCACAGAGTGGCCAGAGTGACATCCTAACCACCTGGTTTAACCCTCTGCTCACATCCTCCAAATGCTGAATTGTCCTCCACACTCACAGGACCAGTAGGAAGCCTTTGCGACCCCCTAGTCCAGCATTTCTCCATCATGGTATGATGGTATTAGGAGACCTAGAGACAGTTTTGAGCAGTACATAGACAAACATCTTATGTTTTAATAGCTCAGTATTTATTTTGATGTGTTTTAGAGGAAAAGCTGAATAATACATTCACACCTGTGACTTCAGATAGTGTTACTTAGTGTAAAAAACTAAGTGGATTTGAAGTTGAGTCGAAGAAAATAGTAACAATACAGAAAATACATGAACATGGCCAAGCCATGAACTTCGCCTATAAATGACTGCAGTTTGGAAAACAGTGATCTCATCCAACACCTGCACTTCGCAGATGGAGAAACTGAGGCTCAGAAAGGCGAAGGAAACCGTGTTTACATAATAGTTAGCGGTAAAGACATCCTGGTGCCCTCCAGCCCCATACCCCTCTCCTGGCACCCAGGAGCTCTTTCTCTCTCAGGCACTTCCATATTGCATCTAAACAGAATTCGGAGATGAAGTTCAAGTGGGGGATGGATCCCAGAACATCTGCAGCACCACTATGGGACCTCAGAGAGCCTGAGGTCAAGAATGGCCCCACAGAACAGCAGGCAGCAGTCTGGGGTTGTGGAGGCCTGGGACCGGGCCTGGGCAGGGAGTCAATGGGGCAAGACCCCACATGGCCACACAGTGGAACAGGCGAGGAGATGGGATCCTGCCATCGGGAGGTGCTGCTGCTGAGCAACGCACGACCGACCCCATGGCTCCCTCTGGGCCTCTCCTCCTGGAGAGGGAAAGGCGAGACCTAATTATATGCTCTCCAAAAGCCCTTCCAGCTCTAACATCCCACGGCAGAAAAATGTAGAGACTGAGAGCGAAGGCATTATGTCACAATGTCTGTGTGCAGTTCTCACGACGTACCAGCCGCATCACCTTGAGTAGGTTACTCAGGTCACTGAGCCACATCCATAAAATGGGAGGTTGAGTAGAAACTCCTGCTGCATTTGGAATGAGGGTTCAACTACAGCAGGTATGTGACGTGCTTGCAAAGCCCCTGTGCACAGTGAGCTCGCACTCAATGTCACACAGCCACAGTTAAGACTCTGTGGACGTGGGTTTGTGTGAGCTTAGTAATAAGGGCAATAATAAGGGAGTAAATAAGAAATGAGAAGGAAGAAAAGATAACTGGCACATTTTCAATGGAACAAAATAATATATAACATCATAATGTCAGCATTATGCAGATAACAGAAATGATGATTAAAAAGAAAAAATCCAAGGGATTTTTAACAATAATAGATTTTTAATAATAATTTTAAAATACCATTTATTAGCAAGACAGGAAACAATGTGTGTTGAAGAGGATGTGGAGAAAGGGGAACCCTCTTACACTGTTGGTGGGAATGCAAGTTGGTGCAGCCACTTTGGAGAACAGTGTGGAGATTCCTTAAGAAACTAAAAATAGAGCTTCCCTATGATCCTGCAATTGCACTGCTGCGTATCTACCCCAAAGATACAGATGTAGTGAAAAGAAGGGCCATCTGTACCCCAATGTTTATAGCAGCAATGACCACGGTCGCCAAACTGTGGAAAGAACCAAGATGCCCTTCAACGGACAAATGGATAAGGAAGATGTGGTCCATATATACTCTGGAGTCTTATGCCTCCATCAGAAAGGATGAATACCCAACTTTTGTAACAACATAGATGGGACTGGAAGAGATTATGCTGAGTGAAATAAGTCAAGCAGAGAGAATCAATTATCATACGGTCTCACTTATTTGTGGAGCATAACAAATAACATGGAGGACATGGGGAGATGGAAAGGAGAAGGGAGTTGAGGGAATTGGAAGGGGAGATGAACCATGAGAGACTATGGACTCTGAAAAACTATCTGAGGGTTTTGAAGGGGCGGGGGGTGGGAGATTGGGGGAGCCAAGTGGTGGGTATTATGGAGGGCACGTATTGCATGGAGCACTGGGTGTGGTGCATAAACAATGAATTCTGTTACGCTGAAAAGAAATAAAAAAAGAAAAGAAAAAAATCAAGTAATTGTGAAACATTCACAATGCATACATCTAATAAAGGGGCTTCATGAATGACATATAAACAACTTTTAAAAATCAATAATAAAAACACATCAATAAAAGAATGGGAAAAATTCTTGAGCAGATAAAAGAAAGTATAAAAATGGTCAGTAGGACACAAAAAGGCACATAACATGATTTGTCATTGGGGAATTATTAAATAAAGCACAATGAGAAAATGAAAAAAAAAAGAATTTACTAAGTCCCAAGCATTTAGTAAATGCTTGCTTCGCATAGGCATTTATGCAAGTGACGCACCTAAACCTTACCCTAAGAGACTGGGTTTGCTTTGTCCATGAAGACACTGAGGTCCCATGACAACTGATGTAGCAAGCCCAAGGTCACACAGTCCAGAATTGATGGCCCTGTTATTGGATTCCAGGCCTGTCCCTCTCCAAAGCCCAGAATTTTAATCACTACACTCTACTGTATCTCAGGTATTAAAGGAACACAACAAAAAAGACTAGAAGAGGACGATAATGTTAATGCCTTGCACACATCAACCTTGCCTCATATTGCAGCAAAACCCCAAAGTCAAGTTGTGTGTTGAGCTCAGCAAAAATAGATCTACTTGACATGACACATGACTGAGTCTCCTACCACATTCTTAGAGAGCTCATACAGGTATCTGGGACTCAGGGACTGCCAGTCACCATACCACCCTGGTCTCTATCTTCTGCCCATGGAACATCCCAGGATCGACCCTCCAAGGGCTTAGCATGGATATCACCACTCTCTAGCTACATCTGGTCACTTTGGAGGGTAGATCTGTCTCCTCCAATGGCCCAGGTGGGCAGGTGAGCTCTTCAGGCAGCCTACCTGCAGGTACAACTCCACCAGCTCGTCCTCCTGCATGAGGTAGTGGAGTCGCCCAGCTCCAAGCCAGGCCTCAGCAGCCTTGTCTTTCTCCCCAAGGTCAATGAAGATACGCAGGCTTTCCTTGATGCAGGTGAGAGACTTCCTGAGAGACCTGGGGGGACAGACACAGACCCATTAGCTGTGAGTCAAGGGACCCCTCCAAGGGGCCTTGGAGTCATTCAGCACCAGAGGAAACTGAGGCTCTGGGAGGGAGCGACATTGACCCTGGTCATCCAGAGAGGTTGGGCCCTGATTTGAATCCTGGCTCTGCCTCAAACATCTGTGCAACCTTGAGAACATATTAAAAAAAAAACAAAAAAACAGAAAACCTTTCTGTGCCTTAGTTTCCCCATATGTAGAATGAGGGTATCATTGTACCTGACTCAGAGGATTGGTGGAAGAATTAAATGGGATGGAGAAACTGGAGTGCCAAGAACAGTGCCCCCCACAGAGTAATTAACAGTAATGAATGCTCATGTTAGTTGTCACTTTCATTAGTAAGGCCCATGGTCCATCCATCTTTCGACTGCACTATGGGAAAAACTATGATTTTCCCATAAGCACCTATAACATATAGGGATGCCAAATGCATATTTACTGAACAAACGCACGAACAAATGACCATGGTGGTAACTTTAAATCCTCAAAAAGATGCTGATGTTTTGTTTAAGAAGAAAAATCAAAGAAGGGCAAAAGTTTTAAAAGGTTGATGCTCCAAGGACTCTAATTATCTGGAAAATTGTCTTAGGCAGAAAACTCTTCTCCCATGACAGGCATTAATGACAATATGAGGCACAGGTAATGTAGTGTGGCACAGATTCGGAATTCTAGAACAAGAAGGAACATCGAACATCATCTCGTAGTTCTCTGTTCCAGCAGCAATTAGAATCACCCAGAAGATCTTCGAACATACAAACACAGGCAAAGTGACCCCAGTGCACTGACACACCATGGTAGCTAGGAGACTCTGGGAGCATTTTGTCAAAGCTCAGTAACAACTTGACTGCAAGATCCAACCCAACCCCTTATGTTATAGGGAAACAGGCCCAAGGGTGGGAAGTAATTTGCACAAGGTTGCACAACACTTCAGGGGAAGATCCAGGGGTAGAACTCCCTTCTCTTGAGTCGCAGCCCAGACCTCATCCCACAGTGCCTACCCTCCTCTGAGAATCATGGAGCTCCAGCAGCAGCATTATCTGGGAGTTTATTAAAAACACAGACCCCTGGGGCGCCTGGGTGGCTCAGTGGGTTAAAGCTTCTGCCTTCGGCTCAGGTCATGATCCCAGGGTCCTGGCATAGAGCCCCGCATCGGGCTCTCTGCTCGGCAGGAAGCTTTCTTCCCTCTCTCTCTCTCTCTTCCTACTTATCATCTCTGTCTGTCAAATAAATAAATAAAATCTTAAAAAAAAAAAACAACAACAAACAAACACACAGACCCCTAGAGCTATCTCAGACTCACTAAGTCCTAATAATTATAGATGCAAGCCCTGAATCTGATTTGTAATGCACTGAGGTTATTGTCTGTTAAAGTCTGAGAACCACTACTCCAAACCATACAGATCCTTCTAGAAACACTGGTCCTCTTCAACTGAGTGTATGAACATTCAGAGTTAGGAGGTCCTCATCGAACCTCGTGATGGACAGCTCAACCCCAGCCCCTTCGTGCACACTGATGGAAACAAGCATCGCCTTCAACTGATGCAGTCCTGATTTATCTTGGTGAAGAGGCAGCTATTGGCCTGCTAGAGAAAGTGCCAGCTGTTTGGCCCTTGGGAGTCTTGAGAAGAAAGAAATCAGGTTTTCCCCACTGCCCAGCTCCCAGTATGACATCCAGGATGGGCACAGGCCACCCTCTCTCAAGTGTTAGAACGTCAGACTTGCTGCTGAGACCACGCCAGGAGCTGAAAGCAGCAGGCGATGCTGGGCTGTTCGCCGGCCTCCCCAGTAGAGCTGGGACAAACACTCTTTTATCACTGAAGCCCTGTTCTTCTCTTGCCTGCTTCGTACCTTCCCCTCCCAGACCTCAAGCACAGTTTTCAAGCACTGCTCTTCCCACTCCCACTGGAACAGTTGATGAAGACAGAACACATGTATCTCATCCTCCTATTTCCTGCTCTGCTTTTCTTTATTACCATTTGCTGTCCTGGGAGACCCTTAGGCTATGGTTGTTTTCTCCAGACCCCCAGGGAGCAAGATTTGGGTTATAGCAAAGAAGCCAATTACAGAGGAAGAGAGGAACTTTGCTTCTTAGACCTTTTCTCTCCGAGCTCACTATGACTGCTGATGAGAGATCAGTATTTCCAAGAAACCCCCAATAAAGGCAGGCAGGACTTACAGAAGCCTAGCTACTCACACAGCACCATCAAGACTCCTTGCGCATGCAAGATGCCTCCCACCAGCATGTACACCTGACCCATGATGTCCAATAAAAACACACATTAAGTTCTGGACATGGGAGGTGGTTTCCAGTCTCCTTGGTCTTGTCATGCCAGCCATCGCCAGCCTTTGTCACCCCATTCGTTTGCATATGCCAGTAGTTGTGGCTTGTCACCCACCGGCTTGGCCTGGAATGGCTCAATGTCCCAGTTCCTTCAGCCCTGCCTGCCACAGGCTCTAGGTGTGGTTTAGTTCCCAAATCAAAAGAAGTAAGGAGCCTGCTGGGGCGGGGAAGGGGACAGGGGGTGGGGTGGACAGCCTTCATCCCAAATGTGCACTCCTGGGCCACCTATGCCTAGGCCCTGTCAGGGTATCTCTCCTCTTCTCCAATCCTGAGTCCTCTGTTTCCCATTTCTCCTTTCCCTAAGTTTTGGTCTAGTATTACAGCTAGGTCCTATTCCTTCCTTTCCACCTGGCCCTCAGCCATGAACTTGTGGCCAAGTACTCTGATGTACCTGCATCCCCAGACTTCCTCTTTCCCTCCCCTACTGGGGCTTTCCAGATCCCTGCACCGCCTGAATGAGTGCCCGTCTGACCTCCAGGCCCAGCCCTCACTCATTGGTCCTGCCCCATCGCCATAATAAGAACGGCTCCTGCCAAGGGCTGACCCTGTGCCAGGGGTTGACATATGAATTTCCAGTATACGTTCTCCCATGTAAACCTCAGAAACACTAAACCACGAGGGACTTTAGCCCATTATACAAAACTTTTTATCTTGTCCAAGTTTGCACTGTTCATTTCTAAAGCTTTACGCTGAGCCCTCCGCGGTTTTGTCTCGCAATATGTGACAGTAATTGTTCCCTGATACTTACTGAGCACTCAGCATGCATTACCGCATGTAATCATCACAGCTACACTAGGCGTGCGGTAACATTATTACATCCATTCTTCTCATGGGAAAAATAAGGCTCAGAAAGGGTAAGTGACAAGGACCGGGTAATAAATGCTGTTTAAACCAGAGTGTGACCCTGAGAATCTCACTCCAGAACCCCACACACTCCTTCAAGCAGGGCTCCATCATGGGCTCTGAAACCAGCCTATGGTAAGGTTTCTGCTTCTTTTTTTTTTTTTTTTTTTTTAATTTATTTGACAGAAAGAGAGAGAGAGATCACAAGTAAGCAGAGAGGCAGGCAGAGGGAGAGGGGGAAGCAGGCTCCCTACTGAGGAGAGAGCCCGATTCGGGCTCGATCCCAGGACCCCGAGATCATGATATGAGCCACCCAGGCGCCCCAGGTTTCTTATTCTTTTACCAGTCCAACAACCTAGAAGTTTTGAAGAACACAAGCTACTTCAAACCCTGAACAAAGTTTCCTCACCTACAGAAGTGGGGTGGTGATTGCGTCCTAGCCTCTTGAGCAAATGAGGACAGATCAGTGAAAGCAGTTCTTTCCTTGCATGGGATTACAGAAATGTCCGTGATTGGTTGCGTTCATTACACTGAAAACCAAATGGTGAGGCATTTCCTTTTTTTGTTCCAAGGGAATAAGGAGCATAAGAATGAGAATAAAAGCCGGGATTAATGACTTCTGGGCTACGGTTATATTCATGTGCAAAGAACTATTACTTTGTGAGGTGTTACTGCATGCCAGACATGTCTTCTTTCTAAAGATAATATGCACGTCCTCCGTGGCACCTACCGCCATTTATAGGATACCTTTGGTGAATATGGACATAAATATTGTCAATTTCTTGAACTAGTCTGTAAGCGTTGTGAGCTCAGGGACCATATCTCTCTGTCAGGTGTCTGGGCTATAGTAAATGCTCAGTAAATTCTTATTGCATGGATTCAATAGCGCCTCAGAATTCCCATGGATCCCACCTGGTTCAGCTCTAGAACAAGGTACAGTCTGTGTTATGTCACCTGAACACAAAAAACAAGATCCCCAAGGACTGTGTTTTGAGAGATCAAAAACACCAGCTCCTACAGTTGTCACCCTGGAGGCAGAGAGAGCCAGACTCTAAAGGTACTGGACAAGGGGACAGCAAAGTGTTCCAAGGCAAAACCCCAAAGGCTGGGCCACATCATCTTCTTTCATTCTGTTCCTACAGTTCCCTGTGCCCCCACGCAGTTATCCTGAGAGTACACGTTGCAAACGCCATGTGCTCACTGAACGCATCAGTCACCATTACGACCGCCATTTTCACTATGGCTGCTTGCTGTCCCAGTCTGGAGGCCCACTGCTCCCCACCCCAGCCCACCCCCACACTCCCTCCTCGGGCATGGGCTGGAGGCCTCTCTCTCCTCCACTACACACATCCACTTGAACACCCTCCTTCCTCAAACCTACAGAATGCCTTCCAAATGTGTCCCCACCTTTCCACAGCTATTGCTGGTCCCTCCACCCAAAATGCTTGTTCTCTTACCCTCCTCCACTTTCCAAAATCTTACTCGTCCCTCATGGCCCTCCTCAAACGTCACCGCCTTCATGAAACCTTCTGTGACAGATCCCCAACCCTCAGCTGAAAGTGTCCTCTTCTTTCCCTCCACATCCACCCCCGCAGATGCCTGCCACCTCGCCCAGGAGCGTTTGTTTGCTGCTTTTGAGATTCATGAGGATGGAAACCTCACTGGGAGAGTTTAGTTGAAGAAATCTGTCTGTATATCAAGACCCACTTCATATCCCCTAGAAATCAGGGCCAGAAAAACATTTGCTCCAACAAATACATTTGTTTCTGTTGGGGTTTTTTTGTTTGCTTGTTTGTTTTTGTTTTTTTAATCAGATGGTGAGAACCTCTTGTGGCTTTCCCCTTTCTATCTCAGCTACCAGGAAGCTTACAGTGAAATTACAGTAACCCCTCCAGGTGTGTGCAAATACTGTTTACCTGTGTCTGCCGGGCACCCTGTAGGAAGAGATGATTTATACATGCTAAGTAAGTGTAGACTCATAGCACGTTCTCCCCGATGGACCAAGCTTCTCATAAAGGAATAATGACCTTTTGTTTGCACAGTTTCCTCTGACACCAGAGGCACTTCTCCATCTACTTCTTCGGTCACTCACACTGGGGGTAAAGCAGGAACAGGGGAGATTTACGTCCTCCCAATTACACAAGCAAAACCTCAGAGATTAGACTTATAGAAGATTAGGGTTAAAGATCCCCATTTGAATCAACTTCCAGAACAATGGAATGAGGATGGCCAAAAACCCATTCCCCCATAAAAGGACATTCAAAGGGTGTCCTAGAATGAAAGCAGTGTCACACTGGGGCCACACATCCTGTCCCCTCCCATGCTGTAAGGATCTGCAACTCCCTTCCCAGAACAGAAGGCAGAGACACTTGGAGATTTGGAGGACACCTGATTCTTGCAAGAGAGGGAAAGGGTGAGGGAGACAGAGTGAGGAGAACAGAGAGAGAGAGAGAGAGAGAGAATTTGTTATTATTAGCAGTCTGGTTGTCCGGGGCCCCAAGGTTGCCACATTGCCTAGAAAAGCAACACTTGTCATTCAATTAGCTTCTTCTCAACCACCTCTCTGGTAGCAATGATCCCGGCTCTGTTTTAGATGTCCTTCATAATTATGAATACCATGCCACGATGCTAATCTGTTGCCAAATGAAGTCGGACATCTCGTAAACCATGCAGAGTGTAATGGAATCAATTAAAGGCCTGTTGGGAAGGAGAACTGAACGAGGGGTAAGCAGATCCCAGCCAGCCAGCGAGGAGATGAGAGAAGAGAAAGGCAGCAGGACATGGCAGGATACTTCACATGGGAATAATTTAAAGATCAAGAGGTTAAAAGAAGCTGCCCAGTGGAACAGATACGTTTTGGTATATTTTGCACAAAGGAGCCTTTTGAAGAGAGGGCTGAAAAGTCCGTCACAAAGGATCGTTCACGGAGCTATTAGGCAATTCTGCCCAACCCAAGCTAAAAGTCAGCACTCCTTTGGGAGTTGAATCTGTGACTTAACCACAGGGCTGCCATTCTCACCTAAGTCTCTTCATGAAACGGTGGAAATAAACTCAGTTCTGTCATTTCCGGCTTCACTTTAGAGGGAAGGTTCCAAATCAAACTTGGTTACAATGAAGTTGTCCCCGCCTGCCCATGCATCCATTTACTTTGGGCTGTTCTCTAATACCCACCCGTCCTCAGGTAACCAAGGCCTCCTGAGGGTGCCAGCCCAGGTGTAACTGGCACATCTCCGAGTTAAGGACCCTCAGCCAGAGTCACATGATACTGGTTACGGACACACCCAAGCAGCTGTAACCCAGCCAATGTCACCGAGCTGCCTCTACGGATCGGGCCCTGTCCCAAGTGTTCCATGGGAGTTGACTCATTTATTCCCCATGTGAATACTAGAGTGTAGACGCCACCATTATTGTCTTTGATGAGGAAGCTGAGGTAGGGTGAAACGAAGTAGCTTGCTCTGAGGCACACAGCTAATCAGTGAGAGAGGACACCGTGCAGTGGCCGCAGGGCCCACGCTCTTTTCCATGATACCATGAACACACCATGAGCCTGTGAACTTTACTCCAGAGGAAGAGAATGCTATTTCTCTTGAAGGAAGATGAGCTGTGTCTAGGCCCGTCCCCATACCCCGACTCACCTGGCCGTGTTCAAGTTCCGATAGAGCTGCCCGAGGGACTCCAGCAGCCTTCCCTCCATCTCTCGGTCCCTGAGTTGCTGAGCCAGGGTCAGCCAGTGCTCGTGGTAGGTGATGCAGGCCTTGGGGTTTGGGCATACAGAGCTGTAGAAATGGCAGAGGGATTTGGTGACCTGAAGCTGACCTGAACATAAAGCGGGGACATGAATGAGATCGCTTGAGATAGGATGAGGGCAAAGCGTGCTCTCACACTTTTCTCTAAAGCTCCCAGTAGCACAGGACATACTCACTCTTTAGGTGTCGATGCCTTAAGCCAAACAGCAATGCCATTTCATAACAAAGGCGGCCACTGGCCAGCTGGCGTCCATGCACCAGGACTTGGGCCAACCAGAGAAGGACCTGTACTAATTCCATGTCTGTCTCCATGCTGGTCTGGAGTTCAGAATAGAGTCGGATGGCCTGCAGGAAATAGTCCTTGGCTGGCTGCTCAGCCCAGGACTTAAGGGTCAGGTGGCCAAGATTGGCCAAAGTCACCGCCTGGTTACGCACATTCCCCATTTCCTGAGCTCTGTTCAAGGCCCGGAGATAGCTCTTGGCTGCCCTGTTCACCCGGCCTTCACCTTGAAGGGCAAGTCCCAGGAGGTTATGGACCACCCCCTTTTGGGTGATACTCTCTGTCTCCTTCTGGGAGTATAGGAGTGGCTCGAGGATGTCCAAAGCCTTTTTTGCCTGGCTGGCTAAGAGATACGCCCATGCCAGGCAGAGGGAAGACTCGAAGGCTTCCTGCTCACTCAGCAGCTGCCCTAGCACCAAGGCCTGGCTCAGGTAGTGGATGGCCCCATCGGGAGACCTATGTTGGAGGTACACTTTGGACAGGATGAGGCACAGGGCCCTCTGGGTGCTCCAACTGGCCTGCCCCTCACAGGCAGCCAGTGCCTGCCTGAGTGCTGGGCAGGCCAGGGCAGAAATTTCACCCCAGCTTGAAGAGGGAACTCCAAGGAGCTTGGTGGTGTTCTGGAGAACCAGGTAGACCTGCCAAATTGGAAGGGACATCCCTTGGCCGCTCTGGGAGCCACGTTCCTGGACAGAGGCCACTGTGAGGTGCGGGAGATATTTCTTATCGTACAGAAAACTCAAGATGGTTGCTGTAGCCTCCAAGTCAGGAGGGTGTCCAGAGAGGAGCTGCAGGCGCTCGGCGAAGGGCAGGACCTCCTCATGGTGGCCCAGGCTTAGGAGCAATCGGACGGCCAGGAAGCAGGCCCTGGCCTCCAAGGGACAGCTGCCTGTCACAATGCCCTGGCGTAGTACGTAGGCCACCACATCGAGCTCATTTTTGGTACTAGACTCCCGGTCAGGCAGGCAGGCCAACAGGGCCCCTGCTTTTTCCAGCAGAGCCGAGCCTCTATGCCTCAGCCTCTGCCTCAGATAGATGGCAGCCAAATTGGTGTACAGAGCAGCCACCAGGGATAGGTCTTCAAACGTCCCATTGAGGATGTACATAGCCTCCTCAAAGTACACCCGGGCCTGAGAGAGTTTGACCTTCCTGACACTCAGCCGGCCGAGGAGGAAGCAGAGCCGGGCGTGGGCCCAGGTCCTGCGGCCCCGCTTGGCCCACTTCCTTGAGGCCTCCAGGTAGGCCACAAGTTCGTCCTCCTCAGAGAAGCTGTAGAAAGAAGACGTGAGGAAAGAGAAGGAGAAATCATAGAGGCTCTTGAAGTGGTCAGCATAACCCTCGTGATCCAGAAAAGCCAACATGGGGGCGAAGTTCTCTGCCTCCTCCTCTTCCTGACCAGTGTCTAGGTCCACGAGCAGTTCCGGGTCATCGAGGTCATCGGGCTCAGGCAAGTGATAGCTGTCCGAGGCAGCTGAGAGGAGCTCCTCCTCCAGGCTGGAGTCCTCAGAGCTGCTGGACTGTCTGGAGCCCACAGCCTGATGCTCCTCCCAGGCTCTGCCAGGCCTGGCCTCCTTGAAGCCTTCCGGCTGGGACGCTGTAAGGGATAGGCAGAGTTGAGCAACGTGAGCACGTGCAACTGTGGCGGCCAGCTCCTGGCAAGAGGACAGGATGCTGTTCTGAAGGACGGGAGGTCAGGTTCAGCGTGATCTCTACTCACCACTTAGATCGTTTGGAAGATTCTGGATGGATTCAAACCCACCTGGATAGAGATGCAGGACAGAGATGGTGTTAGGTCAGAATGGGCCACCATGCCCATGCCTGCAGATGCACCCCAGACCCGTGGTTCCTGGGGACACTCTGTGTTTAAATTTCTCTGAGAAACTGGGCAGAATTCTCTCCATCATCAGTTTAACAGCTCTAGGGACCTGCAGAGCTTCTTGGTTAAGCCACTCATTTTACAGTTGGGAACTGAGGGAGAAATAAGACTCAGAGCCAGAAAAGAAAAACAGAGAGGCTAGAAACATGAACTCTTTTCCAGGAGGTAGGGGTATGAGGAGGATGACAGACTCCAAAGGCCCAAATCTCCCAGCTACTGACAGCAGAGTCATGAACAAAACCTGTGGCATCGCCTCCCCTTTCCATGTATACATGCCTCCTTCCTCCCACCTCCATTCACGCCTCACCCATCCTCTCAGCTGCCAGGGACTCCACTGCACAATATGACACAGGACTAGGTAAGCAAAAGTGACTAATGAAGAAAAGAGAGTGAAGGGGCCTCTAAGGGTCCCAGTTTTGTCCCCTGAAGTGACTTCGGGGGATGAGGTGGAAGAAGGGACAGTCTGGAGCAGAGTTTCAGACATTCTGCATCTGAGGGACTCACAGGAGCTCTAGGCCGAGAAGGAAGTCGATCTGTAGCCAGAGGGAAAAGGCTGAGACTTGCAAACACAGATTTAGGAACCCCA